>NC_137916.1:9617459-9619959 GCF_963457725.1 Sprattus sprattus | reverse complement strand
CTCTGCCCAATGTAAGGTGGAATTGATAACAGAAATCTGATACCAACTGTCAAAATCCAATCAATTCATACACTGATTTACAGCGATCCTTCATTTTGATTTACTGAACTGTTCATTGATCTCACTGGGTATTGAATAAATATCTGATACATGTGTGTGTGGTTCTTCTGAATGAAATGGAGTGTATTCAGCACAACCCCCTTTACTCTCCCAAACATGGAGAAGGTATGCCAGTACCCTCAGCTACGGACCGAAATGATAAACTGCTGCCACAGATATCTGGTCTGGTCTGAGAGAAATGGACTCTTGAAATGCCAAATAAAAAAAGCAATTTTCAACTCTAAAAATGAATTTGACGAGGCTATTATCTGCCAGGTAATGTTCTCTTTTAGAAACCTTTTTAGAATGAGATTCACTGTCTTTCTGACTGCTCAGAAAGGCCCAACATGTCACCTTATCTGACCCCTTGCACCTCCCCCTATGGAAATTAATGATAATGAAAAGGCTAGAGCCATTCTTGGACCTGTCCATCACAGTAATGCTGGCTTCCATATTAGAAATAGGTCTCGAATGGCGAGCTAATACCCCTGACCACTCCATCTCTTCAAGTCTGTGAGCGCCATCGATCTGTGGTTCTCTCTCCCCAGCAGGGACTTTTTCAGTGAGTAATGTGTGTGTGTGTGTGTGTGTCTTGAGGGTTTGCTTGAGTGTGTGTTTGTCTGTGTGTATAATTGTGTGCAATTGAGACTCTCTTTGTATGTGAGTGTGTGTGTGTGCGTGTGTGTTTGTATCATATCATCACTCACAGGTACAGACACACAGGCATCTTTTGTCATGCATGGATATATCTGGATTCACATATTCTCTCCAGGTTCTCCTGCACCAAATGGGAATGCCCCGTGCTTGCTGATATACCCTGATTGATAGACTCATAAATAAATCAGTACAAACACATACACATACACATGCACATATGACACATAGCACTTCCAAAACATGAAGGTGTACAAAGAAACACACGCGCCTTCCCCGTGCTATTAATCAAGCGGGTCATTGAATAAACATGAACATGTGAATGAACGGGCGAAGAGAGACAGTTCATCATCTTGAGGTGTGGAGAGACTCTTTATGATGGATTTACTGTAAGTGTTGCCATGCTAGGGTTTGAGAGGAGACTCTTATCTAAATATAATGGTAAACAGCATGGAAACGTTACAAGATAACACTTCATATTCCAGTCCTAGAGTTACCTAAAGATACCCAATGAAATTAAGAATTGACATTCTAGGTTGTGTCTATATTCTCATGCTACACTGAAGGTGTAAAGTCTGTGTTTATGTGGGTGTTCCTTGGGACCTGAATCCATGCCTTTGATGTTGGTGACACCATGTCCGGCTGCTGCTGGACTCTTGCCTGCTCCTGATGGCTTTTGAAGTGGAAGACAAACACAAACACAGGTGGATGTCAAGAGACTCCAGGAAAAGAGAGGAGAGGAGAGCAGAGAGGAGAGGAGAAGCGAGGAAATGAGATGAGAGGAGGGAAGGGGAGGGGTGAGGAGAGGAGAGGAGAGGAGAAGAGAGGAGAGGAGAAGAGAGAAGAGGGAAGGAAGAGAGGAGTGGAGAGATGAGAGGTCGCCCCAGAAGCCTGAGGACAGAGATCCTGTCATAATCCTCTTCCTTATCTTCTCTCTCCATGCGCATTCTTCTCCTTTTCCATGTTCCCCAGTGTCCTTGTTACTTTCGCTTTGACTCTGTCTTTTATCTCATTATGGAGGACATTGACAAGATTCTCCGTCACTTTCCTCTAGAAACATCGGTCAGACTTTATTTGGATGGTCCCCTAAGGACGATCTACAGATGCGCAGATTATAAATAATGTATGGTTAATAAAGGTGAGTGTTAGGGATTGGGTTTGGTTTGTTCAGTGCACAGTTTGTACAGAACAAACCATCTGTAAAGTCGGCATTAAAACACACACACACAATAGGCGGACCATCCGAATCAAATGTTACCGAATGGTTTCTTTCTCTTGCAATCTGTATTTTCTCTCTCTTATCTTTATCTGTCTTACTCTCCTCTTTGCATCACCTGTTTTACTCTACTTTTTCTTTCCGTCTTTCTTGCTCGCTCTCTCTCATTCTGTCTTTCTTTCTTCTCTCTGTGTTATTGTCAATCCTTTGTGTATGTGTTGGGTAAGGCTGGCACATGAGTGAGGCAACCTGAAGCACCACTGGGCAAGGCTCAAAGGTTGCCATGGCGACAGTTACATGGAGAGCTGATTTGTGTTGAGATGAGGTGAAGTATGTCCAGGAGAGCCTTAGGTGTGTGCTAGCATGATGTGGAAGTGTTTGTCCCTGTGTGTGATATGTCAACAAGGCTGTGAGAGCTCAGATATTCACTAACACATAGAGATTGACATACACACACACACACACACAAAAACACACGCACACACACACACACACACACACACACACACACACACACACACACACACACAC
>NC_137916.1:9574959-9612459 GCF_963457725.1 Sprattus sprattus | reverse complement strand
CTCTTATTATTTCTGCATCTCATTGCATCTTTTGTTTGTACTTTATTTTTATTTGTAATAAACCGGCCATATTCTCGGACAAAACCATTTCCTTGGATTATTGGGTGCGAGTCAAAACGCTGCAAATACCTGCCTTCTCAACTCTGGGTGAAAACAGATAGGACTTTAGGATATGGGCTACAGGAAAAGCCAGAACCTGTTTTTCTGCCAGTACATTTAGTCAAGAACTTTCTGCAACATTGGATTACTTTTGGAACGACTTTGGAACGTGGACAACGAAGAACAAAGGAATACCTTCACACGCGGTATGTACGGCGATATACCAGAAAAATAAGAACTTTTTCGTTGGACAAAAATCATTGGAGTACTTTAAAAGAAGTTTTGTTCATGTTTATGAAGAAGATTTTTTGTTGTGATCGATTTTTTGTAATTAATTAGTGGCCAAACAATTGAAGCGGCAAATCAGTTTGCTTTGAAAGCCGACGTTTAAGTTTGAAAGGAAAAGACGTTTATTGGACATTGAACGAAAGAAAACCCTTATTTTTGAGACATTTTGGAACTTTATTTTTCAACAATGAACGAACAATTAAATGAATCAGACACACTTGTTGCAAGTATGGAGGACGAAGCCGTGACGCGTATGCGGAAGGCAAGGCAAGGAAAATTGTCTCACATTACCAGGAGAATTAACTTTGTGAATGGCTTAATGGCAGACAATGAACGTATTGGTGAAGTGAAACAAATTATGACAAAGTTTAATGAGTTTGTTGAAGAGTTCAAAGCCTTGCACGCATCATATGCTGATATGCTTGACGAAACCACACGCATGGAAGATGAGGGAAATTGGTATGAACCGAAGCTCGCAGATATTGTTGCTTTTATTGATAACGTGTTTGAATGGATTAAGTCTGTCAAACTCTAGCTCCCCTGGCGCAACTGAAGTGACTTCGTTAGCCAATGAAGCACATGCACCACCTGCATCATTAGTTCCCAACAAAGACCAGGCAGAGTTGGATTTAGATGCGCAGTCGATTAGGTCCCGCGCTTCATCAGGAGGGTCCCGCACATCCACTCGATCTTTGCGCATTAATGCAGAGGCAGATCGAGAAGCTTTACTGGCCGAAGCGTCCAAACTGCAGCAAAAGCATGCACTAGAGGAGCAGGAATTAGGGCTGCGCAAGCAAAGGGAAGCGCTTGAGCTTAGCGTTAAATTGGACGCATCAAATGCAATAATTAATTACTTAAAGGCAGCTGAAAGGAACCCATATAGTCCCATTCCTTTTGCTTTAGACACAGCTCATACGTCTGTGGAAGGAAGAGCATCACAAACTGCACACATGGAAGAGCTAGAAAGTTCAATTTCTTATCTTGAAACACCGTCAGTGAAACCCAAAGCAAATGCTGCTCATGTAAATGTCCCTCTGTTTAACCCAGTTCGTAGCACGACTACATCACCCAATAGGCCCACCAGCAGTGATCAGGTGCAGTCCACCGCACTGCCTAGTCTCCCCTATGGAGGTGATTCAAATATTTCCTCTGTCCAAATTCAACCAGCTGTTAGTTCAGCTCGAGATGCTCTGACCACACAGTTCCCCACTCAGCCTCATCAACTGCCTCAGTTTCATCTGCAGCCGCAGCCTCCGCTTCGACCACAACAGGCTCTTCAGCCTCAACTTCTGCCTCCACAGCCACCGCCACGGCACCAGCTACACGCTCCTCTGCAGTCCCAGCCACTGCAGCCTCTGCTCCGACCACAGCAACTGCCTCAGTTTCAACTGCAGCTGCAGCCTCAGCCCCCACCATGGCCTCAGCTTCAACTGCAGCCTCAATTGCCACCTCAGCCACAGTCTCAGCCTCAGGCTCAAACACCCTCTACAGGTACGGCCAGCTCGCCGCATGACAGTCATATGATCAAGGTGTTGGAAAATCAAAATTAACTGACCAGACTGCTCATGAAACATCAGCTGGCATCCTCCTTACCACAGGGCAGCATTCCGGTCTTTGATGGTGAGGTCCTTGAATATAAGTCTTTCATTCACAGCTTTGAAAACATGATTGAAAGTAAAACTGACAACCAGAGAGACCGTTTACAATTTCTCATACAGTACACAAAGGGCCAAGCCCAACGACTAGTTAAGAGCTGTGAATACATGGAACCGGGTAGAGGATATCAAAAGGCATTGAAACTGTTGAAGGAAAACTTTGGCAACGAGTATAAGATCTCTTGCGCTTACTCAGAAAAGGCCCTCTCATGGCCTCAGATCAAACCACAGGATCCCAAGTCCCTGCAGGAGTACTCCATGTTCCTGAGGAGCTGCTGCAATGCAATGGAGGAGATGTCATACATGGAGGAGCTGGACACGATATCCACCATAAAAAGCATTGCCGTGAAGTTGCCCTACAAACTAAGGGAAAAATGGCGCAACAAAGCGTTTGAGCTTCAGCAACAACGCCAAAGCAGGGTAAGAATTTCAGACTTTGTGTCTTTTCTGGAAAAGCAAGCTCTCATAGCAGGTGACCCCATGTTTGGAGATCTCCAAGACCAGTCAGCTGTTAAAGGAAAGGCTCCTGTTAAAACACTGCCCTACAAGTCCTCTAGCAGTAGCTATGCGACTAGTGTAGCCCCTGTCTCAGGAGCAAAGCCTGACCCATCATGTCTCTTTTGCAGCTCCAAACATGCACTAGACTCATGCCAGAAGTTTCAGAAAAGAGCCCATAGAGACAAGTTAAACTTTTTGAAAATCAAGGGGATCTGCTATGGATGTCTCACCCCAGGGCACATCAGTAAAGATTGCAATAGGCGTCTTACCTGCAGCGTGTGCAAACGCACCCATCCAAGCATCCTCCACATCACAACCAAGGAAACAAGCAGTCCATCTGTTGTTAGTGTAGCAGAGTCTTGTGCTCATATAGGGGCCGGAGACCATGAGAGCGTTCTCTCCATTGTACCAGTGAATGTCAAGGCAGCAAAGGGCAGCCATGTCATACAAACGTACGCTCTGCTGGATCCTGGGTCTTCTGCCACCTTCTGCTCAGAGGAGCTCATGACGCGGCTCAATCTGAGAGGAAAAAGAACACGCATACTTCTGCGCACCATGAATCAAGAAACATCAGTCCCAGCACATGTCATATCAGGATTGGAGGTCTCAGCATTGGACAGCGACACATTCTTCCATCTTCCTGACACCCTGACTCAAAAGAACATGCCAGTAACCAGTAGCAGCATCCCCAAGCAATGTGACCTGGCGCATTGAGCGTACTTAGGTAAGGTCACAATTCCCTCCATTAGTTCAAAGGTGGAACTGTTGATTGGCACGAATGCTCCACACCTACTTGAACCGTGGGAGGTAATAAATAGCCAAAATGGGGGTCCTTTTGCAGTTAGATCAGTTTTAGGGTGGATGGTAAGTGCGCCATTGAGAAGTGCTGCTGGTGCTGGAGGAAGTGTGACCGTCAATAGGATCTCCGTTGCGAGTCTGGAAAGGCTACTAATCTCCCAGTACAACCAGGACTTCCGGGAAATTGAAGCGGAGGAAAAGACAGAAATGTCTGTTGAGGACAAAGCATTCCTAGGCATGGCAAAAGAGGCAGTACTGGAGAATGGCCACTACAGTCTGAGACTGCCTTTCAGGAAAGCAAATGTGCACATGCCATGCAATAGGCAGATGGCAGAACAGCGGCTGTATAGCCTAAAAAGAAAAATGTCAAAGAATGAGCAGTTCAAACAGGAATACACTGCGTTTCTCATTGACATCTTGGAAAACAACTACGCTGAGGAAATTCCACAGGAGGAACTGATGCAGCCACCAGGAACAACCTGGTTCTTGCCACACCAGGGGGTTTACCACCCTAAGAAGAAGAAGCTCAGAGTAGTGTTCGACTGTGCTGCATCATTGCAAGGGATGTCAGTCAAAAGAACTGCCACTGACAACGAAAGCTGCTTTCCCCCTCCGGTAGCAGAGACAATCAGGCACAACTTCTATGTCGACGACTGTGCCAGGTCAGTGTCCAGAGAGTCCGATGCCATCAAGCTGGTAAAAGATCTCACTGCATTGTGCAGCAAAGGTGGGTTCCAGCTAACTCAGTGGGTGAGCAATAGCCGTGCAGTGCTGTCATCCATTCCCAAAGAGCACAGAGCCAAAGACCTTAAGTCGCTTGATCTTGACAAAGACAGCCTGCCAGAGGAAAGAGCATTAGGGCTGCAATGGTGTGTAGACTCAGATAGCTTCAAGTTCAACATCAACCTAAGCCAAAAGCCACATACACGCAGAGGCATACTGTCTGTTGTCAGCTCTGTCTTTGACCCACTCGGCTTTCTTGCCCCTCTCATTCTTCCAGCCAAGCAGCTGCTACAGGAGCTCTGTCAGGCAGGCTTTGGATGGGATGAGACTTTGCCACAGGCCACATCGAAGCGATGGATGGAATGGACCAACAGCTTGGAGATGATCAAAGGCTTCAGTGTGCTGCGATGTCTGAAACCAGATGGCTTCGGAGTGACCAGGGTGCTGAACTGCATAATTTTGCAGACGCCAGTGAGAGTGGCTATGGCTCTGTGAGCTACATCAGACAGGTGAACCAGAAAGATGTAGTGCATGTCACCTTTATACTTGGCAAGTCTAGAGTGCTCCCCTTGAAGAACATCACAGTGCCAAGACTGGAGCTGGCGGCTGCTGCCCTGTCAGTCAAAGTGGACAGAATGCTGAGGAAAGAATTGCACCTGGACTTAGCACCCTCAGTTTTCTGGACAGATAGCCAAACAGTGCTTAAGTACATCGCCAATGATCAAGCCAGGTTTAAAACCTATGTGGCAAACAGGGTCTCATTCATTCGAGACAACACAGAGCTGTCTCAGTGGAGATATGTAGGCAGCAAAGACAACCCTGCTGACAACTCATCCAGAGGGTTGAATGCCAGAAAGTTCATGGAGCAGAAGCGATGGATTCACGCTCCGGAGTTTCTATGGAAACAAGAGGAAAGTTGGCCAGTAGTGCAGACAATGGGCCCCATGCTTCAAGACGATCCAGAGGTTAGGAGAACCACTACAGTGTTCACAACCATGGTGAAATCTAGAACCCCTACTGACCAGCTTATTTTGCATTTCTCAAACTGGATCGGCCTCTTAAAGGCTGTAGCTTGGTACCTCAAGCTGAAGAGAACTCTGATGAGGAAAATGGAGAAGTTGAAGACGAAGACGTCAGTCCTTGAGAGGCCCATAACCAAGTTGTGCCGGTTCCTTGAGGCTGATGATGAATCCTGATGATGACTCCAGTGATGTCCCTGACAACACTATATAGGAAAGTAGTGTTTGTCATTTCATGTAATTTACATACTTACCTTTCATTGACTTATATACTTACCTTATTGGAACTGCCCTATTTTGGCTCATTTTTGTTATAGGCCTACAAAGAAAATTGAAACTTTATTACTTGGCTCCTTTTTGTATATTGTAAATTAATTGATTCTTGGAGAACAATTAGGGGCCGGTGTGTAGGAGCCGCATTTAAGTTTATTTCTCTTGGACTAATTTTTTGCTGTTTTTGTGCATTTTGTGAGAGTGCGCCCCCTTTAGGTGATTGGTGCCACCTAACCTGTATAAAAGAGATGCCAACTGCGCAAGACGAGAGAGAGCAGGCCGCAGAGACACAGTTCTTGACCTCGCCCGCTTGAACACCTGCCTGACACGCTGCACCGGCGCTGAAATTGTCTTGCAGTTGTAATTCAATAGACTCTTATCATTTCTGCATCTCATTGCATCTTTTGTTTGTACTTTATTTTTATTTGTAATAAAACCGGCCATATTCTCGGACAAAACCATTTCCTTGGATTATTGGGTGCGAGTCAAAACGCTGCAAATACCTGCCTTCTCAACTCTGGGTGAAAACAGATAGGACTTTAGGATATGGGCTACAGGAAAAGCCAGAACCTGTTTTTCTGCCAGTACAAAGGCTGAATCCCATTTCACCCCCTACCCCTTCGTCTTTCCCCTTCCCCTCCGTTTTGCGCATTCATGTGGAGGGGTAGGGCTGTCCCAATTCACGTTAAGACAGAGGGGTAGGGGAGAGGGGAAGGGCTTTCCACCCCTCCAAACGGAGATTTTCCGAGGGCACACTTCAAACTGGTAAGACTGATTTCCCTCAATGCATTGCGAACCCGTGATCATTAAAGAAGAAACATCGCGCGAGTCCATTTAAAAATGTCGGAAACAGCAGGGAAAGCATCACACAAATGAAAATATTTTCTTTGTAATTCATGATTTAAAAACTTGTTTGATGAAATGTTGCATTGTGTAAATAACAGCTGCAGGCGCCATGTTTGTTTATGTCTGGTGAGTGACAGCTGTAGCTCTCCGGTAACGTAACAGCTGACGCAGCGTACTGATGACGTACGTAAGTGTTGAAGGGCTATCCCAATTCGTAAGGCTAGAGTTTAAACCCCTTCGACTACCCCTTCGTTATGGCTCCGTTTGAAAAAGCGAGGGCAAAGGGGTAGGGGTAAGGGTAGGGGTGGGGGTGGAGATTAGAAATGGGATTGGGCCTAAGTCCTTTCTGTTTCCTCTTCAGAGCCTATGCAGGTTACGTGAAAAAATATCCAGAGCCCCGTATCCGAAGACCCAGTCAAAATGAACGAAACGTTTCGGTTTTCTCTAGCTTCCCATGCTGAGCCTATGCAGATCACGTGAAAAATGATCCAAATACCTAATCGTTCACCTCGCGACCGTCTTTGGATCAACGTTTCGTTCATCTGCCGGATATCGGTCTTTCGTTCAATGATTCGTTCTTTTGCCGGATATCAGTCTTTCGTTCAATGTTTCGTTCTTTTGCCAAACGTGTCTTTGGGTCAATGATTCGTTCTTTCGCCAACCGTGTCTTTGGATCTATGATTCGTTCATCTGCCGGATATTGGTCTTTCGTTCAATGATTCGTTCTTTTGCCGGATATCGGTCTTTCGTTCAATGTTTCGTTCTTTTGCCAAACGTGTCTTTCGTTCAATGATTCGTTCTTTTGACAACCGTGTCTTTGGATCTATGATTCGTTCATCTGCCGGATATGGGTCGTTGGATCCTTTTCCACGTGACCTGCATAGGCTCAGTACAGTCAGCTAGAGGAAACAGAAATGATTCGTTCTTTTTCCGACTGGGTCTCTCGGATACGGGTCTTTGGATCATTTTTCACGTGACCTGCATTCAACAAATCATTTATGTTTCCTTGGCTTAGCCAATGCAACAGTCCCAGTTGTCCCGATGCGCGGTCATGAACGAGAAAAAGAACAAATCTCTTTTTGAGAGGACTCGTTACTCTCGAGTCGTTGTAAGGATTCGTTCAAAATGAACGAATCGTTCACGAACGACACATCACTAATTTAGACAATGCAAGAACCTCACCGAGACATTATTACATGTTACATACATACACGATTATGAGCAACTGTCTATTTATACAACAATATCTGTAAGAATTGTAATGACTAAAGACCCAAATGAGCAGATAGGTGTTAAAAATAGGCTAACCCTAAGAAAGAGAGAGGTGCCCAGTACATAGGGCTAGTGGTAATGACGTGTTTATGTGACTATGCCATCCACTACACCTATTTTTTATGAGCGAACTACACAAAAACACAGACACATCAGCACATAAGATTACTGCAATACCTTTATGGAATTTACAGATTTCTTTAATTCAAGAGCCGCATGGTTGTGCATATGTGGATGAATGAGTGCATTAAATCAGTTTAGGAGCAGCATCTAGATCATATGCATCAGACAAACATTTAGCTTTTAAATATTGGTAATGAAAGCAGTATGATATGATATTATTGAATGAGGGGGCTGCAGTCATATTTTTATATTATTACATTATTACATTATTGGCTCAGTTATTCAATTTTAATCCGAATCTGCAAGCAATTTATGTCGCTTTGTAGATCAGACTTAGCCTGGTGACACCAGCCTACGTATATCCGCCTGAATTGATTTCGAGCTCATACTCAGTCTGGCCCAACCCCGTTGACAATCGTCTCCAGGACTCAAAATCCAACCGCACCAATCAGCGAACAGTTCAGAGCTGTGACGCAAAACTCACCTTGGAGGAAGAAACACGAAAAGCTATCGGGAAAGTTGTCTCAACTCTCGAGAACATCAGAAAATTTAAAGGAGAACAAGAGTATTGTCTTGTAAGTTTTATGATTGGAAAGAACGTCGTAGCTCTTCTCCCAACTGGCTTTGGGAAGAGTTTAATCTACCGAATGCTTACCAAACGTTGCTGATTGGTTAAGGGAACTCCAATGATTTTAAACCTCAAGCTAAGCACCCGCCCATCTCTGAAACAAAAATGCACGGGGTAAGGCCAGACTGACTGATGGAAAAAAATGGAGTCACAGGCTGGTAATGGCCAGGCTAGATCAGACTGGCCCTAGCACAGTTTTGGCCGGTTCGAGAATCCTAGAGTAAAAATAAAGCTCCACTTATGGTAGCCCGACGTGTGCCTCCAAAAAAAATTACCAGTCGAGGCGACTGAGACCAATGGAGACGGTCAGATAATTCCCGCAACCCCTAGCGTTCCGGCAGTGAATTGCAATACTATACTGAAAACTGCAACGCAGAACTAAGAAAGACTCCATCAAAGCGTCTGCATGGTCACAGAGTTGGATACACAGAGTACTATAACAGAACCCTAAGAGTGACATATTAATCCAAAATGACTCTTAATTGCTCCTGTCAGGCCTCCTGTTGAGGGGGGGTTGAGGGTGGAGGGGTATCTGTAAGGTCGTATATTTAAGCATCTGTTGCAAGATGCAATATTAAGGCTAAGTGGGACACTTTCTGTCCAGATATTGAAGATAAAATTAAGTGATACCTCAGTTATTACATTATTGGCTCAGTAATTACATTTTCAAAGTTTTTTTTTAATGCAAGGCCAATAACGTAATAACCGGCCAATAACGTAATAAGTAATTACGTTATTGGCCAAAAGTTATTACGTTATTGGCTCAGCTACTTTATTACATTATTGGCAGTTTATTACGTTATTGGTTTTATTACATTTAAATTATTACGTTATTGGCCGTTATTACGTTATCGGTTGCTACACACCTCAAAAGGGTATTTTGTTTTCAAATGACAAACACAGACCATTATATGAGTAGACATTCTAAGCATCGATTGAACACTGATGTGCTCAATGCAAAACACTACTGTAAGAAATTAAGGAAGTTTCTTTGTTTCTGATGCAGCAATCTTTATTCCAATAATGTGCAGTGACGAAGCAGCCTTGCTCCGGATTCAGCGGTGTAGGACTGAATAACAAGCATCCACAATTCTAGGCATATAAACTGTTTTAAGACCACTCCTAGGCCTCCAATGTAAATGAGCTAGGCTTGTAATGCAAACAGGTCTGGCAACCTTTTGTGTTGTATATGATAATCTGGTTTCTCTGTCTGAGATGGTTCTCAATGGCTTCCCCCATTCCCATACTATGATTAATTGCAGTCACTCACACCTCAGTTTGCTTCCTGACCCCAGGTGTCTGAGGAAATCCAGTGTGGGGCCTTTTCCTTTGTGACCATGATAAGATAACCATTTTGGGTATTCCGCTGGCCAACTTCTGGTGGTCACAGCAGCTGCTTGATCATGAATCTTACACTACTATGAAATGGGAAAACACTAGTATGAAGGCCTTATCAGCAGCATTATGCCTTTTCATCTCCAGTGTTACTGTACGCTTTCTCCTGTTGTAAAATATTGTAACTGTATAATGTTTTAACTCAATTATAAAACAACTCACAAATATACAGATAACTTAAAGATTTAGTTTTTTTCAAAAGTGCTGTAGCCTTTACATCAGAGCACACATCCGAATGTGTAGATGATTTACACAGAACAAACAATAGGATATTGATACAGTCAACAAAAAAAGAAAGAAAAATTTAAATACTAAAAAAGGACAAAAAAACAAGACTGCATCCTGTTCTTGCTCAAGACAATATCGACAATTGTTGTGATGTGAAACATCTGAAAATAACATTAGATTGGATGACAATACAGTACAGTCATGTTTCAGTGCTGATAGGACGTAATCAGTTGTGGAAACG
Organism: Sprattus sprattus; assembly: GCF_963457725.1. Lineage (NCBI taxonomy): Eukaryota > Metazoa > Chordata > Actinopteri > Clupeiformes > Clupeidae > Sprattus > Sprattus sprattus. The sequence continues at coordinate 9,602,373 of NC_137916.1, read as the reverse complement.
TATATGACTTACTTGCACATAGTCATATCATACTGTAATTATTTTGAGTTTCTGTCAAAAGGCACCCTGTATACCTGCTTCATTCTCGAGATGTTCTGCCTTAGAACATGGTCCACTGTGGCTAGGATCACTGTATTGATGTTTAGGAATATGTCTTGGTCATCAACGGTTGCACTTTGTATTTGTTTATGATTTTACAAATACAGTACAATGTAAAATACTCTAAATACAAGAATACTATGCTCCTGATAAGGCATTCAAACTAGTGTTTTACTGTCATAGTAGTGTTTCTTACCCATTCTCTCTTCTGAATGTCCGGAGAATCGGTGCAACTGAGATGCGGCTTATGTTTGGTTGAACCCTCTGCATTGTCAAACCCATGTTGACCACATGGTTAGACACATTGGCCTGAATCTCATCAGAGATACAGTAATGGCTCTCCGTCTTGCTCTTCCTCTTCATCATTTTCCTCCTCCTTCTACTCCTCCTCTTACTCTCACTCCTCTGCGTCTCTGATCACCTCTCACTTCAATGTTGCCATACATTGTTCTCCAAACTAGGAGCGAAAGTTTTGATTTCAAATTGCACAACAGCTTTGGAAATGGAAGTTTTGCCATTTGAATAGTAGTGTGTTCTGTCTGAAAACAAGGAGGTTTTGGCATTGATAAACTGTGCAAAGTAGAGAGGATGGTGTTTAGTATTTTGTAGAAAGTGTGGTTAACAATTGAAATCTGTGTCTAAAGCAGAGAATTGTGCTTATAGTTTAGCAGAATTGGTTTAGGGAGTTGGCACTTGGGTTTAGTGTTCAGAGAAACCGAGGCATGCTTTGAAAAATTTAGTTTTAGCAACGGAGAAAAACTGTAAGGGCATAAAAGATGGAGATCACAAGAGATGAGAAAAAACAGAGAAGAACATAGTATTAAACAGGAGTTATGGTTAGAGTTAGCACATGGAAATGCAGGGTCCAATGGTGCATGAGTGAGGGTGGGGGTCTGGGTCTCTGTTAGGGGATGGGGAGACAGGGGTTTTCAGCAGCTTGTCCTGTGGGAGTGGGTGTAACCTTGCGCCTTTCCCTAAAATACATGCCCATCTCCTTGGACCATCTAGTCAAACATAAATAAAGTATAAAGTCAACTACCTCCCTATAACTCACATTCATAGACACGGGATATCTGGAATTGAACTTAAGATATTTAAGAGCATACTGTAGTAACTTGTACTGTAGTGTAGATTTCAGCTGATGAGTGTCGGCACACCCACACAACGTCACATACTCACGTTCGCCCCCCGACTCCCAAATGAGCAGAACTTCCACTTACTACAAACCAAAAATACCACTGTGGCATAATTACATCTCAGCAGGTGTCACTCCCGCCTCCAGTCTTTAAAAAAAGAATCTAATGAGGTTGATATCAATGTCAGTCTTTGGGGTAAAAATAGCTGCGCTATGAATGTTTAATAGGCAGAAGACAGATGAGGAGATTGAGATGATGATGATTAAGGGAAGCCAACGGCTGTTGTAGGACTCTTACCTACTGCTGTCGTATAGCACAGCACGGAAGTATCAAGAAACTTTATTTTCTTGTATGCTTATCTCTGTGTGTGTGTACATAAGAGGATGATACCCGACCGAGCCCGTCGGAACCCGACGGAACCCATCAGGACTGGTCGGGTTCAGCCAAATATTTAGAAATTATACTCGGGCTCGGGTCGGGTTTCGAACACATATTCTTATTTTCCCTCTTGTGCGTTTACAGTTTTTCTCCGTTGCTAAAACTCAATTTTTCAAAGCATGCCTCGGTTTCTCTGAACACTTAACCCAAGTTCCAACTCCCTAAACCAATTCTGCTAAACTATATGCACAATTCTATGCTTTAGACACAGATTGCGACTTTGGGTCTCTGGAAAGCGCATTATAAAATAGAATGCGTTTCGTGAACGAACTGCGAGAGTGTGCTTGCTCTGTTGCGGCCATCAAGCACAAGCACAAGCAACTGCAGTGGCCGAGTGCGCATATGTTGTTGAGGGGTCTCACAGACTGATATCTGAGAACAAAATCTGTATAGTACTGTGTTTTCTGTGTTCAGTACAACGTTGAATGCAGGTTGTAGGATGAATCTGCCAGCCTTCCAGTGTAACAATCTGCAGTGACACTGAATACACCTTTTTGTTTTCAAACAATATATTTTAGCAAGCAACCAAGCTCAACCATTATATTTTGGCTCCACTGACGTTTATACATATGAGGGTATCTTTGTTGTTCTGTTTTTGTTTGTTTGTTTGCTTGTTTATTGTGAAAGGGTCTAGTGTGTTACATTTAGCTTGGAGAAGTCTTAAAATAGGCTCCAAGTGACATTATCTCTTATGGGGTGTAATTATTCCTCCAAAGGTCGTGTTAATCAATGAGTGCACCTGAATTGTGCGGTATTTGTTGAGGGAGACTTGGGCTTGTTTTGATTTTGTATTGGTTGCGGATACAATAAATCTTGTCTGTGCTTCAAATGCAAATATATTTATTGTCTCTCTATGGTGGAAATCAGATGTATTATGAAACTTGCATATTTACTAAGCACAAACATTTCAGGTGTCATGGTCAGAATAGTTCCAGAGTTTCGTTATACTGACTTTCTGAGCTAATTGAATTGTTGAAATTGTTATCTTGGTAAAAGGAAACATCTCTGCAACAATATTGGAATGAATGCGGTTACGTAGCCAGCTTTACTTAAAGTTTATTGTAAGATATAGCTTGTTAGACTTAATGCAGTTAGAGTTAGACTGTAGGTCTAGTACCTAACGTAAGCACAACTTTTAATGTATAGCTAGAGAGCACGTGTATCACATTGGTTTATAGTCTGTCAAATTAGTTCTAGTTATTGGTGTTCGTTGGCATAAAAAGTTAGTCTTCTCTTATAAGCCTAGTTAGTACATCTGATTAGAGCTAGCAACCATGAATTGCAGATTAAGGGGCCCCCTATCTCAGTGTTCATTTTGGCAGCTATTTTAGATTCAGTCTGAAAACAAAAATGCATATTAGTTTTAGTCACATTTAGTCATAGTTATCCTTCTTAGTTTCAGTCTAGTTTTCGAAAACTCATTACAATTTAGTCTAGTTTTAGGCACATTTAAAATTCCATATTAGGCTATAGCCACATTAAACTCCTTCCCTTCCCTTCTCAGGCCCAGGGATCTCCTGTGTTGTGTCTACTAGTCTAGCTTGCAGTACTTAAATTGTGGATGCAATTAGTCTCCAAGATACAGATCTCATGCCAACAGCTGAATTCCAATTAAATCAATGTAAATAATAATTTAAGGCAATACTTGATTAACAGAATTGTCATTGAAATATATAAGAATATCACGTCTGGATTTTGAAAATTCAAATGATGTGTTGCACAATACAACTACTATGCCTAGCTGGCCTTAGAGTTAAATCAACCACATATCCTCCATGAAATGCTGTGAAATCTCATCACCAACAGATTTAGCTAGACGGATAGTTTTGACAGTTGAAAGTGGTAACAATGATAATAACAATTGCCCAAATAGACAAGGCTCAAACCAGTCACATATTCATTTATGTTTTGCTTGATTAATGTTGTGCGTAGCCTGTCCTATAGTCCATACTGCAATGAGTTTACTAGCTAGCTATCGATAGCTTGTATAAATTAGCTAGGATATGCTACCTCACCGTTAGCTAACGTTAGCTAGCTAAACGTTTACTGAGGCTAACGAATTGCCCAAATAGACAAGGCTATTCAAACCAGTAACATATTCATTTATTTTTTGCTTGATTAATGTTGTGCGTAGCCTGTCCTATAGTCCATACTGCAATGAGTTAACTAGCTAGCTATCGCTAGCTAGCATAACTTAGCTAGGATATGCTACCTCATAGTTAGCTAACGTTAGCTAGCTAAACGTTTACCGAGGCTAACGTGAAGCTACAATCGAAAATGATTAGCTAGCTATCCAAGCTAGCTGACACAACCTAAACACTCGACTGTCCCTTTGAAGTCAACTTAACGTTGGCTAATATATTCTAATAACTAGTTATCATTGACAGTTTCTAGCTAATTTACCAAACTCCTTTCTTGTCTTAAATTGAGCAGTTGCTGGTGTGAGCTACAGAATGGGAGCTAGCAATGCCATTTCTAGCTCTACTTCACAATATTGCTGCCTAGTGTAATAAGTTAACGTAAAACATAAATGTTTATAAAGTATCAGACACAAACAGGACACAACAAACCAGTTACCAATTGATATTATGTGTTTATATACCGAAAATGTCAGTAAATCGAGATGATGCTGCTGTTGGTCCCATCGAAAACCATTCACACAGGTTACGAGCAGTGGGGTTTTTGAGAGCTACTTATACCAAGAGATCGCATGTTGGCGAGATCATAGAGTGTCAGTGAAGCTCAGTGAATTGAGAGGGACAGAGAGTAGAGGTTCCTTGGATTTGGCGCAGGTGTCAGTGAAGCTCAGTGAAGCACAGGTGCAAGCCAGTTTAATGAGCCTATTATGATGTCATAATGCCTCAAAGTTCTGCCATGCAAGTCTATGGAAAAAAAAGGTGATGGAAAAAGAGGAATAAAAAAGGAGTGGCAAGGAGTACCGCCACGAAAAGATATAGCAGGTTGCACCGGATCGGGCCAGACGTTTCGGTGTTTGAACCGCGTCTGTACCTCGAACGGACGAGGCCTGATTCGATGCAAGAAAAACGGGGAGAATAAAGAAAGAAAACTTGACATGGAGGGCAAGCACACTAATAAAGGTATTATTATTATTTCAATTATAAGCCGCACTTTCTTCAAAACACAGCACACAATTCTCTGCTTTAGACACAGATTTAATTTGTTAACCACACATTCTACAAAATACTAAACACCATCCGCTCTACTTTGCACAGTTTATCAATGCCAAAACCTCCTTGCTTTCAGACAGAACACACTACTATTCAAATGGCAAAACTTCCATTTCCAAAGCAGTTGTGCAATTTAAAATCAAAACTTTAGCTCCTAGTTTGGAGAACAATTTATGGCAACATTGAAGTGAGAGGTGATCAGAGAGTGTGTTCCAACCCTACACTTTGCTCTAACCCCTGTAATACAGGGACCTGAAGTACAGGGCCCTGACATCTACAGTGCACTCCTCATCGCTCAGGGGGTGCTTTATCAAATAGAAGCACCTGGTGGAAGTGACGGACACAAATCTGCTCGCGATTCCCGGGAAAACTAAATAGCCAGCTATCTTGCATAACTGCCATGCAATTCTAATGGTAATGCTACCTAACTTGGTATGCTAACTGCCGGTAGCCTATACATCGTGAAATCAACCAAAACACTGATGTCACTGGCTTTAATGTTAGTAGTACATTTAATATCAGTACAGTTGTTTAACACTGTCCAATGACTGACATAACCATCTGTCGTTTATTTAGATGCACCTTTTTTCGGACTAGCCACAGGCACTGGGTGGGGGAATAGCCCGATAGCTTAGCATATCTGCCATGCAATTCGAATGGTAATGCTACCGAGCTTGGTATGCTAACTGTCGGTAGCCTATACATCGTGAAATCAACCAAAATACTGATGTCACTGGCTTTAATTTGATAATGGCATGTTAGTAGTACATTTAATATCAGTACAGTTGTTTAATTACTACATTTACGGTCTGTAGCCTGGTGATCTACAGCCTCTGCCACCTTAGCCACCGCTAACCATCATGTCCGCCATTGTTATCGTTATAAAATGAAAAGCTAGCTTTGGCTCCTCCTGTTCCGTACGTAGCCGTTAAGGGCGAGTAGTGACCATCAAATAACCCTACATAAATCGACCGAATTCAGGGTATGATACGGGCATTTTCAGTGCCCTGCATTCTGCTGATTTTGTCAGTGTGGCCCCCTAACCCCTGAAAGTCGGGGCTCGAAGGGCTCAAGTGGTCGACATGGAACACACTCAGAGAGGCAGAGGAGTGGGAGTAAGAGGAGGAGGAGGAGGAAAATGATGAAGAGGAAGAGCAAGACGGAGAGCCATGGTTTGGTTTGACCATGCAGGAGGCTGGCAAGGCTGTCCAGAGGGTTCAACCAAACATAAGCCGCTTCTCAGTTGCACCGATTCTCCGGACATTCAGAAGAGAGAATGGGTAAGAAACACTACTATGACAGTAAAACACTTTTTTAGTATTTTACATTTTTCTTTTTTTTGTTGACTGTATCAGTCAACTGTATCAGTGACATAATAGTGTTTTGAAAGCAAGGTAGCATTTTGAAAGAGATATAAAGGGTTTTGCATTTTGTGTGAGTGGTTTTGGGATTTGGGTTTAGAGTTCAGAGAAATCGAGGCATGCTTTGAAAAATTGAGTTTTAGCAACGGAGAAAAACTGTAAATGATTTGGCCCCCATCCTCCTCCTCTTCCTCCTCCTCCTCCTCCTCTGATTCCTTCCCTGCCACAGAGAGAGGCTGTAGTGATCAGGTGTTGCACTGAGTGTTCTAATCTATAACTGTCTAGGATAAATCAATTACTCTAGAGTAATTGGTCACTAATAGATCTGTTCTTTGGACCCCATTCTGTCTTTTTTTGCTGTAAGTAAATTACGTCAGCATGATGTACCATCTCTGAAACAGGTTGGTGCGTGTGTGTGTGTAGGTGTACATGTTTAGCAAACCTGTGTGAGTGTTTTTTTTTCTTCTGTGTGTGCCAGGTGTGTTTTCCTGCATACGTGTTGAATAAAATAACTTGTGAAGATCACTTTGATTTCACCCATGTTCGCGCTTTGCTCTCTTTGTGACCTGATGGCGCTTCTTGCCTGTGATAATCACAGGCCTCTCCAAACCCTCACTTTCAGCCATGACAACTGGTAGCCCCTGGGCCAATCACAGCACGCAACCCCTGCCTGGCCCATTCATCACTCAGTTGTTCGACAGGGTGGTGAAGAAACACATCTCATCTCTAAAGGGAATGAAAGGCTCCTGACCAGTTCACCTAATGACAGGGAATGGAATAGAAATTGAAGCCCATTCACTGACAGAAATGGTCCTAGGCAACAAACTGTGGAAATGGGAAATATGATTGCGGTCGCCCCGGCCAACTAAATGCAACTCATTCAGTCTGTGTGTACAACATGCACTCTGCTTCGCTATTATAAATACTGACTGACATTTTGCACATGTGATGCTTATAGGGACTGTTTGCCTATCTTACCAAGGCTTGAGCTAAACAGTAGTTGACAACTGCAGAGGGGTAAATGAAAACCCTCCTGTTGCATACAGATGACACTCGTGCCTTCTGCATGTTATGCAGACATCATGTCAGAGCTTGAAGAGGAAGGAAAACTATACAACAGTTTGCTGTCATCTTAAATATAATTTATTCATTTTAAACTGCTTAAAACAAGATGTCATGGGGGCTGTTTGACTGCTTGTGGTTGGAATATAAGTATACAAGCACAGATGCTGAAACGTATGTCTATATGTGCGAGACACAGAAGTGCCAGTGTTTACTCTGTCACTAACAGACAAGGTTTCAATGAAATCACAGTAAATCCAGTTAAGAGTTGTTTTCCATTTTCTTATCTTTTCAAAATTAAGATAGACACAAACAAAAACAACTAAATCGGTAAAAGATCCCAACCAATTTCATCATCATGCTTCCTTCATCAGTCCATTCATATTGTCCATTAATTACAATATATGTATACATCCTCTCAAAATCTGTTTTGGGTCAGTTAGTAGTTCAGTTGTGTGACCTTTCACCCCCGGGGCTCAAGGTTAGCGGTCGGCGTTCATGCGGCGCAGTTTAGCTGGCAGGTTGTCCTCGGGGCGCCCCGGCGTGGGAGTTCTGACGGGCGTATGGAGGGGGGCGTGGGTGTGTGTGTGCGTGTGGAGCAGGCTGCGTTGGTGGAGGTCGCCCGTGGACTGGGTCATGACGGGCTCGAAGGCCACCTTGAGCGACTTGAGCTGCAGCCGCCCCTCGCCGCCGCTGTCGTCCTGACCCGGCGACGAGCTCATGCGCTGGAGCTTGAGTGGCAGGTCACCCGTGCTGCAGGCCCTCTCGGCGGGCTGCGAGCTGAGCAGCAGCACCTTTCTCTGGAGGTCCTCCTTCCCCGAGGAGCTCATCCGCTGCAGCTTGCTAGGAAGCCGGGCTGACGCCGACCCTCCTCCTCCTCCCGCGCCTCCTCCCCGACACTTGCGCTCCTCCATTGCCTCCATGCAGTCCACTGAGAAGACGCGGTCGCGGTGTGGTGTTGCCGTTGGCGATGAGAGTGAAGACTTCTCCCCAAACTCCTTGACACTATATGCGGGTGTGTTGACCTCAAAGGTGGAGTGGAACTGGGAGTAGTCGACCCGGAAGAAACCCTCCTCCAAGGACATGACTGGCAGGAAGCGGTGACCCCACAGCACCTCGTCCTCCGTGTAGGATGTCCGAGCCTGGCATGTCATACCTGAGAGAGAAAGAGAGAGAGATAGATAGAAAGAGAGGGAGGGAGGGAAAGAAAGAAGGACTTTTAATTTCATCTGTCACATACGTGTGATGGGGGATGACTGATTTGGATGTCTTATCAAGTCTTTCGACATGCAGAGTGGTTGAAGTCAATTGCTGTAACAAAATAAAAGTTGCTGCATTTGAAAAAGATGTCAGAATTGGAGTGGTTTAATCGGTTGGGCACTAAAAACTATGATGTTTTCTGTTGTCCCACTGACTATGATATGTCCAGTGTATACAGTGAAAGGAAAATTAAGACATGTTTATAAACAGTTTGTACTGTTGGTCCAATGTCACTGATGCAAAGAGGTGTTCACATTTATGTTTACGGTCCGATGCAAGGCACCGGAACCCTCTTCTTGGTTTAGCACACCTTCAACTTTGCTAACGTGACCTATAAGCACACACTCACAAAACATTAAAACATTTTAAATGGAAATTATCTCATTTAAACTGAAATACTTGAATAAGTCTCCTACACGAAAGTGAAGGTGCGGAAACCTTAGCCAGACCCAGTGGGAAAGATGCTCTTTTGCTCTGCTGCCTTTGACTCTAGACAGTCTTGTAGGCTCAGCTCCCCTCCCCCAGGAGGGCTTAGAGCTCATCCAGTAACTTTCAATTCTGACCAACAATCATTACCAAGGTTCCTTACTGAAACAAAACCCAACTTCCAGTCGAGCATTTCCAGTCCACTGTGAAGGCAGCACAAATTCTAGGATAGCAATGCCAAGACACACAATCACTGCCAGAGACAGAGAGCCAAAGTCATCAGTAGATTACGGGAGAAGGAGTTGAGGGAGAAATGCCATAGGAAAAGTGACAGACTGATGGCGACACTGAAGAAGAAACAGAGAAACAAAAGAGAGAAAGAAAACGCTTAAAGGAAATGATGGGCTAAAGAAAAAGAGAGCGGCAAAACAACCGAGAGAGAGAGAAGCTGCACAGAAAAACTGTGAAGAACAGCATCAGGTTGACTAAGTTATAATCAAAATGGTTCCGTTCAAAGCCATTGTGCTTTACTGAATGCAGGAAAACCTACATACCTTCTTATTTCCTATCGGACGTGAGTTCTCAACATAATTTACTGCTGCAAAGAAAAACATGGACGCCTTTCTCTTTTGCTCCCCCTTTCTATCACTCATTCTTCTCCCCCCTTGGTTCTCGTTCTCTCATCCACTGCTTCTTCTATTGATCATTCTCTCTGTTTCTCTCCCTCTGGCTGGCTCTTTTCCTGAGGGACTTGAACAGCACTGAGGCTGGCTCACGGTGAGCACCTCACAGAAGAGATTTAAGCACTCCTCCTGCTGTAACTCACACCAGGAGACATTCAACAGCTCATGAAAGAGGAAAAGCCAGCACCATTATTCAGCCACAACAGGAGAGAGAAGAGAGAGAGAGAGAGAGAGAGATACAGAGATACATAGACAGAGAGAGAGAAAGAGACATAGAGAGTGAGAGAGAGATCAGAAAGAGAGAGCGAGAGAGACACATAGAGAGAAAGAGAGAGCAGCTTTCTATAGCTCCGCCGTCTGATAATGAGTTTATGTGAGAACAAAACAAGGGCTCTTTAGAAGGGCAGCAGTCAAAAAGCCTGATCTGCTGGAATACTTGTAAAAATCAGAAGGAATGATGCACTTCCTCTGTGACAAAACAACCAGATGCGGCTTGCAGGGATCAATCGCCTCAGGCTTTTTTGTGCTCAACTCCGACCACGTGCAGAGCTAAATTAAATGTCAGCTCACACATCTAATTAAGCACTGGTCCGGGAGCTGTTGAAACCAGTTTACCAGCTGTTTGAATGCAAGGGTAACACAGACCGAGCCATAGCCATCATGAGGCTGCTTCATTGTCTGGTTAGGAAACCTATTTCTTCACCTAATTAGGCGCCTTAAAGACAATTTTTCGGATCACTGCGGTGATCCATACTATTGACCCTGAGCCGTTCATCATTGGTGATAAAATCATTCACAGAACCAGGCCACATTCATCATGAACAGTGAAGTGTGGGCCGGGTGAACCCTTCAGTAACAACCCGACAGGAGGACGCAGAGGATTTGACAAATTTTTTCAGTTTACAACTTCCATTTTTTATTGTTTTTAGAAATAGCTACCAATTATAAACAATAGCATTTGTACTAATGTCACTACTTACCATAATTTAGTGTGTGGTCATATATCCCTGTAATACAAATGCCTACCTGCAACATGCATAGAGTGTAGGATATTTAGCTACAGAAGGTGCTTGAGCACAAGTATTAAACATCAAATGAATGCTGCTGAATTTCTGAAAAAAGAGAACATATTCTGGTAATTTTCCGGTAAATTTGTGTCATTCTGAGAATGAGCTGATATCATTGACATTATTTGTACAGAATATTCAAATATTACATAATGTAGTTCATTATCAAAATTCACAGTATTAGTTTAAGTTGACTGCTTCTCACAGGACCTTCAGAAGGCTCCAACAGAAGCTGGAGGAACTGCGTGTAGGGATCTCGCTCTCTCACCCTCTCACTCTCTCATGTCTATAACGGTGTTGTCACCGTGTGATGCAGAGACCTGATGCTCAGTCACAGAGAAGGCCACCCCATTAGTGTCTCAGCAGGGAACCATGATGGTGGGAATTTGTCTGGCTGACCCCCATTGCTTATAAAACCACTTGTCTTGACATGGCTGCTTTTGCCCTGACTGTCAATCAATAAGCACTCTGCGCTCGGTAGACCAGACCTCTGGGTTACTCTCAGGGATGGGGGTTGGAGAGGTAACTATGGGGTTAGGCCTGGTTGTGAGTAGTTATGGGTTGTCACACACACACACACACACACACACACACACACACACACACACACACACACACACACACTAATGACACTATAGCACAGTGCAGTGCAGCATTTTGCACTTGTGACAGAGAGGTCACCACACTACACAAAACAGCGCCAGTAAATTCAGGGAGGGTAACAAAGCACAACAGGGAGCCATAGACCTACTTAGAAATCACGATGTCACAGTTCCTAGACCTCGTCTACTGGTGCTGCTTTTGATCACCAGGCGTGACCCAGAAAGGAAAATAACAAAACAGAGGGAACAGAACGTATCAAAAAGAGATGTGGAAAGAAGAAGCGGATGAATCTTAGGAGGAGAGTAAAAAACAAAAAGGATGTGCCAAGCCACCATAAGACCCTATGTACAACTATCAGTACGGAATGATCTTGAAAACAATGGGTTCAATTAAAGAGATAGCAAGGAAAACAGTGAGATAGTGGAATGCACTCCTTTATTACTGCGTTTGTGGTCCTGTGTGTGTTTGTGTGAGTGTGTGTGTGTGGGTGTGTGTGTGTGTGTGTGTGTGTGTGTGTGTGTGTGTGTGAGTGTGTGTGTGTGTGTTTATTGAAGAGGAGTAATAAAACACATCAACAGTCATAAATAAAAACAGAGGGGGAAAAGTGCCTGAGGCTATTTCACATGTCAATGTCCTAGACTTTCCATTGTCCCGTTTCACGCTTGCAATCGTTCCATCTCGTCAGTGGCGGGAGAGAGAGAGGGAGAGAGAGAGAGAGAACAAGAGGCTGACAGAAAGAGAGTGTATCGGCATCAGCGAAACACGAGACCTGCACGGCAAGCCTGGCGCTCGTACATCAAAGTGACTCGCGCATAACCGCGGGTTCTTATTATGCATAGCACTGGGCTCACGGCAAGCGGCGCACAGTAATAAAGAAGCCCTCATAATTCAATCAGTGGACAGGGCCCTCCTCCCAACTCGCCCCCCCCCCCCCCCCCACATCACTCCACCCCCTCGCTACCTCTAAGATGCTGTTTATACGAAGTCTAGTTTGTCTGCGTCCGTAAAGTTCAGAATACAGATAGCCCTATCACTTTGGCCCCCTTTACACGGAGTCTAGATTAACTGAATCTGGTTCATTTTTCACACCTAACGAATCTTTTAATTGTGTAAGGTTGGAGCCTGGTAACGAGAGATTTGCGTAAAGACTAACACACCCGTTTGGGATGAACTGACTGTAGTACATACCCCACGCCTGTTGGAAGACAGGAGGACACGGGTAAGCAGCCAGTAGACAAACTACAATTAGCAACGTTTAGCCTAACCGCATAGCCTACATTTAATCTGCACAGTAATACACTATGGTGGTTAATACAATCGGTGGTCAGAGCAGACTATTGGTTATGCGAAAATTAATTTTATTTTCTATTGATAATAAAGAGTTTGGAACATTGCAACATGATGTCTGTGAGTTGTTTAAATGCCTTTGCTTTATTGAGAGGCTGAGCTTGATCATTTCCCATGAGGCTTTGCTCCGACCATTCTACATTAATATATATAGAAAAAGCTAATTAAATCGCTGGACAATTTATATTTGTGGTCATGAAAGTTATCTAACATCTGAATAAAAAGAAATAGATCAAGATAGGAGGTTAAACAAAAATCAGTAGGCTGGATAAAGGCGAGACACGGCAGGCAAAAACATCGTTTTTTCACCAGTGGTCAATTTTGAGATTTTGAGCTAGTTCACTCCCTAAACATGTAATCTTTCATACTAGCATAAAGAAAATGTCCTAATTATACATTAATGTGTATATTCACATCTGTTCGCGGCGTCAGCATTCTCATAGGTTTCCAGGAAAGTTAGCAGTCTAACGTTACGTGCAGTATGTCGGCTTTCTGATGCCTGACATGTTTGGTACCGTTGGAAAGCGCTATAGCTCTCACACAACGTTATCTAATCCAAATAAGGACATTTCCTTTCCAGCAGTAACCAATGATGTTAGCAAAAACGGGGGTTTAAACCTAAGGACGCAATTTCATTGGTTCGCTCAGACGCATCACGTGGTATGTCTTGACACTTCCTGAATCTTTAAATGCGATTTTCTCAAAATGAGATTTTTGTCATACTCCAAGGATAATAACTCCACTTCAGTTCAACCTATATACACCAAACTTTCCAGTCTTGTACCCAACTATATTATGAAGACATTTACAGAGGGATTTGTAAATATATTATTCCTAGCCTGAATTATATAACATTATATCCCCAAAAACATGGCGAAAATCGATTTTTTTAAGGCTATTGACAGTCTTTTCTGATTTACAGGAAAACAAAAGTAGATATCCATAAATCCCTCTGTAATTTATTTCCCATCTAATATGCCAACAAAAGGGAAAAGGATTTTTTTAACCAGGCTTTATCCCATGATCAGACATGGTCTTTTAAACATTATGCAAATTAGCGCATATTTTATGAGATAACGCCTAATTTGCATATTCAAACATCAAAATACAAAAAACTTGTAATACATTTTTTTCTCATCTAAACATGACTAATCAACTGAGAAAGTTTCATGGTGATACCTATTATTTAAGATTTTTACCCTATTCACCTGTAGTGTCTCGCCTTAATGAGAGTGAATTCGAGACCCACCACGAGTGAGATGTGGAGGGAGAACAAGTGATATATATATTGGTTGTAAACGTGGGGCAATGACGTCATCAGGTTGCGTGAATCCGTCCAGACGAACACCAGCCCCCGTACCGATTCAAATCTACTCACTTTCTACCCCCGATTCGGATTGTTGCGGATACCGTGTGCGGATAGAGAGTGTTCGTCTAAATGATAGGGCTATCTGTATTCTGAACTTGACCGAGACAAACTAGACTTTATATAAACAGCCTCTTAGACGAACACTCTCTATCCGCACACGGTATCCGCAATAATCCGAATCGGGGGTAGAAAGTGAGTAGATTTGAATCGCTACGGGGGCTGGTGTTCGTATGCACGGATTCACGCAACCTGATGACGTCATTTTCCCACGTGATCCACATGCGATCTCCAACCAATATATATAACACTTGTTGTCGCTTTACATCTAACTCATGGTGTGGCTCGACCTCACTCTCATTAATCCAGCCTACTGATTTTTGATTAGCCTCCTATCTTGATCTAATTCTTTTTATTCAGACGTTACATAACTTTCATGACCACAAATATAAATTGGCCAGCGATTTAATTTGCTTTTTTATTCATAAATTGATGTAAAATGGTCGGAGCAAAGCCTCATGGGAAATGGGATGACAGACATGTCATGTTGTACTGTTCCAAACTCTTTTTTTATCAATAGAAAATAGAATTCATTTTTGCATAACCTTTAGTCTGACCACTGATTATATTAACCACCATAATGTAATGTTGCTAATTGGAGCTTGAATGTCTTGTGTAATGTGTTTATCCGTGTGCTGTGCTCCTTTACCGTGTGCTGTTTAGTCTTTTCTTCTACATTTTTCACGTTTTTTCAGTTGTCTGTAGCAGCGCTAAAGCGCCATCCACAGGCGTGGGGATGTACTACAGTCGGTTCATCACAATCCTGATGAGTCAGTTTTTACGCAAATCTCTCGTTACCAGGCACCTTCCTTACGAAATTAAAAGATTCGATTTGTGTGGAAAATGAACCCGATTCGGTGACCCTAGGCTTCGTTTAAACAGCCTCTAAGTCCCCACTCTGGCTCCACTCTCTTCTCCTCTACCTGACAAACAGAGCACTGAGGGGAGGAGAGGAAGGGAGAGATTTGGAGAGGAACGGAGAGAGTTAGAGAGGGTTGAATGACAGAGGAGGGGGGGGTAAATTGAGGAAAGGGAGCACAAAGGGAGAAGGAAGAGACGCTATCTCTGAGAGAGTGTCTCAAAGTGTTGAGTTATAAATCAATAGAGATAAATAAACAGAGATAAATAAAGAGTGAGTGGTAGAGATAGTGTGGGTGCATCATCGTGTGTGTCATAAAGAGTGACAGTACTGTACATGATATGAAGAACATCCTGGACTGGATGCACTGAGGAGGATGGACCCCAGCTGCATTGCCGGAGGCTGGAGAGAGGCATCATGTGAGGGGTAAGACAGTAGAGGTTCTGGGGGGGGGGGGGGGAGGGGGTGGTTGTCATGAAGCCATACCTGTGGTCTCCACGATGCCCTCCAGGATGACCACGATCTCAAACTGTTCATTCATGAGCGAGCGCTGCGACAGCTCGAAGAAGGGGCTCTTGGGATTGATCTCGTGGCAGATGGTGAGCGGCGAGACCAGGAAGAGCTGGTCGGCGCCCGTGCCGAAGCCCACGTCCAGCTCACACTGATCCAGCGGTAAGAACTCACCCTCGGGGGTCTGACGAGACTAGAGAGACAGAGAGAAAGAGAAAAGGAAAGAGAGAAGGACAGAAAGAAAGAAAGGGAAGGAGAGAAACAGGGGAAAAGAGAGAAAGAGAGTTCAGTAAATAACAAAAATGCTTGCCCGGCTAAGTACACAGACACACAGATAATGCAGAAGTAAAAACCTTTCTCTGCAATTTCCCTCTGGAGCTTGAGAGTCTTAAGATCTGCTTATGCACAGCTTTGGGACCAATGATCTGAGGTCAGGTCATATCATAATGACCTGTGAGTGGCACAGTGGTCACAGGGCCAGGGTCAGTGCAGTGAGGCGTAACACACCCTGCAGGTCATAACTGCATAACCACTATGAATATACATAAGTTCCCAAGGGAGAATCTAGTGAACACAGGCCTTAGGTCACTGTCTAGTATTTGTGTGTATGTGTGTGTGTGTGTGTGTGAATACTTTGTGTGTGTGTGTGTGTATTAGTGTGTGTGTGTATTAGTGTGTGTGTGTGTGTGTGTGTGTGTGTGTGTGTGCGTGTGTGTTTATGTGCGTGTGTGTGTGTGCGTGTAAGTGTGTGTGTGTGTGTGTGTTTGTGTGTGTGTGTGTGTGTGTTGTGTGTGATTTTGTGTGAGAAGAAAAGCAAGTGTCTGAAATGGCCAGTGTTTAGACAGGACCTGCCACACTCGCTGAACACTGAGGTGGAAACATTTAATGGCTAGCTGGAAAGGAGCCCCTGCACAGCTCTTTTTTCACCTCCCTCTCCCCTCACTGCTTGTTATTTTCCTTTGGTGCTCTCGCTTTTATGCCTTAGCTGTTCTTTTAAGAGTAGGCACTACGCTAAATAAGAACCACTCATTCAAACAGACACAAATATATGAAAAAAAATGCAGAGTGCCATTTCTAAGAATATTCTTCACATGGTCACGCAAATGTTTTACACATATAAAATATTCACACACACACACACACACACACACACACACACACACACACACACACACACACAAACACTCACATGCACACACACAAATACTTAGTTTTCGCACACATGATTAAACCTCACTTCCTATAGGATCTGACAGCATGGATGCGCGGCGTTGTGGCTGCACACCAGTTTACCTCCCATTAGATTATGGATTGCGTAAATTACCAGCGCTCACTGCATTCCAGATTATTTATGACAGCCTTCTCGACAATAGCGCCTAGTGGACGCTAATAATTGCAGACTCCCACGCTAGCGAGGCACATCAAACTCAACTAATTTGCCACAGATGCGCAATCAAAAGCTTTTTTCCCATGAAGTGTTATTTATAAACTCCCCCTACACACACACACACACACACACACACACACACACACACACACACACACACACACACACACACACACACACACAAACACTCACACACATTCATGTACACCTCTCACCTAAAAACCTCAAACCTCCCAGCTCTCATGCACAACCCTCACCCACACAGAGGCACAATAGCACAATAGCAATACCAGACGCCACTGGCAAACTCCCATTTCCCTCCTCTCTTCTGTTCACCCTCTCACTCATGTTTCAGGGAGCAGCTTGTGTTTGCAGCTCGGTGATGCAGTGAACTACAGCTATTGGGAGTGCTGAGATCAGCTCATATTTACATGATAAGTGGTAAAGGTCATGGATCAGCTGCAAACTGAAGAGGTAAATGCCTACATATCTCTTCGTCTCTCAGGGAAAACACACACACACACACACAAACACACACACACACACACACACACACACACAGACACACACACACACACACACACACAGAAACTCTCTCTATCACACACACACACACACACACACACACACTATAACAGCAGTAATAAGCTTCTTTAGCAGAATCCGTTTGTGACTGTTGTGCCGTACTGAAAGCCAACTGCAGAGCCATCAATGGAGCTGGACGATTTTTCTAGAAAAATGTCTTTGAGTTAACACTATTCCTGTCTGTTCTGTGAGGCTCTCTGAGGTAATTCCACATGTGTGTGTGTGTGTGTGTGTGTGTGTGTGTCTGTGTGTGTGTGTGTGTGTGTGTGTGTGTGTGTGTGTGTGTGTGTGTGTGTGTGTGTGTGTGTGTGTGTGTTCAGTGTGTGTGTGTTTGTGTGTGTGTGTGTGTGTGTGTGTGTGTGTGTGTGTGTGTGTGTGTGTGTGTGTGTGTGTGTGTGTGTGTGTGTGTGTGTGTGTGTGTGTGTGTGTGTGTGTGTGTGATCTGTTGGTGGCTCTGGGGGATGTCACCATTTCAGTGCGCTTCCCAGTAGACTTTGCTCAGCATTAAAAAAAGCAGATTATAGCATTCCACATGCTGACACACAAATCTTCTTCACAGAAGCGCCTGCAGCAACACTTGTCTCGCTAGTATAGGAAGCAAAGGCTTCTGTACATGGTACATGTCTTTTTCCTAAGCATGTTTGAAGCAGCTGATTGTTGTTGTTTTGCTGGATTTCTTGAAATGAGACGAAAGGAAGAGAGTGGAAGAAAATGGGCCATCTATAGCCCGACATTGCCTTCCAACTACTTTCACTGCCAAACTGAGCTGATGAGATATGGTCGGTTAGCTGCAGGCTGTATCTCTCGTGTGTTTAGCTATAAAAAGACACTGTAATGTTGACCATCACTACAGTTGCAGTATGCTTCATGACTGCCATTCTCACGAGTCTGGCTTTTTGGGAAGTGTAGTTTAGATTGCAGTTGTTACAGAGATCTGTGGTTAAGGCAAGGGTGTCCGTTGACTGCTCACTCCCCACCTTGGTGTGCGGTAGGTGGGGTACGGGGTAAGGGAAAGATACAACTGGATACACTTGAATCATGCTGGCAATTTTCCCATTTGACTGACATACTACCAGACAAGGCTCTTAGGTGATATATGCGGACTATCCTCTCTCTTACTTCAGACATTAGTTTGTGTCCTATCCACAAGGTTGTGGAAACATTTCAACAATAAGGTACAGACTTCAGTCTTAGTTTGTGTCCTATCCACAAGGTTGTGGAAATATGTCAACAATAAGGTACAGGTCATTGCTTATGTACCAGTGTTCCCTCCCGGGAGTGTTGACTCCCATATGACGTGAGTCACAGTGCTGTGATATCTGTAATGGGTCTGTAATGTGAGCTAAACGTTATGCAAGACAATGTAAGATATGGAAAGAGATTGACAAGAGAGCTCATTAGAGGAAGAAATAAGAACCATAAGTTCCATTTGTATGCTTTCTTATTGTTTTTTTCTGATTTGATTGGGGTTGCAGTTTAATTATTAATGAAATTCTATCAGTAAAAAGACATTGGGTGAAACTGTGTCCTTTGGTGAAAAAGAACGCATCCTTAGCAATTTATGAGGAGAAATCTCGTGTCTAGCCTCGCCCCTAGCTTGGGTCTCTGTCTCTTCTGCAGCCCTCTGTCAAACCTTTCAGCAATAATTATATCCTACTACAGCACAATATTTGTAAGAACACCAATTTGTCTCTCTATAAGAGAGAATGTCATGAGGAGGAGAGAGAGAGTGAGTGAGTGAATGAGTGGGTGAGTGAGAGAAAGAGAGAGAGCATTAATGAATGTGTAACTGGTTGAATGGGTGTATTATTACGCAACTGTGTGAGTAACCTTCAAATGTAATACTTGCCTAAACAAGTGAATTAAGCTATAGCAAGCAAATGATTTGAGGCTAGCTGAATGCCTTACATATTTCTCCTTTGATCCTGCTTCACCACCCCTCTTCTCCTCTCTAATGATGAATGACTGGTCTCTGAGTTGAGACGGACACCTTCAGTGGAGCTGCACGAATGGTACAAATTGTATCCCAGGCCCAGGCTTTTGATGAGGCTAATTGGATTGACTCAGAACCTGGAGTGATACTTGACGACATGAAACTGGTCAGGAAATGTCTAGAAAGCAGGCAGTGACACACACACACACACACACAGACACACACACACACACACACACACACACACACACACACACACACACACACACACACACGTTACCATGTCTACTGCGTGTGTGAGTCAGAGAGAGAGAGAGAGAGAGAGAATGCATGTATGTGTGAGTGTGTGTGTCTACGTGTGTGTGTTTGACCGAGCCTGGCCTTAAGCTTGCACTGTGGGATCCAGATTACAACAGGCAGCGGCGATAACAGCCACTAAATGAAATTGATCGCGAGCTAAAGAGCCTCTTGATCATCCAAGTCATTTTTACCCGCACCGCCTGATTTGAGAGGACTCTATCGATCATCAGAAAGAAAGAAAGAAAGAAAAAAAGAATGAAAGAAAGAGATAGGAATGACCCAGCAATGAGATAGGAATGACAACGAGGTTGAAGACAGAATGATCTCATCATAATTAAATTCAAGGACAAAAGGCTACTTGAGCAGAAAAGAGATTGCACCTCTCGCAACCTGACCAGTAAGCCCAGCAAGATATCACCATTCATTTCACCCTCCCACTATCTCACCCTCAGCCATCCTCATAAAAACACCTTTCGCCGACACTCACTAACAGCAACATACAGTAGCCTACTCGTTGGTGTTCATCACTAAAGCACGGGCTTGTCCAGTCTGCTTGTGAGAGCTGCAGGAAGGGTGACTACCCATGCAATGGACATGAAACATGACATCTCTTGGGGGCTAACCACTTTTACACTCCCAGGGGTTATGTTACACGTGGCTACATTAATGTGTACATCAGCTCTGCTGTGCTGTGCTGTGCTCTACTGCCTCACAGCCAAGAGCTTCAGCTTTCAGGTTAGGTCGTCTTTATGGATGCCTTTGGTAATAAAACATAAAATGCTACACTGTGAACATACTTTTTTTTCTGTGTGTCTTACTCACTCCGTCTCTCATGCACCAATTCCTTTCTTCCACTTTAAGAGTTTAAGAGCTTAAAGGAAGAGAGATGGAGAAAAAAACAGAAGGAAAAAAAGCAAGCCTCAATCCTTGTCTTTTTCCCTTTCACTTTGGTATGTGTATATTAATTAAATATATGCATGTATACTTCATCTCTTTCGATCCTCTCTCTCTCGCTCTCTCTCTCTCTCACACACACACACACACACACACACACACACACACACACACACACACACACACACACACTCACACAGACACACACATTCACACACACATACACACACTTTCACACACAGCTCCCAGCCATCTGTAAGTAAATCGGGAGCCTGGCCCTCATCATCAGCCAATTAGAATGAATTAACTCAATTTATACCATCACTCAGGGCCTGTTACTGTCGGGTATAAACAAACACAGCCAGCACGTAAGCACAGGCACACAAACTGCAACCTGCAACCCGCAACCCGTACATAGGCCAATGTTAAACAATTCAAGGTGAGCCTCCATCATCATTTGTGCAGCCAATGTGTTCTTCTGGCCACACTAGATACCCGTAGCTAGTCCTAAGAGGCAGGAGCAGCAGGTCGATCTCTGCTTCTTATGCATGGCTGCAGTCTCCTTCCCACGGCTAATAAGGGTCTCTACAGGTCTATGGATTTGATTATCATAGCAAAGCCCACAAACTGAGTCTGTGGATTTAAGTCCCCTGTGTGTGTGTCTAAGTGTGTGTGTGTGTGTGTGTGTGTGTGTGTGTGTGTGTGTGTGCAAGCAGGTTCTCCGCTCTCTCCTATCTCAGGCTGCTGAAGGGTTGAAGGCATTAGCTCCTCAGACATCCAGTGCATCATCAGAAACTTCTGGATCAATGTTTGCAAGGCTACCACACCTGATCCTCCAGAAGCTCTCAAGTGCCTCCCGACACACACTACAGCCTGCAACCCCCTTTTATAATTGCATTGCTCCCTTTATTAGAAAAGAAATGGAAATCAATGGCCTTGTGCTAGCGGCTGAAGCAGCCTTCTGCAGACACATACACACACACACATTCACACACACACACACACACACACACCCAAATGTGCAAACAAAGCTGCTCCAATAATGTTCTTTTAGAAAAAAGCATCTTCTTTTTGCTCCATCAACAATGGAAGCATGTTTAATTTTGTTTTCACCCTTGTTGCTTTCAACTCCCTTCTTTATATATGCTCTCAGGGTTGACTGTCTGAGTGCTCTTTGAATCAGAACAAAGACAGGCTGAGTGAATGTGTGTGTGTGTGTGTGTGTGTGTGTGTGTGTGTGTGTGTGTGTGTGCGTGTGTGTGTGTGTGTGTATATGTGTTTTCTCTATCTGCACCATGCCTTAGCCTGTCTGTGCGTATGTGTGTGTGTGTGTGTGTGTGTGTGTGTGTGTGTGTGTGTGTGTACACAAGGGTATCTGTCTGTGTGTGTTTGTGTGGCACTCCCACGTCTCTCTCTCTCTCTCTCTCTCTCTTTCTCAAACTCAAACAGATAGCAGCCCACTCATTCCCACCCACCACTCATTTCCACCACCTTCCTATCCTCTGTGCTCTACCCGCTCCCTACAAACGCTCGCAACAAGTTGAGTGCCCTGACGCCTGGCCCCGCCATTTAGATGCACGGGACACTGACAAGACAACACGACAACACGACAACACGACAACACGACAACGCAACAATGACAAGATGGCACAGTGGAGGCGGACACGGAATGAACAGCTGATTGTGTGTAATTAATAGAGACAGGGACGCGTGCCAGGCACTGCCTCTGATCCAGTCACTCGTTCAGCTGAGTGAGCAGCTGTCTAAATATATGGCATTCATATGTGCCGTTGATACACAAACACACACGTGAGTGCATACGTAGAAATAGCACCTGCTGAACAAATAAATGTTAGTCATGAATACACAAACACGCGTCCCTCTACACACATGCACACAGACACACATCCATGCAAATATTAACAAATACATGTGTACCCCAACCCCAGAAACAAACACACACACACACACACACACAAAGTTATTTGATTAAGTAGACACTTATGCAAGACTGTAAAGTCCAGCACCTTTTCTGTATTAGATACTGCAGCTTAGAAGGGGAAAACCCTAGCTGAAACAAAGAAAAAAGTGAGATCTCTTTCTCTCTCCCACACACATACACACACACACACACACACACACACACACACACACACACACACACACACACACACACACACATTTGCCGCTCTGCCAGTGCCTGAGGATCATTAGAGGTAGTGGGAACCCCTCCACACCAGGGCTACTTCTGCTATGCCTGACGTGGGCGTTCCTCATCATCTCTGTATAAAATGAGACGTAACACTACAGTGGAGAACATAAGACAGTGGTAATCAGAAACCATGGGTAACAGGGGATGGAATAAGCTGGGAGGTTGAAGAAGGGGGAATGAAACAACAGTGCCCCTGCTGTTTGTTTTGTGTAAATGCACACTAAGGTGAGCATGGGGCTGGGTGTTTGGGAAGAAGTGTGTGGTTGTGTAAATGTATGCGCTGGAGAGAGACAGAAATAGATAGAGACAGAGAGAAAGTGAGAGATAGAAAGATAGCATTTCCCTTCGGGGGAATTCTAACTTGTGCATCAGCTTACTATCACTACAAACACACACTGCTTTTCAAATGGCTGCTCTGCCTTTACAAATACCCACTGAGCAGCTACTTAGAGCTCAGGGAGTTATTTACCACACACTTCTGCAACACTTCCTCACCGTACTGCTAGTCATCAAACAGATTTAGCTTTCCCTCTGTTGCCGTCTTGCTTTGTTTTATCTTGGTAAAAAAAAAAAAAAACGACCCTCATCGATATCTCTCCGATTCAGTATTGTTGGTTTATGTAAGCTGAATGTGAGTCATGGAGGATGGTACTGAACCCGTTATTTCCAGGAGCGGTCAGAGTTATTTTTGTATTTATGATCCGTTTACACATTTATTGTGTCAGTGAGGGAAATCTTTTCAGATAAGAAGTGGAGCATTTGTTCCTAAATCCCCCGAGCAGCGCAGAAAATACCAGGGAGACCACAGAGTGGGTTGTGGGGAGAAAAAGAAAGATAGAGAAAGAAGGATATAGAGAAATATAGAGACACTGAGAGAGAGAGAGAGAGAGAGATAGAGAGAGAGAGAGAGACAGACAGACAGAGACAGACAGAGAGCAGATAAAGAATAAAATTGTACAGGATTGCCCATGAGAGTGTTCCTGCAGTGGTTGCCAGGACAAACGGCACACTAATTTGCTTTCCTTCTGACTCCCAACACATTTGTTTCCGCCTCACTCACTCTCCAATCACTCTTAGCAAGTTGCTTGCACTAATACACCGATCCCTGTATCATCCATTCACTCTCCCTCCTCATTAAGTCATCTTTTGAGCCTTCAAAGGTGGTTCCTCTTGAACCTGGCCCATCGTATGCCCAAACACATTCTCATTAAGTCAGTAACCCACTGGCTGGCGGCTGTTAAATGATCAGTGTGTCCTGACATATTAATAAATTAGTTCTGAATGGGTCTCTCGGTGTGGCGATCTGCTTGAGCGGGTCTGAGTGGGGCCGGACGCTGTGAATGCACAGTGACGTGTGCACGTCTGATCGCCGCTCTTCACTTTACCAGTGCAGAGGTAAGAAAAAGGTAAGAAACCTGTGCTTGAAGCTGTCTGTGGCACAGCACATGAGCCTACAGTCTCAAATGCTCTGCTGTCCAACCTCAAAGCTACAACGACATCATTGGGGAAGTGTTTGATATGAGATGCTTTTCCACTGCAGGACATTTGCGGGCCGTTTGAGGGGGACCAACACCTTTCCACTGCAGGAACTACCTCTGTAGGAGGAATACCTACTCTGGGGTAGATACTTCTGTGCAGCCCTGAAACTGCTGAGTGGGGTTGCAGTGATGGTTGATGCTTATTAGTTAAACACAATGTGAGTGGAAGACAACAACAAGCGTCATTTTTAAAACCTAATCCAGAGGTTACTAACTGAATACAGACGTAATCCAGAGGTTGCACCCTGAATACAGCTAAATCAGAGGTTACTCGCTGAATACAGCTAAACCAGAGGTTACGCGCTGAATACAGCTAAACCAGAGGTTACGCGCTGAATACAGCTAAATAAACCAGCGACCTAAACCAGAGATTACGCGCTGAATAAAGCTTAATAAATCAGCGACCTAAACCAGAGGTTACGCGCTGAATACAGCTTAATAAGGTATAGCTTATATAGTGAGCTTTTTGAAGTTAAGGTCACTGAATGAACAAGAAAACTGATCAAGTAAAACATCATAGTTATAGACAATATAGACTTGAATTAATCAAAGTTGTGTTGGTATATTAATTTATCACGTAATTAGTGTGCTTGCCCGAAGGGAAGCACAGTATTGTTCTTCATAAGTTTTCTTTCTTTATTCTCCCCGTTTTTCTTGCAGCTAACTACGCCTCGCCCGATTGAGATAGAGACGCCGTTCAAACACCGAAACGTCCGGCCCGATCCGGTGCAACCTGCTATGACTTTTCGTGGCGGTACTCCTTGCCACTCCTTTTTTATTCCTCTTTTTCATCCCCTTTTTTCCCCCATAGACTTGCATGGCAGAACTTTGAGGCATTATGACATCATAATAAGCTCATTAAACTGGCTTGCACCACTGTCTTTTAAGCACCGCCATATTTGTGTCTGATGCAAACACATTACGGTCATAACCTACGGTCACAACTCAAAGAAAGTTCAAAATGCTAGGGGATATGTTGTGCTGTTGAATGTGACAACCTAGATATACAACTAGATGGCGTTTCGTGAACGAACTGCGAGAGTGTGCTTGCTCTGTTAACAGAACGAAAAGCAAGATTATCGGGCCCGTATACGCTGTGATACAGCCGCGAATGATCACCATTCCTGGCTGATCGCGGACATTCCCCCGAAATATCTGTCTGCCGCATACTGACGGAATTTCCCGGGAAGGAACCTGCGAGGGGAGGGGGGCCGATGTGTTTAGCATTCTCACCTCCCACTGACAGAGGTGCGAAATGCTCTTATTAGCATATTGACTGTCAGCAGTCTAGCCACACACACCCTGCTGCAGCCATTGGTTGAAAACAACAAGGAATTGAATTAAAACGTCTTGTGATGAGATGGAATGAGATTCTGTCTAAAGGTCAGCTTTCAACAGACAAAACGTATCCCCTCCCAATTACAGCTATTGATAATAGCTAGCACGCTATTTAGCCTTCACCCAGGGCTTGGCTACAACTCGTTAGCCAATATTGGCACTCTTGCTTGCTCAGAAGAGTTTCTGTACACTTGTAATCTCCGGTTTATGGGGATGGATTATGTACAACATAAATGTCAATGTCGGGAAAAGAAAGTTGGGGCAGATGCTTTGCAAAAACACAGTTACATTTCGTGAGCGAACAAGACACTTTATTTCTGTTCGAGATACAAGAGGTGGCTACAGCGGAGGCGGTGGCAGAAGACCGTACATGTAAGTATCAGCGGTAATTAAACACTGTACTGATATTAAATGTACTACTAACATGCCATTCTCAGATTACTGCAAGTGACATGACATTGTGGAGTTAACGATACCGACAGTTTGCATACCTAGCTAGGTAGCATTAGATACCATTGGATCTTATCAATTATGCTAAACTAGCTGGATTAACAATGGAGATCCTCAGTTTAAATAACGGGTTTACATGACAACGCCTACGTTTGCCCGTTAACACATGCCTTTCAATAATTAATACCGTTACGATACTTAAGCTTGTCCTTCTAGAAATAATTGTAGCTTTCAATCATCTTTGTGTGTTTTGTTTTTGTCGTGGTAATTTCACGTGTCAGATGAGGAAGAAAAGTATAACAGTCTGAGTAATGTAACCAAATTTGAAGCATCGATACCTAGCTAGTAAACTCATTGCATATGGACTATACTAGGACAGGCTACGCACAACATTAATCAAGCAAAAAATAAATAAATATGTGACTGGTTTGAATAGCATAGTCTATTTGGGCAATTGTTATTATCATTGACACCACTTTCAACTGTCAAAACTATCCGTCTAGCTAAATCTGTTGGTTATGAGATTTCACAGCATTTCATATGGAGGATATGTGGTTGATTTAACTCTAAGGCCAGCTAGGCATAGTAGTTGTATTGTGCCATCACATCATTTGAATTTTCAAAATCTAGACTCATTGATTAACAAGACCTTTGGAGAAATAATTACATCCCATAAGAGATAATGTCACTTGGAGCCTATTTTAAGACTTCTCCAAGCTAAATGTAACACACTAGACCCTTTCACAATAAACAAGCAAACAAACAAACAAAAACAGAACAACAAAGATACCCTCATATGTCTAAACGTCAGTGGAGCCAAAATATAATGGTTGAGCTTGGTTGCTTGCTAAAATATATTGGTTGAAAACAAAAAGGTGTATTCAGTGTCACTGCAGATGGTTACACTGGAAGGCTGGCAGATTCATCCTACAACCTGCATTCAACGTTGTACTGAACACAGAAAACACAGTACTATACAGATTTTGTTCTCAGATATCAGTCTGTGAGGCCCCTCAACAACATATGCGCACTCGGCCACTGCAGTTGCTTGTGCTTGATGGCCGCAACAGAGCAAGCACACTCTCGCAGTTCGTTCACGAAACGCATTCTAGTTACATCTGCCATGAAGCCATTTCACTGAGGGTTAGCAAATTTACAGCAAATTTCAGCTGTCGCCTCTTCCCTGAGGTAATCCTAGCGTTATTTAACGCTCTAATGTTGGTGCTGCCACTGGAGAAATATGTCATTCTTTTGTCCTGCTGTGCTCAGAATTGACGACGCAATCGAAGAGCACAATATTAGACTGAAAGGG
>NC_137916.1:9539959-9569959 GCF_963457725.1 Sprattus sprattus | reverse complement strand
TTGTATGATGGGGTTTGATATTACTGTGGCAGGAAATAGGAAACTGAAACCATCTTGCTGCTTCCATCCTACCCTCAGTCCCCTGGGGATATCATCTTCACAATTGTAGAATGCTGAGGATGGATGTTTCATAATATCACAGTTTGGAGTTCACAACTGGCAACATTGAGTTTTTCATGTCATATTGTATTTAATTTATAGCACAGAGCAAGTCCATTACATTTATTTGCATCATTAAAGTGAACCTACTGTACTTTTCAGTTTTTCCCTGTCCTTGAGTTTTATATAGCTTTGTATGCATGTAAACAGTCTGCAAAGTTACGAAAGTCAAAAGTAAACACCAAAAGGAGTAACTCTCTCCTGCAGAAAGCACTTTTATCAGCTGCCTGAAACACATCCTTGGAATTCCAGCCTTTTTCCTCTGTAACATGATGATGCAATATCATAATACAATCCTTATTGTCCAATGACACAGTTGATGCTCATAGGAGCTGACCAATCGGATTAAAGACAGGAACTCTAACAAAGCATTTTAGACAGAGGCTAAATAGAGATGTTCAGTAGGAGAATAAAAATAGATTTTTGGATGATTGTAGCATTTAAATATATTATAGTGTATCCCCAAAAAATGAAATTATGAACATTGAAAACGAGCATAAGAGGTCCTCTTTAACATTCAAACATTTTCCATTTTCAATGCATAAACTAGATTATATTTATTGGAAAAATGAAATGACAAACATGAATTATCTCTGTCCATGTTGCCACAACTGTTTTCTATGTATGTCTCTGTGTTTGTGAATGTGGCTGTCTGCATGCCTGAGACTCAGAGAATGCTATTGTTTGCTACACATGCATACGGTTGTTCTAATGTCGTGCCAAGAACTTCACCACACCATTAGTGTTACCACATTTGAGGCTTTGGACGCATGTTTCCACATAGTTATGTACATATTTGTCAGGGAATTTCAGGAAGAAGAGCGCTTCACAGAAAACATGTGCTTTGGCCCATCAGAATGGTTCCAGAAAACCATTATTTCTCTGCATGTCATGAATTTGTCCAAAATAGCAAGTCAGCCTTTTCTTTATTGAAACTGTAAGTGTTCTCTCACCTCCATGATGATGTGGGACTTTTCCATACCTAACCACCCAAAACACCAGCACATAAACCAAATCAAATTTTAAAAAAGCTGACATTTTGAGAAAAAGGTACAAATGATGTTCTTTAAATATTAAATAGATGAAGGATTGACAGCTTATGTGCTGATTTTCTGGCATCACATTAACTTTGATGTTTTATATGTTGTGCCTTCAGGCCTATTAACTGTAATCCATATTAATCAATATGCATGAAAACTAAGCTTCAAGTGAAAACTACAAATCTAAGCTTTTTTTTTTTTTACTGCAACACCAAAAGTCTGGAAACACATTTTTTATTCTTCTGTTTGATATGTGATACCTCTGCTCTTGTTATCAGAGGTGTCTTTAATATTTTATACAGTATGCTCAAATACATGTTTGTATTTCTAACCCGCAAAAGTGACACATACAAACATTTTTAAATATAATGCAAAAACAAGTAGCTAAGGCTTTTTGCATGCATGACTGCCAATGAGCATGGTTGGGAAAATGACCTTGAAAATCAAGAGAATATTTGCCCTAATTAACATATGACTAGGCCTATCTAGTTAAGCATGAAAAAGATGTCTGTGTTGCTCAGAGGCCCAGCCCCACAGTCTTTGTCTGGATGAATCCTGCTTCTCTAAAGAGTTGACTGCCATTACTTCTGCAGACTGATCACGGTCTTCATTTTCTTCTGATGTTCAATTCAGTTCTCAATCCTGGCCGACAGCTTGTCAACTAACTTCTTTACAAACTAGTTTGCAAGTATGACAGGAAGGAGAAATAAAAACAATTACACAAGGGATAATGACTGAGTCTGTCCCTCAAAAATCCCATATCTGTGTTTCCTCCTCCTCCTCTCTGTCCCTTTGTAATTACCTGCTATTGTAAACAGATAGCCAGCAGGAAGAGACCTATTTGCCTTTTTTTGATCAGTATTCTAATAAATGGCTTTCTGCTACTGTTGCATAGAATCTAGTTTTGAGCACATTTGGTTCCCTGTGTGAATTTTGTGCTCATAAAACCTGATACTCAAAATTATTTGCATAGTGTAGACTAGAGGGCCTTAAACACATAATATGAAGGATCTTTTTCCTAGTAGTAAGAAAAAAAAATTGGACCTGTTTATCTAGGGTGATCGCACCTCTCCTTCTCTTGCAAATTACCCTAAACAATATAAATCTCAAAAAAACATGTATGTGTGTGAGAGACATATTGAAAAATCTGACAAACAGATATATGCTGAGAGAGAGCGAGAGAGAGAGAGAGAGAGAGAGAGAGAGAGAGAGAGAGAGAGAGAGAGAGAGAGAGAGAGAGAGAGAGACACACAGTCACTCTGTGAACACAGATGATCTTACAGATCTCCCCACGACAGCCCACAATCCCCTGGCAACCATTGTCAGACTGTGAGATGTGATGAGTGCCCTAATGCATATTTATACATGTGATGGGGTGAATGCAGAGATCTCAAAGAGGACGCTGTCGGCAGAGTAGCTAGTTATCATATATGGTGACTGGGTGCATGATAATGTTGACAATGGAGGATGGGGTTATGGGTAGATCAAAAAACCCTAATGGCCTTCCTGCTATTATATCTTACTTAGGCCTACCAGTTCCAATTATCCACCTCTCACTGAATTAATTGGGTCATTATTAAGGTAATTAAAAGTGCAGGTCTGATCTCTGAGAAGGGTCTTTCTTCTTCTTATCTGAGCTCCCAGAGAAGCTTTCTTAGTAGCTTTTTCAGCCCTACAGAAATTCTTCTCAGGCATCTGGAGACCAAAAAGACCTGCTCCTCCACTTCAGACAGCCATGTGTATTTATTTTTTTAAATGTTATGTTTTTACATTGGTCATTTGCAAAATAGTCTAGATTTGTTTGCTGAACTTAATTAGAATAGGTAGCTTCTTCATTTATTTATGCTACCCCCAGCCTTGTCATTACGTAATTGAAAACGTACTACATTAAGTTTCTTCAGGGGCATATTATTAGGCCTGCAACATATAAAAAACGCTTCTGATTACGTAAAGCTGATTAATGTCATTATAATTATTATAGTCGTTATTATTACTGTTGTTATTATTGTTTGATTTTGTTTTTGTTATGATCAATATTATTATTATTTGTAGTAGTATTGTTGTTATTATTATTATTAGTCATCTTTCCTTCTGTCGGTGAACAGAACAGAGGTCAGGAGGAGTGGGCCCGGTGTTTTGCAGTTCACTATCGGACAGTGCTCCAGTGCCCCGGATCACAGCGTTTCTCGCCTGTCTCCTCGCAGGACCCGTCAGCCTGCACCCAGAATTCCCCGCGTTGAGACAAGATGGAGGAACGCTGCAGCTGCAGGGGAACAATGTTTGGGCTCTGAAGACCCTAAGGAACGACCGAAGGTGAAAAATACACGGCGATACAGAGAGCGGTGGTCATGCACTGGTGAGCGAAGTGTTGAAAATCGATGTTTCTGGTAATTTCAGCAGACGAGAAAACGCATGCTGCCAAGTGAGACAACAAAGCGAAACGCACCAACGTTAGTTAGCCAGTTAGCCTAGCTCGAGTCAAGCATCAATTGTTCTGTTGAGTTGCATGGGCCATTTATTATGGGGTTAACGTTGCCGCTTGCATAGCTACACCATTGTGCTCACTTAATATCTGTCGTTTTTTTGTTTTCACCCGACTTGGTCTAGAGAGGAGCTGTTTGCTGAAAACGAATGTAATAACATTCGTTACAATCGAAACATATAACTAATTTGATCTATAATGATTATATTAATAGATGATGGAGTTTAAAATGTTTTTATTGTTGTGCTCTGTTTTTGCTAAGTGAGCGTCATGTACCTAGCTTTGTTGCTAACAAACTAGCATGTCTGCTAGGCCCTTTGTGAGTCAGGATCAAGCAGTTATTAATATGGACACC
Organism: Sprattus sprattus; assembly: GCF_963457725.1. Lineage (NCBI taxonomy): Eukaryota > Metazoa > Chordata > Actinopteri > Clupeiformes > Clupeidae > Sprattus > Sprattus sprattus. Next base: position 9,565,923 of record NC_137916.1, on the reverse strand, counting down.
ACCATAACGGGAAGGTTAACGTTACTTATCTAATAGAGAACAGATACGGGTTGTATATACCAGAATGCTGGGCTCTACTGATTAAAATCACTGGTTAGTTATCTCCATCTTGGATTCTGCTACATATGAACGGGCCACTTATTTATTCTCTTTGATTGATTTGCTAGCATTAGTGTACGTGAAGCTATTTGCATAGCATATGCATCTTACGCAGTCAGCAGTCTGCGTTCCGAGATACACACAAAGGCCTCAGCACTGCGTAAGTGAAATCACGTTTAAGTGAATAACTTGAGAGATTCCTGACAACTTAAGCTACGTCTTTGTCGTTTTGATGCATTGCGACTGAATGGGACCTTTCAATATGTGGCTATTATAACGCCTTCACCTTCTTCGGGTTGAGCAAATCAACTTGAACCTGAATGAATAGACATCACCGCACTGCAAAGTTGACGACTTTTGTCATGTGAGTGAAGGTTTCATGGCCCATAACGCATAAGAATTTCTATGAAGTTTCGCTCTAAGTTCTTGTGTGACGGCCATGCCAATAGCGCGATGGATTATGTTTTTATATATGTGGAACCGCTTTGTCCCAACTTAGACTTAGATCAACAACCTTCCAGCCGTGTGCACTGTAGAATAATACAACTCCATTGTACATTGGAGTTGCGTTTTTATGTTACAATGGTCTCTAGATGTTTCTTGACCTGGCTGTGAACCCCCAGACCTAATGTTTATTATCAGTAATTTGTATCTCGGCCAGATGAAGCGTAGACACACAATCTACCCGTCTGAATGTACTTGTCTAATAGGAAACCGTCTAAATTGATAGGAAAACGTCTAAAACGTTTCCTCGGTTACACTGAACGCGCACACGCGTCCTCGATACAATAAACAAAGCGAAGGAGGCAGGACTTAATCGCCACGCAGTAATTAAGGGACGCGGGTTACCATGCATCAGTAGCGGCCATCGATCTGCATTACCCATAAAATATTAAAAGTTTGATATAGACTTCAAATAGCAGTTTTAGTACAGTATTTATTCCTATTGTTTGAGTGCACTTGGCCTATTCTATGTTTTAATGTGGCTTATGACGGTTAGAAGAGTTTGAGAAATTAGACATGCTCAGTTCAGGTCCAGTGGATAGGCTAGGCTTCGATGTGCCGCTTCGCTCCCTCCTTGTGTTGAACCCCACTAAACACCAGGGCTGAGGGGAATCTGTTTATTTTGGAAACATTTGCCTGAAGGAATTTGAACCAGTACCAGCCATTTTCTGTGTCCACGGTGTATGGTGTCCTATAAAGCAATTGTAAGTTGTTTTTTCATGTAATGAAAGATAGTCCTTATAATCCAGTACACTTTTTGACAAAATCAGCGTATTTCTATTCAATGTCCTGTAGTTGTCTGATCTGAGTGTGCGCTCAAAATAACTCTGTTTGCCATTTACAAAGTCCAGGCTATGTAAATGGCAAACAAAGTGGCTCAGAACGAGCAGTACACAATTTGAGCAAATCAACAGAAGTGGATTAGGAGCAATGAAGGGAGGTGTGTGTTTTATTGGCTGTTGAGTTCTGATTTTGACAACCTCTGATGTACCCTTCTTTAACAAGGGACCTAGGAAGTGTTCGGACTTCCTAACATGGTGTAGCCGTCCCTGTGGGAGGACTTGTGTGTATCTGGGAGCTTGTCAGTGTAAAAAAGATGATTTGACAGGAGAAAATAGGAGCATCTTTACACATCACAAACTGTCTGATACCATATGGACCGAAGTTTTGGCTTGACTCCTCAGAGACAGATATTTCCTGAGCGACTGACAAAACTGTCTTCCGAATGGCAACGGAGGACTGTGATGTTGAGCTGAGAGACTGTGGCCATATGTGTGTGAGGATCTCAGACTCGAGTCTCCCTGACCCACAAAACAGAGCTGCCATTAATCCAGCTATGCAGTTAATGGCCAGATCAAAGAGTATGAGCCTGCCATTCCCCAAGGACTACTGCAATCAGAATGTTTCAGGTTCCTTTATATGATAATGTGTCTGTCTCTGTCTCTCCCAGGAGTGTTATACAGCATTTGTGTGTGTGTACGTTGTTTACTTATTTCCCATAGAAATAATCAGCAAAGCCCCTTAAATGGATATGTCCATAGAAGATTGTCTCAATTACATTTATTTCAGCATTGATTTCCAATAGGCCTAATTGTATTTAGATGTAAATGTCTTTGCTTTAAGCTTTTTCTTTTTAAACTTAGCCCACTTATTTTGTTCTCATTCCCTTTTGTGGAGCACAACAAAGTAGGCTGATTACAATAAGGCCTTTTCCCATAATTAGCCAGATGAGTTTGTGGTTTTTAGGGGAAAGTGCACATTTGGTCAATTTTCAACTTGAGTCCTGCCACCAGTATCAAGCACAGATTTCTTATCAGTCTAATTTCGCTGCCATGATCCTTTCCAGAATTCACTATTTATCTTAAAACACTTGCATGAATACAAGGAATTACCACAGTCGCAACATTTCTAAATCCCTGGTAGCCCTTCAGGCAGGAATTTTTCAGATTATGGTTGCGGGACATGAATTAGAGTAGCCCAAATAAAAATTAAAAAGCAATAAAAACATTTAGAAAACTAAGACTGCAACAATCGTGAAAAATCATTATCCATCTCAGTTTGAGCGGTCTACCTGAGTAAAAAAAAAAACCATCAAGAACAAAGTAAATAGTTATACTCTGAATAGAGCACTGTTACAAAACTTGAATTTTACTGTTTTGTGGACTGCTCTTCTTTCTCTGTTCTTTTTGATTAAGTAGAGCTGAAATATTGGTGTAAATCAATGCTTGTTGTCTCCCTTTGACGTTACATTTTGATTTGCACACACAGATGTTGGCAATTTTGCAAGCTTTAGCTATTCACTGCACATGCACATGTACATAAACGTACTCTGTACACTCATGTCTCAGTCCGTGGACTATGGCAATACAGTTGCACAAGAACAAACGGATGAAGATGTGACTAACCTGAAATCTGAACTTATGTTGTGGCGTAAATGCTATGAGATATATGTTTGTCTGTTATGTGCACAAAACAGTATTGATATGAGCTTTTCTGATACACTATTTTGTGTGGAATGTGAATGTAACAGAGGACAATGACATTAGACACAACCAAACTATTACTCCAGCGATTAACGCGCACACTTTCTAGCAGACAAACCATCATGATCAATAACTCGTATGTTTCTAGTTTGACTCTCCCTTGTACGTCGCTTTGGATACAAGCGTCTGCTAAATGTCAATGTAAATGTTTGTTGGTCAAAGTGTTTACTCCAAATAGCAAGCCAAATAAAGGACTGGATTGTATTTCACTTGAGGGCTAATTTCTGATCTCTCAGACAAGGTGTAGTTACATTTCGGTAACCCAACGAGAAAACATGATTGTCTCTGGACGTTAGGCTAGCAATTTGTGAGCCCTGTACCAAGTATGTCTAAACTGAAAATGTTTTTTCTTTGTCTCTCTTTCCCCTGTCCTGCCCCTTCTTTCAATACCTGTCTTATCCATAGGATGAGTGTGGTGGCCTCCTGTTGAAGTAAATCCAGCAGCATCAGCACCACCGCCAGCCAACCCATCCCAGCGAGCGTACGTGTTTCAGACCAGCCACCATGAGCCTCATTCAGGACAAGCTGGGCGGTGAGTTCCTGCGGCCCAACGGCAGCATGGACGGCGGTTTTGGCACGAGCATGCTCATGTTCAGCCACCTGCCGCCTGTCACCAGCTTCACCCGGCTGGCCGCCCAGTCAGTCATGGCCGACATGCCCCCGCAAGAGATGATGAGCCTGAAGAAGGAACGAGACTCTCCCGACTGTGGGGGCAGCATGGGCATCGGGAGCCTGGGGGGCCTTATGGGGGGAGTGGGCGACTATGTGCACGCCATGGGCATCAAGCAAGAGAAGCTTCCGGAGCATGACTACAGGTTGCCGCTCTACCCAGGCGGAGGAGGAGGGGGCCACAACGGGGTCATGGGCCAGAGGAACGGATCAGACCTACTGGAGGTGTCGTTGAACAACCACCAGAACCTGATGGTGCATGACCTCAGCCTGAGCAATGTAAGAATGACAGCATGGAGTAGGGGATGAGGGGGAGAGAGAGAAGGGTAGAGGGATGGAGATGCATAGAGGGAGGGAGATGGGAAGAGAGGGAGTGCTTAAAGGGTTCTATATTGGTGACTAAAATGTTGGCCAATGTGCCAACATTTTTAATTTTGCGACTATCGTCACTGATAATGGTGCCACAGGTTTATAGGTGATATCGCCCATCTCCAGTAAAGGTGGCCCTTAATAGGCTACAGAATCCAGTGCAAAGTGCTGTCGGCAGACTAAAGTAATCACAGACAAACTAATGCTGAGCACAGACACTGCAATGGGCCTTTTTTGAAGTTGTGTGACGTGACACATTTTTCTTCACATCACAATTTTGCCTTTTAAAACTTTGATTTAGTTCCTGGTTATCGACATGACAGTTTAAAGCAGACCAATAAAAATGTTGATATCTTTGAAGATATTAATTAATTTTCTTTGGCTTGAAATGTAGATATTCCTAAACACCGATGCCATTGTGTACTGACATGTTATACTAGAAACACTACTGCGTTTGAAGTATTACTACATAACGTGCAGCAGCCATGCATAACGTGTGCATGTTCATGTTAGAATGGTTTAGCCGCACATTATTTACTTTGCATCATCTCTTGTGCAATGTAGACTCCGAAGCACTTCATCTCCCAAACTTACTTCAAGGCCGATGACAAATTTGTCCCAAGTACAGCGCATGAAAAAAAAAAAAAGGCTTGCACACAGTCTTAAAGCCGTATCATTTTCACGTTGAGTATCTTTCTGGAAACGAGTGGCGAAACATGAAACAAAATAACACATGCTGATGTGTTTTTGTGCGCAGTTGCATAAATCCCCTGACGTCTCGGATTCAAATGTAAATCTGCTGTTAGCGCTGATGTAATCCAGCCTCCTTCTGCATGAGCTGGAGGAGCTTGGCAGGAGTGCAGTCGTCCTGTAACAGCTTGCACACTTGGATCACGCACACAAGCAGACGTTCTAAAACCACACAAAGCCGGCATGCAGCGGTTGCCAGGCTCTTGGCTGCTTTATCAGGGCATGAAATGTGCAATCATCAGTACAGTCATCATAAATGATTTTAAAATAACTTCCCAGACACCACTCCTCTCTCTCTCTCTCTCTATCTATCTGCTTGTCTGTCTCTCTCCCACTGTCTGTCTGTCTCTCTCTCTCTCTCCTTTTGAGTGTGTGGGAGTGAGAAACTCAGTCTGCATTGATCTTCAGAGTGGGGCCTCAAGCCCACACCTGCTGTTTATCCATGCTGCCTTTTTTCTTCTCAGTATATCAAATCTTTTGTTTCGATCTCTCTTTCCTGAGATCAAACAGGCTTTGCCATTAACGGTTGTGAGGCAGTTTGCTCTTCTGTTCACACTAGACAGTCAAAGGGCTGGTGCTTTGGTAGGTCAGGTAGCAAGTTCAGATGGCAGCCAAGACAGCAATAGATCCAGCCCCCCAATGTGGCGTGAATCTGCCAGGTCCGTTCAAGAGTGTTACCTGGCCTCTTCCACATTGTTGTAGTCTGCACGTGTGATGATCCCGCCATTTTGTTTCTCAGAGCATTTGTCCTTGAGTAGAGGAAATGAATGAGTTTTTCTTGGCAGAGTCTCCCGCGCTCTTAATTTAATGCAGCCATTTCTCTCGGCCCCCCCCCCCCCCCCCCCCCCCCCCCCCCATCATCACATGCAAGCTGTAATGTTGTTTCCCATATGTGGCCATTAGACTAGGGCAAGCTGGAGATGTAAAAGTTAATTGAGATTGAAATGCCAGAGATGCAGGGTGGCGGGGAAATTAAAATGTACCCCTAACAGCTGAGACCCAGTAAACGGGCCTTCTGTCCATAATTTCATAGTCAGTGCCTCTTTAGATGCTTCCAAATCATTCAAAATATTGCGCATTTAAGAAGAGCCATGGATATGCTAATTTGAAAAACTGAGTGCTTTTAGCCGGTTGAGGTTTTCAGCCCAGCTTTCCATCTTGTTTGGTGTAGTTGACCACGGACAGATGTCGTTTAGTCTTTCTTTCTCACTTTGTCTCCCCTAGTTTCTCACTCTCAGGGGAGTGTTTAAAAGGGCCATAAATGCTCGGTTTATTGCCACGCCTTCTGTCACCTAACCAACCCAACTAATTCAACTAAGCCTCCATCTGTATTCTCTCTGTGTGTGTGTCTGTGTGAAGGATTATGAAATAAGGCGAGCGTGTTCAGGATCAGTCAAACAGTTCAAATTCTGTTGCGTGCGGTAAGCCACAAATGGGTTAACTGATGAGTTGAGGCAGAGGATCAGTAGGTTCTAAACTCTGGTGCTAATTCCTCTCCTGCATTGTGCATCTCTCTCGCTGTCCCTCTCTTCTTCCACCTCTCCCTCCCTCATTCCATTTTGGCCAGCAGCTATCTGGGAGGCTTGGGAAAGAGTCCTCCGGAAGGAAGGGTCGGAAGTCAAACGGTGATGGAACGGAAGGGAAACCTCGTCGGAAACGTGGCGAATCGAAGGTATAGTAGAGATGGAGTTAACCCTCATTTAATTCCTTCACCTCCAGTGATAAACCTGTGGTGCCGTAGTTGTTAAACCGTCATGTTCTGTCTTAGCCAGTGTCTTTCTATAAATAACGTGGTGGCTTGCGTTCGATGTTCAACCAAATGTGACCTGTTGATGACCACAGGCTCTAATGCTGGACCCAGATGGTGAAAGCCTGTCGCCCCACTCCAAGCCACACATCTGCGAGCACTGCAACGCAGCCTTTCGCAGCTCCTACCACTTGCGCAGACATGTGCTCATACACACAGGTGTGTATACACACACACACACACACACACACACACGTCACAAAGACAGCCTGTTTTCAGTCTTTTTCTCAGATGAGTCACCTTAATGCATAAAAAATGTGTGGGTGTGCAGGCCATCATGCCTGCAAATTAAGAATTTTAAATGTTAAGTAAAACATTTAATGAGAATAAAAAGAGAACCTTTCAACCTTTTAAAGGCCTTAATACACTTGTAACACATCAACAACATTTTAATTACCCTAATCCTAGAAGATACTTCCTGGCATTTAATTGCCTAGCTTAATGATCATGAATGTAGGGCATTGACAGTTCAGCAACCTAAGGCCACTCAATGCTTTGCAGTGCCCGGCTTGCTTAAAGCAGAGAACAGACCAGCTACGTCACCTGTTTGAAAATGCTATGCAAATTATAATTATGCCACGTAGCATTTACACAAGTATTGGCTACGGTAGCATAATAAGTGAATTACATACAAGTAATTACATTTAATTTCCGATGCATATTCTAATCACAAAGATGAATTGCATTTGTGTATGCATAACTAGGGCTAGTTAGTTATAATCACGATAGATATTTATATATTCATTCGATAACGATATAAGACGATATAAATTAAGTCTGTTTCATTTGCTTCAGACAAGAACGCCTGTGCAAACCAAAGGTTTCAATGTTTCTTTTTTATTGTAAACTCCCAACATTTCTCAACTTCAAAACAAATCAAAAGTGGAAGTAAACAGTAATCTTTCCAAGTAAACAAACTGATGTCTGATAATAACCGGTTCGTCCGGTTGAGTTTAAGAACATCAGCTAAATGTGTGTAATGCGAAAATACGATGATAAACCAATAAAGAGGAGCCCTGGCTGTGGAGCAATCCGGGGGGTGGGGTTATCCCCTCAAGTCTAGGCTACGAGATTCAGCCCTACCGCAAGAAGTTCCGATCATTTGAACGACCGCAAGAAAATAACATTTGCGAATAAAGTGCACAATGGAAACATAGGACATTGTTCGTGTTTTACTACTCAAAGCATTCCAGGGATGGAGTTACAGTGGCAAGTTAGCGATCAAAGCAACAGGTAGACCACCTCCCAATATCAGAGCAACAGCAGATTACAGCACAGCTGGCTAATAAGTGGTAACGTTAGCTACCAATGGAGTTGAATGAATGGTGTGCTAACGGTCACATATTAGAACATAACGTAAATGTAAAACCTTTTTTTTTTTCTGTCTCACACTGTGATAAATATGTTTAAGTGACCACCGTTTAATTTCCATAAACTGTTGGTTCGTTGTAAGGTAAAAATGAATACATTGCTAGCGTGGTGTAGCGTGTGGAAATAGTGCTGACAGGACTAGAGAGCTTGTTAGCAGGCTAGCCAGCTAGTAGGCTATCTAGTCACTTGTTTGTAGACGCTTTAGCTGCGCAGTCTACACTCTGACCTAACCATAGACAACGCAGCGATTTAAGACTTTTTAATGCCCCGCGGCCACCCTGATACCATTTCTCCGCAACTTCCTGCTGCATCACAGAAATTAAATGGACTGCTGTTCCTAATTATTCTCTATCGACATTATTGATGATATTGAAAATGAATTAATGTTACGATAGCTTTATCGAGGGAAGTCATTATCGCGATAATTATTTTTATCGTTTTATCGCCCAGCCCTATGCATAACTCACTTTCCACATGTTAACATAAAGGTTCGGTAAATTACTAAAAATGAAAAAAAAATGTTTTAGGTTAAACTATGCTTGACAAACCTAGATTAAGCAGCCAAAATGGAGTCAACATCAACTTCTCTGCAATGGTAACAATTATTGCTGTGATTTACATTCAGCAATTCCTTGTTGCTGAAACGGTGAGGAATTTTGATGAGCTATGATCATCTCACAAACTGAGTGCTTGTCGTCATCCTTTTAGGTGAGAGGCCTTTCAGATGCAGTCAGTGCAACATGAGCTTCATCCAGAAGTACCTCCTGCAAAGACACGAGAAGATCCACAGTGGTGAGTTGAGCTGGCGCACACTGCACCCGAGCCCTCCAAGGGCATCCCATGATTGGATCTCTTCCCCAATTGGGGAGGTTATTTTTTGACCTGTACCGCTCACGGTGCCTTATGGACAGAGAAGGGTGTTTGTAGCATCCCTCCAATGCTAATGTTCTAATTCTTAATTAAACACCTATCTCTGTGTGGGTGTTCCTGTGGCCAGGAGAGAAGCCGTTCAGCTGTGACCAGTGCAACATGCGCTTCATTCAGAAGTACCACATGGAGAGACACAAGCGGACTCACAGTGGAGAAAAGCCATACAAGTGTGACACCTGCCAACAGGTGAGGAGCTGCCGGTAGATAAGATTAGAGGTTAAAGGATAAACCACAACCTTATTCTCAGCTGCAGCACACCGGTGCACAAAACTTTGGCCAGTTTGGTATTTTTAGCATTGCCGTGGCAAAAGCAACTAACAGGAAGTAGAAAGAACATCAGATTAAATATCACAAATCTGATTTTTTTTTTAATCCTATCACCATGGTGAAAAGTTTGGATGCCACCTGAACTCCAACTTTTAATAAAATATGTTTAAATATGGTGGTTCATTGATCGTGTTTGTGCACAACTGTCCAACTTTTGACCAGTGTACAATTCTTGTGCGATGTATGAGTGCGGCCCTTTTTTCCCCCTTCTTCTTGTTCTAACTTCGGTTTTCCCTGTGCTGCAGTATTTTTCCCGTACGGACCGGTTGCTGAAACACAAGCGCACGTGCGGTGAAGCCATAAAGAAGGGTGTGGACGGGGCCCTGCTGGAGGCCGACAACGACCAGGGCAGCTACTCACTCACTCAGGGAAACGGCCCCGCTCCCGGCCGCAAGAGGGCGAAGGCCAAGGGGGGCGAGGGCGGGGAGCGCAAGCGGAGGAAGCAAGGAGCCGGAGGGGCGGGGGGCCCAGCCATGGGCGCTCAGGACGGGCCGTACGGCTCCCTGCCCGCTGGCAGCTACTCACTGGACAAACATGGAGTGGACGGCATCGGCCATCTGGGCCCAAGCATGCACCACTCTGAGCATGGCCGGCCGCCGAAGATGGCCTTCAAGAAGGGCGGCCGGAGCAAAGGCTTGGAGAGGGTAGCCGAGGCCAAGCATGGCGGCGGGCTGGACGGGCTCGGGCTCCTCCAAACTCCGGGCGAGGGGACCAAAACGGGCACTGCCACCAGCAGCAGCAGCAATTATGATGACGCCATGCAGTTCCTCAAGAAGAGGCGCTACCTGACTGCGGCTAATGGGATTTCGGCAGGAGTGTCAGGGGTGGGTTCTGGGAACGGGGTGGAATATGACGTGGGCGTGGGGCACTTGGGGGTGCAGGGATCCGGGGTAATGGATAATGACGGGCCGTTGGTGGGTCTGTTGGACCCCTCGCCTCTGGACCTCAAGCACGACATTAAGTCGTCCATCCCCGACGAGGTGCTTCAGAGCCTCCTCGAGCATTACACTCACAAGCCCGACTTCGACCTCTCGGACTCCCACCACCACCATCCGCACCACAACCACCACCACCACGTGGACCTGCAGCCTCCACTTGGTCACGACGATGACGCCCCGAGCCCTGGCTCTGGTGGCGATAAGACGGTCATGATGCACGAGTACTCCCGCTTCCTGCTGCAGGCGCTGGAGAGGACCAGCGGCCACCACGGTGTCGCAGGCTTCCCGCCCCCCAACCTCGGCCCATCGCCCTCCTCCTCTTCCTCCTCCCCTTCCGTGACAGGCTCCTACCCGGGGCCCCTGTACTCCTCCGACAAGCACGTGGTGTACAGCTCGTCACCCCTGGAGTGTGGCGGGTTTGGTCAGCCGACCGCGTCACCGGCCACCTCCTCGCCCTCGCTATCCTCCACCTCGTCCGTGCCAAAGTCCCACTTCAGCCTACTGTCGGGCTCGCCCCCGCAGCCCTCCCAGCATGCCTTTCACCTGGGCAGCCTGGAGCCTGTGCTGGCCCAGCAGCTCACACCCTCGCAGGAGCTCATCGAGCAGCTGGACAAGCCGCACTCCTCCTCCACCTCCTCCTCACCACCTGCGCCCCACACCGCCCCGCACACCCCTTCCAGCAGCACCTCGTCCGCCTCCGCAGCCAAGAATGGGGCCAGCGCCGCCTACCCGCTGACACCCTCCCAGGACCTGGCCACCCTGGACACGGCCAAGTCTGCCTACCAGATCGAAAACTTTGCGCAGGCGTTCGGCTCACAGTTCAAGGCAGTAGGAGGTGGTGGTGGCGGCGGCGGGCGTGGTGTGGCCCTGGCCTATGGCACTGACTCAGGCGGAGAGGTGGACCACTGCGTCAGGACTCCCATCTCAGAATTCTCAGGGTATGCTAGTCTGTTAGCTGATGTCGGCGAGCCAGTGAGCACCGGATCCAAAACCCCAACAAGCCAAAGTTACAGGTGAAAGAGTGCCAGGGAGGCATAGAAGAGTCACGTTTCATTGATATTCTTATATTTTTTCTCGCTTTTGTTGTTTTGGTTGTTGTCAGTGTTGTAGTTTTGTAGTTTGATGTCATTTGTCTTATCATAATTTTTTTGTATTTAGTTCTCCTATTTTGTTATTATTTTTTTAAGTTTGTTTTTAATTATTACACTGCCATTTATGTTCATATGAAATTTCACATGGGATGCCCTGCAAAGTATCTCAACAAATGCAATTTTGTTTTTTAAGTTCATTCTTCCTTTTTTTAAAACTAGAGTTATATATTTTAGTCTGTTATATCCCTCTCTGTTTTCCTTTCATAGTGTCACCCAATGCTTACTCCATTGAAAACTCGAGGAAATGCGTTTTAAAATAGTAAAAAAAAAAAAAAAAAAAAAAAAAATCAATAGGACTTTTTAGAAATCAGTCTTACACACATGAAATAACAATGAGCTTAAGATGGCAGGGATTGGCCAAGAGCTGAACTAGCAAAAAATGAAATAAAAGTGGATAAAGTAAAGATATTTGTCTGTTACAAAGGATTCAAGTTTTACTCAGGAAAAAAAAATACTAAAACAGCGTAGAAGGAGAATTCTACCCGGATGTGTTGCGATCACTCGTCGGATGAGACGGGTGTTTGTTATCGTGGAATAACAGGCCTTGTCGTAAAAAAAATGAGCAACGATCTTTATTTTTGTACTCCTCCTGTGACAAACGTTGACAGATCAAGAACGAGGAAGTGCCGACTGCTCCATAACACTGATCACACTTTTTCCACGTAGCTGTATAGAGATTATGGTACGTTTTCTTTTCTTTTTCTGTCGTTCCTTTTCTTCTCATCTATGTGAAATAACTCGCATTTCTTTCTCTCAATAAGGGCCATATATATTTATAAAAGTATATATATATATGTATAATGACATGTAATCCTTCTGGGGACAGTCAGGTGAGGGGGAGGGAGGGGGGAGAGAGGGCAAGCTGGAGGTGAGGAGCAGAGGTGTCCGTAGGGTCCCAAAACCCACCCTCTACCCTTCCTCTCCTGTCTTGGAATAGTAGATCAAGATGTCAAAAGAGGGCCCGGCTGGAACAGGTTATGTTCGCGAGGGGTGAGGGTGGGCCCCACTGTGATGCAAGGTTAAGAATTGCGAGGTGGGCCCCTCCGTCCTGCCAACGCTCTTCAGCTCCTTCCCCTTACTCTCTCCCTCAGTCTTCCTCGCGCACACACCTCTTCTCCCTCGCCACTCCTCCTTCTCGAGGAGGGCACCCACGAGCACTTTTTTTGAGCCACGTAGTCATGAACTAAACTTCCCGAGGCAGGCAACGGAGGGAGGGGGGGGGGGGGGAATTCATTTTTTTTTTTTACAAGATGGCGTCAGTCGGGATGGGAATGGGGTGGGGGTTGTGTTGGAGAGGTTTGGTTTTGGATGGGTACGGGATGGGATGGGATGGGATGGGGAGGGTTGTGTTACTGGGAGAGGCTGCAACAGAGATATATTGGGAGGGGAGCTCTCCCACCAGCCTGTGTTTATTATAATTATTATTATTATTATTATTGTTATTATTATTGTTCATTTTTGTGTGTGGCATGATTTCATTTGTATGGGAGAAATAGGGTCACTAACAGGTGGTAAGGGTGGGATGATTGTCTTCTTGGGCAGGGGAGGTGAATGGGGATGATGTGGTGATCTATTTTTTAATTATCGTTCAATTTCTCCCGTATGCTTTTGAGGTATGTAGGATTGGGTATAGAAGTGGGTGGGGGGAGGGTGGGGTTTTCTTTGGACTGGGAATTATTTGCTTTGAAAAGTATTAAAAGGCCAACTAATAATGGTTAGTACTGACCCCCTAGTTAGTCAAGCTTGTCCCTGTCAGTTTGACTTTGCCCTTAGTGTAATAAAAGGCCACACCTTGGAGTGTCCACTTTCATCTGTGTCATGATGACATTCAAAAAACAAACATGGCGATAAATCATGCAAGCACGAAGGGTGAAGCACTGAGTCTTCAGCCATAAGTTCAAAATCCTCCGATTTCAGAAAATGTCAAGTTTGTCTGCTTTCATTTATTTTTGCTTGTTACTTTAAAAGAAAAAAGAGGATCTAAACTGCTTTGTCTTTAACACCACTTGTTTTTTTTTTTTTTTTACTGACTTTGCAAGTCGCGAGGACAACCCTTTCTTTTCACTGCTGTGCTTGCACACGTTGTCCAGGAGAGGGTGCCAGCATGCTGTGCCCTACCCGAGGGAAGTGGCACGAAGTTAAGTAGCAACTGATCACAGGAACCACAAGCTACAGTCACAAAGAGCAGGACCTCTGAGGAGGCTGGCTGGATGTCAAGCCCCAGCAGACCTTTTCTCTGTATACCTCATATCACTGTACATCAGGAGAGCCAGGCAGCGAGGTGTGTGTGTGTGTGTGTGTGTGTGTGTGTGTGTGTGTGTGTGAGGTGTGTGTGTGTGTTTGCTTGTGTGTAGCAGACGCTGTAGCATCCTTCAGACATCAGTTTTTTTTTTTCTTGAACTAAGGCCATTTTTGTGTGGTGGTCACTAAGCCTGTGAACAGAGAATCTTCGAATAGGGGCGAGGTGATTCCTGCACGTACTGACATATACTCTTAAAGAACACTTCTGTCTCGGAGGCCAGGTACATATCTATATGCACAGCCTCAAATATAGTTCAGTGTAGCAACAGTCTTCTAGCCAGAGTACAGGTTAATTTGTCTGTCACTGAAGACAACAGTCAAACGGTCCACCAGGCCTGTCAGGATAAAAGCCCCTGTTCTAGAGAACTGATCTTAAAGTGTCCACCAGCCGCCAATCAACTGTCTCACTGTTGGGTTTTTGCAGTGGTCTCTACGGTAACCTGTTGTCATGGTTCCTTGTTGTCTGCAATAATACATGTATTTATTTGGAAGTGCATATGTTGTTTACATGAACATGTATTGAACACTAAAATTGTTTCTTGACCCCATGTTTGACTTGCATGACTTTTTTTTCCCTTTGTTTTTGTACTGCTATCCTGTCTCTGTGCCCCATGTTTTTTCCGTTTTTTCATTTTTTTTTTTTTTTTTTTATATAAAAGTACCACACAGAACTGTTCTCTCTTCTCCAGTCATCTTATGTTCCAGGTCTCTGTGGTCTGGGTCACAGGGCTGCACCTGTCCATTTGAATTTATACTTGATAGGGGAAAAAAAGAAATAAAAAAAGCTGTTATCAAAAACAACAAACTGGGCCTGCTACTGTGTGTTTTTCATGTTAGATTGTTTAAGGAGGACGAACACACCAGAGATTGAGAAGATGTGAACAGGCCTCTCTATCTATGCTTGAGGTTTGAGGACACACTAAATACCTTATGTCTGCTCCTTGCTTAGCAGATCCAAAACACTCCCTCTGATCTCTTTTCTTGTTGAGAGGACAGGAGTGAGCATGATGGAATGTGTGCCTCTTTTCTGTGCCTTTCCTGTCTCCAAAACTAATGCAATGAATACATTTGGACACAAGCATTTTCTCAGCAGGGCCTCATGTTAATTGCTTCCATTCCAGAATACTGGCTTATCTGTGCAATGGCTGTGTATTAATTAAAACAATAAAAAAAAAACAGGAATTGTCCCATTGGGCAGAACCAAGGTAGGTTGAGGAAGTGCTTTACCCCATGTAAATAAATGGGAGTACCTACATTTTGCATAAGGTATTAAATAATGGTTGGCCGCCGTTTGGTGATCTATTTAGTGTGGGTTTAGGTGTATGGTTTCTAGTACTATATGCATAGTTGTATCTATTTTTGTGAAAAATACAATTATGTCACTCAACACGCCAGCTAACCGGATCCATTTGTGGAGCCATATAACTTGGTTACGTGCCTTCAGCAGTCAGTGATCTAGCGTTAGCTTGTCAGCTCATAGGATTAACAGAGTTCATTAAACACTTGTCACAAGCAAATTGTTTGGCTCAATGTTTATGTTTTGTTAATACATTGAGACAATGTTTTTTATAAGTACCAACATGCGTTCACTTTTGGCACCTTGGGGTGGTGTTTGTATTGATGAGGTGTGTTACAATAGCTAGACAGTGGCGACTCCTAGAGGATGCCTGGGCAGTCCCAGCCTCAGAATTGAATGAACCACAACAACAGGTGGAATGCACAATGAAGCATTTCATGTGGTTATAGTCCAATTTGAATTAAGTGGCCTGTATTATACTTTATGGTGGTGTGTTCCTCTGTATTTAAAAAAAATAAAATAATAATTACGTCCCTGCATGTGAAAAAAGATGGCCAAACTGTCACGGGGGGAGGGGTCAGGGTCATCCGCATGTGAAAATGATGGCAAAATCCCCCCCCCAAAAAAACGTTTTTTTAAATGTTACTGTGCATTTGGTTGACTTAAGTTGTCTGTGTGGTTGTTATTCCTGATTGGTAAAGCTAGCTATTGCAGTGTATGACTGGTCGCTATTGTTTTGTCCTGGACGGAAGTGCTGCACGACTTTTATTTCACTGGGACTAGACCACTTTCTGCACTCCTTCTGCAAGGAGGAAATCTAGCTTGCAGGTATAAGTGCACCACGGTCATGTGATCATTAAAAATGGCCGAAGCTAAATAATCGACGTTAAAAGTCAAACCCCTCTTTCCCCATCTCCCTTCTCTGTTCCTCACTCTCTCTCTCCCTCTGCAGTCATTCCAGTCTGAATGTTAGTTTAAGAGATATCTATGTTCATGATCACATGATCACGCTCCACCAAGCTTTTTCTCTGTTCAATTGGTCAGGTTGAATGGAGCATGTTTGGTTCATGGCCTAGGTAGGTATGGCTTAAAGGTGCAGCGCTACGAAGGTTCAGTCAGAAAGGCCTAATTGTTTGTTTCTGCTTACTTTGTGCAAATGGTGACACATTAGGTGGGTGGCTTGCTTTGTAGTCTGTTATTTTTGCTGTTAGCAGAGGCATAACAACAGACATATTTTGGAGATATAATGGGTCTTCACAGAAACTACTTTCACATGCATTTTATTGAATGTGGGGTCTCTCAAGCAGTTATTGAACTACTGCAGCGTTATTTTTGTTGTTGAGTAATTATGGCAACTGTCACTTGCACACTCCTTTCACTCTGTGAATAAATAGGGTCTGGCAAGCTCCATTGGGGATAGTTTTCAGTCATTGCATTCTAAAGGGCGTAGATTTTGGGTACATTTTAGATCAGCTTTGAACTAATCACCATTGACCACAATGGGTTTGCTATACTTCCTACTTCGCCACTAATATTGCAAACTGGTTTATTAAGCTTTTCCCAAACCTGTTGGCTTTAAATACACAATGTATTTGCCAGAGACGAATGAATTTACACATATTTTCCCCTCTGGCTTCAGTTCTCTCCTTTCTACTACTGTTTGCATCACTTCATCTGGCGCTAGCACTGCCGCCATCGTAACTACACCTCAAACAAATGCTTCACTTCAACATCATCGCACTTAGCCACCCCCACTGTTTGCTGATTGGAGGCCACTTAGAATGGCCCAGCAAATGACTTTTAACTTTCTGACAAATGACATATTTTATATGATTTTTTTCTATCTTTTGGCTTGTATAGTAAGTAACTTCAGGTCAACACAGCATTTTGACAACCCATGGAAGGTATGCAATGCAATTGTTGAGTGTAATGGTGACCAGATGTAAGCAAATACATATTATCAGCGATTAGGCTTCTGATGTAAGGATTGATCTGGATGTAATGAGAACAAATTACATTAGGTAAGTTATAATTGTACAGATAACAATCAAGTTCGGCCATGTTCTCATATATGGCAAAGCTGGTGCTTGGTGTAGTTTATTCCATCAGGCCTATGACCAAGGACTTCGACCTCAGAGATCACGCCAACTCCAAATCATTGCCTTCTATTCTGTGAAGGGGGAATTATCACACTTCCTTCTGGTATGTGTGTGAGAGACAACGGTGATGGAATGGCAATGGAAATGTCCTTTATGACCAAAAAGAAGTGTATCAAAACAAATGCTAAAACAACACTACCACAACCATGTAGATATCAAGTCACCTTTATGACCAAAAAGAAGTACCTCAAATCAAATGCTAGAACAACACTACCACAAACATACCTTCTGGTATGTGTGTGAGAGACAATGGTGACTTGATGTCTGCATGGTTGTGGTAGTGTTGTTCTAGCATTTGATTTTATATACTTCTTTACACTTTCATGGCAGGTACAGTTTCAACCAAGATGTTCTGAAAGGCACTGATTAATAGTGACTTACTTTTTAAAGAGAAAACTTTGGGATTTATCAACCTGAGCCATAGTTTTAGATATCGACCCAGCATTAAATTCAAATGTGTTCAATGTCAACCGCATAATTGCTATACAATGTAATCCCAGGGTGCAAGCATCTGTGTCAAAGTAAACCGCTTGTTTTTACCACTGACAGGCTCATAATGTTGTTGTAAGTGTCTGATAACATGGATTTCTACAGAGATAGACCTGTCTGTTTACCTCAATAACGGTAAAGAAACAATAGAAAAAGACTATTTTATAGTTTATTTACAGATGGTTATAGGGTTAGGATGACATTACACTGAATAGGCATTTTGCGATTGCCAGTTATAGCATTCTAATATAAAAGTGTTGACACTACTGATTGCTGTTATGAAGAAAGATAAGTTGTTCACAGCTAATAGGTCAGTGAAAACAGCTCAGAGATGCTTTTGGCTCCAGAAGCCTGTTGCTGCTAAGTCATTACTGTCGATAAAATAGATACGTTTGTCTGTTGTATGTTCTCTTTGAGGCCTGTCGCCTTCAGGTGCTTTCCAACACTATTTCCTGTAGCCTCAAAACGAATGATGTTTTATTAATTCAAAACGGGCTCCAACCATACACCATAGTTACTACTATGTTTGCTGTATATTAATTCATCTGTTGGGCTTAAAGAACAAAATAACTATATAATGTTGAAAAAGTGCTTGCCCACAGAAGCTGAAAATTCCCTCAAAAATGTGTTTGTTTGTATAAATTATTTGTCAGTGGGGATTAGTAATATTTTCACTGATTTTGTATTTTGTCCGCTACCAAAGAACAGGCGTCTGAAACCACACCTTAACCACTGGGCCACAAATACGTATGGTTGTATGAACTCCCAAATCAACGTCATGGTTTAGCGCTTGGAGGGCCCACTGTCCGACATGAGATCATTATAGCACAGTTTTTAAGTTGAGAATATAGTGTAGTATAATATTTAGTTGGCCTTCTGTATACTCTTATCTGACACGTTGGGCTGTGCTTTGTTTGGGCTGCTGATACAACAATCATAAAGATTGGTGACATCATGGGCACACCTGACTACATATCCCTGACTCCCAAACAACAGGAGAACCTTTTATTCCACCCAACCACAAACATGAACCAGCAATGTACAGAGTTGGAGCCTTCAGATGTCTGACAACGGACCCTGTTTGGTCTTACCTGGTCTTGTTTTTCATGAGTGTTCTTTGAACGAATGCATTTCTACCTGTTTTTTCCTCTATGCCTCTCCCTGTCAACACATGATTCAGAATTGTTTGAGTTTCTCTTTCCCAACGGCTCTGATGGGCACAAACATTGATTCATTGTTGCCAAACAATAGTCTGTGTGATGAATTAAGCAATAAGCCCCAAGAGTCCGTGCTTTGCGCTGATTTTAGAACAGGTAAGGGAGTTGTTAGGCACGACGCGAAGCTTGATTCAAACTCAGGGTGATAATGTCGTAACAAATCAACCAAACAATCATTGTGTCCTTAGACCACCTTTTCTTTTCCATTTATTTTGAAAGCTACATGACTAAATGGTTGGAGGGTTAGTTGTTTTGTTTACCATGAATGCTTTCAAAATGCGAAATATTGCACCAAATACAATACTAACAACAACTAATAACAATACTATCTGCATTTGACTGTCACAAAACACACTCTAGACTTCAGAAAACCCACAGAGTTAAACCGCAGCAAGCTACAGTAATACTTATCAATCCTTTTTTATCATTTCTTCTGAAGGTATTGTTTCATGACTTTCACTGCTTCATAGCAACAGTTTGCACAGGGTGTATCATATCATATCAATTCCCCATTGGCTACAGTAATTTTGCAATGTCTGAACAGTAACAAGGGCTTGTTATTCAGTGAATGTTTTAAATACTACCTTCCAGTGTGTTCATGGTACACATTGTGGATGTCAGATTCCCTAATACACACTGTTCAGAGAAGCAGTATGACATTGAATCACATTTGAGTGCCCATTACCTTCTTCAGTAATCAATACATGAGACTGGCCAGAGCAAAAATGCCAAACAATAATAAAACTAAATTATGTATCTGACTCCTTGGTGGTTTTGGACATGTGTGTATAAGGCTTTCCATTCTTTGTTTTTACCCATTATTTAGTTATTGTATTTTAGTGATTGCCACCACTCTAACAACCACTGGGATATGGCACTGGGCCTTGACATATTACTGAAATACATATTAGCCAGTTCCAGCCATTTTTGCATGGCTGCGTTTTGACTTTACTCCCACTGCCAGCACCACTTGAAGTGTTAACTAACTTGTTCTCTTGTCTCACACAACTGCTGGCACCATTGGCAACTCTCCACTCTCCTATACAAAGCAAGATGACTCTCAAAATCCAATCTCTCAAAAGATCATTGAGGTGAAATCAAGGATCTGGTTGTGCCCTATATATAGGACAAATACCTTCTTGCTCCACAATCCATCATGGAGTTTGCATCCAGTGGTATTTATGTAGATGACGCCACTGAGCCAATCCGGATGATCAAAACATTGTATTGTTCTTCCTTATTCACACCCCTTAACATACCACTCCCTGATCACTGAAAAGAAAACGATTTTACGGGATTACGTATTACAGGAAAACAGATTAGGAGGAAATAAAGGAGGTATGTTTCCTGGTACGGTATTAAAAGTCAACAAATAGAAAAACAATTATTTTTTTGTTCTGATTTAAGTCAAGTGGAACTAAAGGGGACAAATGAGAGGTATTTTCTCACGCTCCTAACTGAAGTCTAAGGCCCAATCCCATTTCTAATCTCCACCCCTACCCTTACCCCTACCCCTTTGCCCTCGCTTTTTCAAACGGAGGGGTAGCCGAAGGGGTTTAAACTCTAGCCTTACGAATTGGGATAGCCCTTCAACACTTACGTACGTCATCAGTACGCTGCGTCAGCTGTTACGTTACCGGAGAGCGACAGCTGTCACTCACCAGACATAAACAAACATGGCGCCTGCAGCTGTTATTTACACAATGCAACATTTCATCAAACAAGTTTTAAAATCATGAATTACAAAGAAAATACTTTCATTTGTGTGATGCTTTCCCTGCTGTTTCCGACATTTTTAAATGGACTCGCGCGATGTTTCTTCTTTAATGATCACGGGTTCGCAATGCATTGAGGGAAATCAGTCTACCCCTCCGTTTGAAGTGTGCCCTCGGAAAATCTCCGTTTTTTCGGGGGAGTAGAAAGCCCTTCCCCTCTCCCCTACCCCTCTGTCTTAACGTGAATCGGGACAGCCCTACCCCTCTACATGAACGCGCAAAACGGAGGGGAAGGGGAAAGACGAAGGGGTAGGGGGAGAAATGGGATTCAGCATAAGAGTGGCATAGAAGTCAAGTAGGAGCAATTGTTCAGGCCTATATCATAATGATGTATGTATGTAACTCTAATAAGACCATGAAAATAATATATTTACTATTAACTTCATTCTTTGTTTTAAATTTCATTTTTTTTCCACTGATGTCAAAGAAAACCCTGAAACATAACATCAGAATAAGCTGTAATAAGTATTTGCGTATTCTTACAGTTTTTTTTTCATAGAAAGACAGAAAGAGAGAGAGAGAGAGAGAGAGAGAGAGAGAGAGAAAGAGAGAGAGAGAGAGAGAGAGAGAGAGAGAGAGTGAGTGAATATAGGCAAAAAGGTTGGATAGAGTAAACTTGTCAGAACACCATGTCAGACAGATGTTGTCTATGCCCTGTATGGGCAGGTAAACACCCGTATCATGTAATGTCCAGTCTCATATACTAGATGTCTATTTCCAGTCTCATGTACTGAATCCATTCTCATGAACTATATGTCCACATCCAGTCTCATGTACTAGATGTCCATGTTCATTCTCATTAACTATATGTCCATATCCAGTCTCATGTACTAGATGTCCATGTTCATTCTCATTAGCTATATGTCCATATCCAGTCTCATGTACTAGAATCCATTCTCATGTACTGTACCTTACAGTTACATTTGTTAATCTGTCATGTGGGTTCAGTTTATATGTGTTCTCAATTATGTATGTAATCTGACAGGTGGGTTCAGTTTAGATGAGTTCTTAATTATGTTTGTAATCTGGTATGCAGAGAGCTGTGGACGCTTGACTGACTCTATTTATTTTGTGAGTGATTGTGTTCCAGTGAAACCCGTGAAACCAATGACCCCCTCCCCCCTGACACCAGGAGTGTTGGTTTATTGACTTAATTATAGCATCATAACTGCTATTATACAGGTTCATTGCCAACTGATTAAGAATCAGTATTCCCTGATACAGTCCCGGTATAACATATTGTACATAGCAAAAATAACAAAAACTGTTTCTGGAGCATCTATTGTAAGTTTGATATTCTTCATGGTCACTGAGCTTTTTGCCTCATTTATTTTGTGAAAGACCATCAGCCCACAGAGACAAGAGGCTGAGCTGGAAACAAAACAAGGATTCCACAGAGAACAGGCAATGTTCTGGATGCTTCCTTAATCAATGGGATTCATCCTGTTTCTATGGTGGCCACCGTCTCTCTTCCTGAAACAAACTCTAAAGACTGGCCCCACAAATAAAAAGGATAAGAAGACTCTTGCAAATAATTGGCGGGAAAAGATGAACAACAAAAAGGACGAGAACTGTATGCTGTTATGGACAAGGCCTCAGGATTGACTTAAATAAGCGTACTGTTATATAACAGCGTGTTACTGAGGAGAGGTGGTGAAGAGGTAGAGACTCTTGTGAAGTCACCCAAGCATGAGGAAGAGAACTAAACAGTTCCTCTCATACTACGCACACCGACCTAACTTCCTCCTGATCTACCGTGAGAAGACCAAACGAGGTTCTCTCCCATTTGCATACAATCTGCCAGTAATATGTCCATCACCAAGTGGAAGCCCATGGTGTTACACAATAAACCCCAATCTCTCTTCACATCTGAGATATTGTAATGAGTCTAGTCCCCCTCGCTCTGCTAACCTGCTACATTGCGAGGCAGCCGGCAGCACTCTTCTTGGTTGCTCAGCCTTCCAGCCCATCTACAGACAGTGCAGCCCATGTTCAGACCTTCATTACAATGGCAGTTGGTATACAGTGGTTTCTAAGCATGAACATGTGGGTATTAAGATTAAGTTTTCATTTGGCTGCATGGTTTCCACATGGAGGTCCTGTCAGTGAAATCAACCTGCTATTGTAGTCTACAGAGACCTCAGGCTCACTCTCTTTTCAGTACTGTGCTTGGCCCGACTGTATTACTAACATGTTTCATACGTCATGGTCATCAGAGCAGGTTTCAACAAGAACTGATTAAACAATGAATAACTTCCAGTATTATTCCTAAACTAGATACAATCTGTATTGTAGCTTGCAGGGGGGTAGTGCAGCGATTGTGTGCGTGTGTGAGTAATGTAGTTCCTAGAATTCAGTGTATTCAAGTATCCAGTAAAGTGGCACTCCTGGGGTCAGGCGGTGGCGAAGGGCACAGGAGCTGTATTAAAGCTGAGATCTCTGTCCTCGTCCTGGCTAGCCCGCTACAGTATATTTCATGTACACAATTTGTAGTCTCCTTTTTGAAATGGTGTGGAGGTGTGCCATTGTGGTCTGTGGTGCTTGTACTGCAGACTAAAATATATGTAGAGACAGACCAGTGTATTTGAGTGAAGTTCATTCTCTCTCTGTGACACAATTCTATAATCCCCCATCATAACCTGTTTGGTTTGCATGGATTAGTTATACCTCAGATGCAGCTTTGTCTATTGTGTTGTCTAACTTATCCTATTTGAATTTACAAGGCTTACGAGGGTCATATATGAACATCAAAACATGGAATGGCGTCTGGGTGGCTGTGAGCACAAATAAATTACATCAACAGCATTTTTGTTAAATCCATAGCACAGATATCAGACATAGCACAGTTTGCACTTTTCTTTGTTACTTATGCTAAGTTGCATACGTTTCGTGGATGTTTTTTAATAATCAGTCTGTTTAATCTTGGCATACCATAAATATCCAACGTATAGTCAGGCAAGCCCTTAAAACAGCTTGACCACTGACGGGAACCCTGGGTATAGCCAATCTCATAAAAGTGGTAATTACGGATTTATTACGCGGAAGAATTGTGTTCTTATTGTAAGGGCTATGTAAACCATCCGATGGAGTAGGACGTTCATAAAAACGTTAACATTTTCGCATTACCCTTGCAGCAACACCCACGTTTGAAGTGTGATGAACAATTTAGTATAAAGTCTGAAAGCTGGACGAGGATAAACGCTAGAATGATCTTACATATCGTCACCTTTTTTTTTAAAGGCACCCAGTGCAACTTTCGAGGCTTAAAAATAAACATTCAATTTCTAGTTTTTTTTAAACGTAGTAAGTTTCAATAACTCCATACCATTACATATCGACATTCAAAGAGCAAAGATGAGACGTCGTCGTGTGGTGAGAACTGATAGAAAATCGATAACAACAACAATCGCCGCCATTTTCTTTATTTTTTGTAACCTACAATAAATACAGCAGGCTTCCAGTCAATGGAAAAATGGCCTCTCCCCACCGGTGATTGTTGTTGTTTACGATTTTCTATCAGTTCTCACCACACAACGACGTCTCATCTTTGCTCCTTGAATGACGATATGTAATGGTATAGAGTTATTGAAACTTACTACGTGTAAAAAAGACTAGAAATTGAATGTTTACATAATGTTGCACTGGGTGCCTTTAAAGAAAATTACTTTTTTTTTTGCCTAAATCATCTCCTCATGATGCTGGCAACCTCTGGTAAAAACGCCTACATGCTCAGTTGAACAGACCATGTGATTCTACCCCTGTAATATAATGGCCTAGGTCAAAAGTAGGCAAACGACAATATGACCTAGGCAAAATGACAAATGCAATTTTACAAGCGTGATGGTCGACAGAGTTGAAGGGTTAAAATGATTAAGTCACAAGGGCGTGTTAAAACATTCGCATAGGTAATTTATTCCTATTGTGTTACATAATTGACATACAATGTTGACATACAAAAGTCATCTTTTGTCAGAACCTCTTGAGGGAAATTGTCAATAAATATCATAGATTACATTTTTGGTGTTTTCTGAAAAACCTGAAAAAATTACTTAGGCAATTATTTTAGGAAGGTATAACGATATGTTCACAAATAGACGCACACAAACACACATCAAAGAAGTCTAAAATTAGACACTCATACTTGTAGTTGGTTAGGCAACGCACAGGTCGTCCGCGAATGCCCGCCCCTATGAAACCAAGGAGGGGCAGAGCGCATTAAATGCGCCGGCAGCTGCCCGCTCCTACTTTTTCCCACCTGTAGCTTCCACGCTCTTCAAGCACACATTCGGCGACCGCTTTTCGGCGCGGTAACAGTTCGTCTTTGATAAACAGTCTTTCTAACGGAACCCAAAAGTGGAAGTGAGACATCATGACATTACTGCATAAACTTCTCGTCTTGTCGTGGCTTGTTGGGTCAGGTAAGGTAGTTTTGACTTACCGCTCAGTGACTATTGTGTAACGTTAGTTTTACAGTGAATTCAGTCAAAACTAAATATGAGTAATTTTGTTTCGTTGTGTTAAATTGTTTTGAATGTATTCATAGTGCTATGATAGCCTGATATGGAGCTACTGTGTAACGTTAACAGATCAACTCAGAGATATATGTCACGGTCAACAGGCTAATAGTGAATTGTTTTGATAAAAATGTTCTTCCTCTGAAGAATAAAGTGCGTTGACCCTTAGAGGTCCATTTGGGTATGGAGGTAATCCAGATTTTGCTGAGACCGAGGACCATTGTAAAATGTTAAAGGAGCTTATAGTGTCCGTGTTTGGATCAGAATCTGCACCAGCCAGCTGGCCACAGCAAGGCGGTGGTTTGTTTGCAGAAGTTGCTAAGTATTTTGCAACTCATTTTGAAACTTATGGATTCTAATAAAGCTACAGTACCACTGCGTCCATAGGTGGTTATTAAAGTCTTACATAAGGCGTCAACAGGGTACATCACTTTGAGGGGAGCCTTGAGTGATGGGTAGCTTACGGGAGACTGAGTCATTTGGGGACACTAACGCATACACGCCATGTGTGTGTGAGTCAGGGTTGGATGGGGGTTAAATGTAATTCTTGGGAGCTACCAGACTAGTTGCTCCCATTTCACAACCATTACTGCTATTCTTAAAGCCTATTGTATCACCTGCAAGTAAACAGCTTACCGTTATGGAAGGGTTGCCAACATTTTAGCCATGTTAATCCTTTGCTGTTCTTTTGTAGCCTGTCATGAGAGACTCAAGTATGTCTCTGGATTTTCTGGTGCGATAACCTATATAACGT
>NC_137916.1:9487459-9534959 GCF_963457725.1 Sprattus sprattus | reverse complement strand
ATCGGATAAGAGTGTGAGACAGGCTGAGGACAAGAGATGGAAAGAGAGAGGGTCCAGTAAAAGTGAGCAGGGAAGAGCATATAAAACTGCTCTTGCCATGTGCATTTCATTGGATAATGAGCGTGTGTTGTTGTGTGTGTGATCCAACAGCCCTTACTTTTTCTCGTGAGACAGCCCACAGTTGTCTTCCACTGACCGGAAAGACCAGTTTCCAACGGCCTTGTACAATTCCCTCGATACTCACTTTAGTTGATTGTAAAGGTGTGATTAGTCATTGATAATGCTGATTAAGTCAGTGATAATTGTTATTAGTGGCTGTTGTGGTTGGGTTTGTTTCCCTCTGATTCGATTGTTCCTGTCCATATGCTACCCCAGAGGCCTGCAGCCTGCCGAGAGCCGGCGGGAGACTGGTTGCATCTACACTTCTGTGACTTTAGAATGTCAGAGAAGGACTTGACCCCTTTCTCCCCCCTCAGTCTCGGGGCATGCCCTTTAAGCAAATCCCTCACCCTCTCTCTCTCTCTCTCTCTCTGTCTCTCGCTCTCTCTCTCTCTCTCTTCATCCTGCCCTACTTTTAGTAGTCCAAGAAGCCTATCGGAACATGAGGTTCTGAAACGATGTTGATCATTATTTTACTCTATGTATTGCTCTTGCTGCTTGCTTTTATTGATTTTATGTAAAGCACTTTGAACTGCTCTTGTTCGAAATGTGCTATAAAAATAAAGTCTTACTTACTTACTGACTTACTAGTTGTTCTCATACAAACTATTTAAGGCACGCAATTGGTCTAATCCCTCCTTGTAAAGCTGAAGATGTTTCCGTGGCAACTCCAGCTCCAGAGAGTGTGCCAGCTCCCTTCCGGAGTGTACGGTTGAGTCTGTCCTGAGCACTTCCTTCTCCCTCACAGAGATCTGTCATCTTCTCCCACACCTTAGGGTTAGCTATGTCAGAACGGCTTGATTCTGACTGCTCTCTTTGTCTTAATGTGACTATGTGGGTGTTTGTGTGTGTGTGTGTGTGTGTGTGTGTGTGTGTGTGTGTGTGTGTGTGTGTGTGTGTGTGTGTGTGTGTGTGGGTGTGTGTGTGTGTGTGTGTGTGTGTGTGTGTGTGTGTATGTGTATCTGAGCTGTGGCAGGGCATTCATGAAAGGAGCAAATGCGAGGGTGAAGACATGGTCAAGGTCATGTGTTTTTTTTTTGCCTTCTTTTTCTCGAGCCACACACAGATTCATTCATAACCTCTGCGCACGAGGTCCACTGTCTGCCAAATAAGTTTGGTGGCTGCTAGGTGACAGGAAAGACCTGGCACAGAGAGGCAACTCAGATACCTTGGACTGTTCCCATGACAACCCACACACTTCCACACTGCCACTTAGCAACGATCTGCTCACCTTTTCCATTTCAACTAGCTCTCTGCTTTGTCAAAAGCAAGAAAAAGCCCTTTTGAAGCAGGAGTGACCATCTGACATGTGATTCATGTGCGTCTCACTCTTGTATTGTTAGCGGGCTTCCCCTTTTATGCTTTGGTTGTTTTTAACAAAAGAGTTTATCAGAGAAACGGTACAGTCTAAAGGGAGCCTCTGATAAACAGACTAACGAAACAGCCCCAAAACAGACTTGTATTAAGTATTTAAAGGCACCCAGTGCAACTTTATATAAACATTCAATGAAAAATAAACATTCAATTTCTAGTCTTTTTGACACGTAGTAAGTTTCAATAACTCCATACCATTACATATCGACATTCAAGGAGCAAAGATGAGACGTCGTTGTGTGGTGAGAACTGATAGAAAATCGTAAACAACAACAATCGCCGGTGGGGAGAGGCCATTTTTCCATTGACTTGAATCCTGCTTTATTTATTATAGGTCACAAAAAATAAAGAAAATGGCGGCGATTGTTGTTGTTATCGATTTTCTATTAGTTCTCACAACACAACGACGTCTCATCTTTGCTCCTTGAAACTTACTACGTGTAAACTCTGTGTCTGTGGGAGCTTAGCATACCTATACCTCTTTCTGTCGCAATACATAAAGATAGCCTTCAGTTAGTTAGTCTTCATGATTGTATACAACGTGCTTCTAGCCTGGTTGTGAAATAGACTTTGTGGTTTTAGGTTTTGTGTCATGTGTTTTTATGGCCACACTTTTTGTTTTACAATGATCTAAGCAGTTAGGCATCTATCCTATGTTCATAAATGATATAGCTCCAGCTCCTCCTGACAAAGTCACATGCTTGAATGGTGACCAGGGTCCCATAAACACACCCAGTGATGGAGCAGGATACAGGTTCTCTGGTCAGCTGCAAGGCTTTGCCTGGTCAAGTGCTTGTCATGGCCTGGTCATGTCTTCCGTGTCTGATTGGGTTAAGTAGGCTAAAGGGTAATCACTCTTAGCAGTCTGTCCAATTGTGTGGCTTCAGTGCTGGACTTCATTTCTAAGTCTGCTCAAATCTGTAGGTATATGAGACGCCTGTGCGTTTTACTGCCTCTGCTGATTCATCTGATATGGATTTCCAATCAGTGATTAAAGTTGCCAACCTTGAGAAAGATTAGATAATTGTGATAACAGATTATTGTGTTAACTAATAATATTCAAAAATAGTCAAAAATTACCTTTCATTGTTTTGATTAATAATGAACATAACAAGTAGAAGTGAGCAGTCCTGTTCTAGATACTGACAGCAAGCCCTGCGCGGACACAATACACTGAGAAGCACATTAGGGGAATTGAGTTAGTCTGCATCAGTGGATCTCTCACACTGTGTCAGCCTCTGTGTCTGTGGGAGTTTGTAGGTCAGAGACTAACCTACTTTATTCATGTTACAGTAAACACTAATTTGTTCCTCTGGTGGCTCTAAAACATCCAAATTTTATGAGGAACTATTTGTATTATTTTGTTCTGTATGTAAATGAGTGTTGTAAATTACCTTCTGTTATTGAAGGTCCTCAACAGGTTGGGTTGCACATTGCCCCAATTATAACCACTCATAGGACAAGCACAGGATTATTGCTGCTGGCTTTCGGTAAAGTTGCTGAGCAGGTACTTGTGTGAGGCTTATTTTCCTGTGGTCTGGTCTGAGAAACATACATTAGTCAGCATTACTATAGCAGCTGAATGTGCTCTTTGGTGATCAAGACGTGTCCGTATATCACATTTCATAGCTAGATATACAGAAAAGCCACCACTATTTACTTTTCTGTCCTTCTTATCCTCGTAGCAACAGTCCCTCACTTCTCTTGGTAACCTGTGGTCTTATCTAGCCAGGTGTGAGAGTGTGACTCTGTGTGTGAGAGTGTACATCTGTTCACAGTCATGCTGTTGACGGTTATATGGGCTGTAGACACACAAACACACACACACACACACACAGGAAAATAGTCAAATTAGATCCTGGTTTTACCCTGCCCTCTTACTGTTTTCTAATTAATCAGTGATGTAGTCGGGAGTTTAATACGCTCGTTCATTTCCCGCTGTCTGACCAAAGTACAGGAGATGGGGGTTAAAGGTTAATCCCATAAACATGAACATTTCTTGTGTTCCTCTTCTGTTTACGGAATTGAATTATTTTAAGAGAGAGACCATGACCATAAACAAATGAAGTGTCACCCATATCTGTTTACTGTTCCAGTTCAGATCAGTGTAGTCTCGCCCAAATCTGTGTGTACTGCTCCGGTTCAGATCAGTGGTTATCAAAAATAATGACATGGGGGGGGGGGAGGCACTCTCTCTTAGTATATTTCTCTTTGTATGTTTTCTTTTTAACTTGACAAACGTCTAATTTTTTTTTTCTTGCATTTATCATTCTTGCAGTAGCTGTAGTGGGTCAGACAACGCCAGATGCCACGAGTGTAGGCAGTACCAGCGGGACAGCTAGTTCCTTAGTGACCTCCACGGCTGACAGCACCGCAGCCAGCATAGAACCAACAGGGCTCCCCAGCACACACAGCCCCACAGATGGGGCCCCAGAGACCAGTGGCACCCCCCCAAGCCCCACCTCAACCTTCCCGCCCTCTGTCGAGTCCCCATCCATAGCTGTTACCTCGTCTCCTATCACAGGTGACCCTTCTGCCGCCCACCAGGCTCCGACGGCCGATGTTCCCACAGCCACCCCCACCGAGGTCACCAGCACAGCCACCACAGCCACCCCCACCGAGGTCACCAGCGTAGCTGGAACTGGCACCACAGCTGAGGTCACAAGCGCAGCCACCACAGCCACCCCAACCGAGGTCACCAGTGAAGCCATGACTGGCACCACAGCTGAGGAGATGTCGTCAGAGCCTGTAAGCCATTCCACTGACACTCCTGGTCCCGCCTCCACAGAAACGGGGACGACGTCTAGTATCACACCATTGGCCACGGCCACACCTGAGGAAAACACTGCATCGACGCAGGAAATGAGCACTACCGTGGCCGGCATCACTTCCCCCTCCAGGTCTACAGAGTCCCCCGTTTCAACAGAGGAACAGACCACTGAAACAGCCTTAACCACAACCACTGAGACCACTGATGCACCCCCTGTTAGTGAGTCCACCTCCACTGAAGCGGATCAAAGCACAACCGGTGTCCTGGAGGGCACTACTATGACATCGAGTGCTCCAGAGACCAGCACCTTAGTTGATCCATCGGGGACACAGAGCACAGAGACAACTACTGGGGGTCAGACTGGAGGTCAGTCCACCACTGCTGCAGGTACTGAGGCTAGTATGACCTCACACTTAACCTCAAAGACCACAGAGGCTGATGAGAACACAGGTTCATCACAGGCCGCCACAACACCTGATGAGAACACAGGTTCAACACAGACACAAGCCGCCATAACACCTGATGAGAACACAGGGTCAACACATTCTCCCATAACACCTGATGAGAACACAGGCTCAACACATTCTCCCATAACACCTGATGAGAACACAGAGTCAACACATTCTACCATAACACCCCAAACACCTGATGAGAACACAGAGTCAACACATTCTACCATAACACCCCAAACACCTGATGAGAACACAGGCTCAACACAGGCTGCCATAACACCTGATGAGAACACAGGCTCAACACATTCCACTATAACACCCAAAATACCTGATGCATTAACATCAACACCTACATCCATTCCAACAACCAGCCCTGAATCCGGCCTGACAACAAACTTAAATCTCACTACTGACTCAGTAACCGGGTCAGTGGTTCCTACAGACACTGATCCATCAGTTCCTACTGACAGCACTTCTACCCTCAATCCAACTACTGCCCCTGAAAACTTCACTACTGTGGAGACCAGCCTGACACCCAACGCAACATTTAATCCAACCACTCCCCCAGAAACCATACTGACATCCACTTCTGATAGCTTCTCAACACTCACTTCAGCAGACATGTCAATATTCACTTCTGAATTCACCGGTCCAACATCCACTATTGAGAACCTTTCCACAGCTGAAACAGTTACAGCTAGCTCTGAAACCAACCCAGTGTCCCTCTCAACATCTAGTCCAACATCTGAACCTGAAATCAATTCCACATCCAGCTTAGTATCCACCCCTTCGACTGCTCTAATGCCCACTTTGGACAGCACGTCTACGTCTGCCCCAACCACCCCTACATCCAACTCTACAACTAACTTAGTCACTGAATCAAGCCCTGTATCTATCGCCACGTTTCCCTCTTTGACTAATTCAACACCTGAAAGCATCTCAACTTCCAATCCTCCAACCAATCCAACAGCTGCCATAGATACTGACATAACATCTACCATAGAAGCCAGCTCCACAGACAACCCAGTCGTCTCGACCATGTTTCCCAGTGTAGCCCCGTCATCTTCCTCGGTCACTGATGATATCACAAACCCTACCACTGTAGGAACTCATAATCCCGAAACCACACTAACCTCCCACACCACTAACACAGGCTTTACTAGCAGCAACGTAGTAACTACCAACTCAGACACCACCGCTAACACCATTAACTCCGGCCCAACCGTAACCCCTAACCTCGGGTCTACCCCCGGCGGTACGTCCTTCTTAACCTCCGGCAGCACCTTCACCGAGCTGTCCACCTCCAGCTCTCACTTCTCCACCAGCATGACCACCTCATCTAACACCTCACCCACGCAGAGCATTGCAGTGACGTCAGCAGGTAGGAGCTTTACCCAGCTCCCGCTAATCCCCGTGGACCTCCGTGATTCAGGGCCTCGTTCTCTGCTGTTCTGCTCTTGCAAAATGAAAATAGTATTAGCATTAGCATGGTTACTGATTATTCATGGCCTTCACAATCACTAGCTTTTCAGCTTACGCTCTTTAGTCTGCTCTTTGGTCTGCTCTTTGGTCAAGTGGTCTTGTGCAATCAATCACAGTGCACCCAATTTGCTACTACAAAATGCAAGATTTCTTTCCTCCATCTTAATCATAACACTAGCACTTGTTGTGTTTATTACATAAAATATACCTTAATATACTGTATCTGATCGATTTGTTTCTTTAATTACTTTATATGTTTGTTTTTCTTATCCTATTGACAATGTGACGATCAGCCACTAGTCAAACCACTGAAGAATCAGAGAGCACAACAACAGAATTATTACCTCCAGTGGGTACCACTACCAGCTCGGCCACATCTTTGGCTTCGACCACCACAGAGGCATCCAGTCCTAGCACCTCCCCTGTCCAGCCACCAGCAGAGACCTCCACCATGACCACAGTTGAAACAACAGCCAATACAAACACAGTTATGCAGTCTACTCAGAGCACAACCATGGTTGAACCTACAATGACTGTCCAATCAACAGAGAGCACTTCCACTGTGGAGGTCCAATCAACAACAAGCATGACCACAGCTGTCCAGTCATCTACAAGTACCACCATCGTGACCCAGTCAACAATGAATGGAACAACACCAGAGACTAGACCCACCACACCCCCAATAGGTACACATTTGTGTAATGCACGAACACTATAATTAAGCTCTGGTTTCACGTTTGTATGGCTTTTGTAAAAACCTGCTCAGTAAGAAGGAACAAAACAAAACTGGAATGCTTCCTTAAGATTGCACATACATGCTACAACCACGTCCATGCTATAGGGACGTTGTCATTAGTCTCTTGCTTTGACGTCTACTTCGAATTCTCTCCCCCCCCCCCAGACCCCTGTTCCATGTGCCCTCGGGGCAGCACCTGTGTGAACTCCACATGCCAGTGTCTGCCTGGTACTTTCCTGGTGCCTGGTAACCCTCCAGCATGTGATGATGGTAAGAGTTGAGTGATGACTGTGTTATGTATACAAAGGGGAGGATAACCATAGTTGTGATTATAATGACGTGCATGTTAAGGTTTTTCAAAATGTTAAAACTCCAACTTAATGAAATGTTAAGTGCAAATGGAAATTCAGAGTTTAGTAAGTCTGAGTATGAAATATTGAACTTGAGTATACATACGAAGATGATAGAAGCTCAAAATTGCCAAGTTTATGTTCATCTCTTTCGTGTTTTTTCCGTCCTAGCCCGAGTTTTCCCTGGAGACCTGCGACTGAACCGCACCTTCCAGCCGGAAATGGCAGACCAATCCAGTCAACAATTCAGAGACACTGCTGGCAGTATCATACGCTCTGTAGGTGTCCAGATCTTTGTGACTATTGTATAAATATGTGTAAATATAGTATGTGCTATTCAATGTTGTCATTGTATGACATGATAATACATGCCTGCGGTAGTTAAATAATTATGCAATATTTTACAAGTAGAACCATATAGTATTTGGTGCTATTATCACAGATATACCTACTTTCATTTCTTTGAAACCCAACACCAGACTTTTGAAGTTATACATTTTTCATTTAATAAATCAAGACTGTAGACTGTGCATTTTATTCAGGGATTGATGTTGTATATTAATTCTGGTTGTTTTCTACAGCTGAATATTGCCCTAATGGATGTGCCAGGGTATATTAACTCCACAGTGACACAGCTCAGGTCAGTCTTGTCAATCAACAGATCACTCAATCAATCAATCAATCAATCAATCAATTAATCAGTCAATCAATCAATCAATCAGTTATTAGATGGAAGAGTAGCTGGATTTGTCAAGGTTCTGGGCAGTGTGACATCAACACCTTATGTCTGCCTGGTTCCTATCTTTTTCACTCTAGATCTCTGTCATCACAGCCCATAATACTATGCCATGTTATAAATTAAATGATTACTAATCTGACTTTCATTTCGGCCCCATCTCCAAAGGCAGGGCAGTGTGATTGCCGCAGTACAGAACATATTTCAGACCAACATTTTAGGGGCCACAGAAAACTCCACTACAGCCGCCATACGGCAAGCTATTACGAGCTGCACAGGAGAATGTGGGATTTTCCTGTCAAGGGCAACATTTAATGGTATGTTGCT
The DNA here is from genome assembly GCF_963457725.1 of Sprattus sprattus. Lineage (NCBI taxonomy): Eukaryota > Metazoa > Chordata > Actinopteri > Clupeiformes > Clupeidae > Sprattus > Sprattus sprattus. The sequence goes on along the minus strand of NC_137916.1, from coordinate 9,526,573 downwards.
AACTCCATTTTGTTCCTGTTGATGACTTATTTCAAGAGGGGTTCATCTCCTCTTCTCTGATTTAAATTGACCTTTCTCTCTCTCTCTCTGTCAATCTCCCTCTCCTTCACCTTCTTTCTCTCTCTCCCTCTATCTCTCCCTGGCTCTCTGCCACTCTCTCTCCCTCCCTCTGTCATCATGTGCAGCTGTTCCTTTGTGTGACTTGAACCCTGGCCCGTGCAGGGCTGAGACCACTGAGTGCGAGGCCCATGATGGTAGACCTAACTGCACTTGTAAGGACGGCTTCGTCAGCAATCCCTACAGCCGTTATACATGCATAGGTATGCTGAGACCGAAGCCCTGCTCATTTATCCCCATACCACCCCAACATTAGTGTTTTATCCTAATGGATCTCTCTCTGTCCTAGTTTGTCCCAGTGGCCAGCGAGCAGTGGGAGATGAGTGTGTGCCGTGAGTACTGCCACCTTTCGTTCTAATGAGCTAATGAGAGAGACAGAGAGGGGAAGGGGAAAGACATTGGGGGGGGGGGGGGGGGGGGGGGGTTCTGCTCTGGGTCTCTGGAGGAACTCTGCTCTATTTGTTATTGTTTGCAAAGCATTGTGCCATTGTACTGTACATGAACACGTCAGCCATGCAGAAGTCATTTTGTTATGAGGAACCAAGGAGCAAATGTCAAAGTGCCGGACTAAGCTCTATACACGCTCTCTTTTAGGTGTCCCTTTGGATACAGTGGCTTCAACTGTAATGACTGTAAGTAGTACTGAACATATTCACATTGCTTCTGTATGTGTGTGTGTGTGTGCGTGCATATGAGTATGTGTGTATACTTGTGTGTCTTTGCTGACTCGTCGTCTCTGTGTCTCCAGCTTCTCTGTTGGCGGTAGTGGTGATCTCATGCGTGCTCGGGGGCATTTTACTCATCCTCATTTTTGCCCTCATCATATACCACTGTATCGCATGCAGGTGAGTTCAAACCTTTCCATCTGCGTCTGCATTTTACGCGCATGTCTGTCTCACGTACTGTAGTTATCCTGAAGTCTTACCCTATTGTTTGTGAATCTTTGTGTTTGTTTGTGTGTGTGTGTGTGTCTGTGTGTGTGTGTGTGTGTTTGTGTGTGTGTGTGTGTGCAGGAAAAACAAGCAGCAAAAAGACTGCAACAGCCCGTACACTCCAGAAGACTTCCGCCGCAGCTCGTGGACCACGCAGGGCATTACGCCCATCCCGCGTGCCACCATCAACCCCAACGCCAGCCTCGAAACCAGCCTGGAGATGACGGAGGGGGGCAGTACCCACTCCCTCGTCTCCAAGAGGGGCAACACCAACGGCCTGGTGAGTGCCACACTCCCCCTGTGTGCCGGGCCCTAAGCTGTTACACTTGTGTGTGTTCAGTGTGCCTGGCCCTAGGCTGTAACACTAGTGTGTGTTCAGTGTGCAGGGCCCTAAGCGGGAACACTAGTGTGTGTTCTAACTTCAGTGTCCTCAGTGTTTTTGATCATCCAGCCTCTCCCTTTAACAGTCCTGCAACACTACTAACCACCCCACCCCAGGGTTCACCTAAAGCACTGTAAAGCATGTTGAACACGACACCAGTGAACATAACAGGCTTTCATCTGCTCTTAATTACTCAGTTCTCTCTCAGACAAATTGGACCATAAACTGAAGGTAGAAGAATGCACAGTACTAAATATAGACAGATGTCTCTTCCCAACACTGTTACCATTAATGTAACAGCACATTTTACTCTTTGACTTCTACTTCATTGTAAATGTTTGTATTCTACACTTTTTGTAATCAGGCTCCTGCTGATAAAGGTGGCTCCCAAAAGTTGATTATATCCGGTATAAAGGCCTTGGCCATGCCAAAGAGCACAAACCACACACTTGATGCTACCCCAGTTTAACTAAGCCTACATTTCCCAGTTCAAAAAGATTACTCCAGCCAGGGGTCTTTTCATTTCATCATTTGGCCATTAGGGATCAGCCGTCTGACTTAACTGGATTCAAAATGGCTGGTATGCTGTTCACCTCCAAATCTTAATCAGCTCACGTACTGTGGCTGTGGTTTCTAGCTCACTTTTCACCTGCCCCTCTGTGGAAGTCGCTCGCATGCGTCCTCATGGAGGAACTACCACCTTATTTTCCCAATTAGTTTAGCCACTGAAGTTTGTCACTTCCCTGCAAGCAAGAGTCAAACCATTGTGGACCACTTGCCCCCCTGAACTCACAGTAGACTATGCGTATCTGAACCTACAGTAGACAATGTGTATCTAAAACTACAGTAGACAATGCGTATCTGAACACCAAGTAGACAATTCGTATCTGAACACACAATAGACAATGCGTATCTGAACATTTGTTGTCTTTTGCTACATAGAGATTGCAATTCTTGCAGATATTCGAGTTTGGGTAATATTAATATCAATGTAATGACAAGGTAAATACTCTTCCATACTGTCATAGTAAATATCTGAGTAAATATCTGTAAATATTACATAAATATCTTCCATACTTGAGCCCATAAAATATGTATTCAAGAGCCCCTTTCTATTGTGTGTGACCGCTAGAGGTAACATAAAGGTTATCATTCCTATGGTGTATTTGGTACATGCCATTTTTTGTTTGTATACATACAGGCTTTATTAGATACTACATGCCAATGGATTGCACACTTACACCATCATAGAAAACGCTTACATGGACTAACTCTTGTTTACATCTGAAAAAGGTCAAATGTGTGGGCGATTGGTCAAAGCTGCTGAAATCCTTAGATTAAAATGGTTTGACATGTTTTCAAACTCTGAAAAACCTGCAAGAGCTGATTGGCTAATCTCACACTTATTCAGAACAGTCAGAATGTCCTGCTAAACGTCAGCCATGACCCGACCATGAGTAGTTAATCTGAGTATCTCGGTATAGCTTATGTTTCCACACATTTGCATCTATTAAAATACCCCTGTGTGTGTGTGTGTGTGTGTGTGTGTGTGTGTGTGTGTGTGTGTGTTGTTGTATGTGTGTGTGTGTGTGTGTGTGTGTGTGGGGGTTCCCTCCCTAACCCTGCTTGACCTTGCATGCCTCTCCTGTGACCATTAAAGAAGATGGGCCGGAAGGTAAGAAACGGCCATGCCCTGCCTCCCTCCCTCCCTCCCCTCTACCCTCTACCCTCTCCCCTCTCCCCAGCCTCATGCCTTCCTCCTGCTCCTCTGCTAATGCTAATCACCTCCTCACCCTTGCTCCTTTACCTCCACCCTGCATGGCATGGATGGTTTCACGGCCGAAACAGTCAAACCCTCACACAGAGGGGTAGTCGGCAGGACTTCATGTCCTCTCGTGTGTGTGTGTGTTTGTGTGTGGGGGGGGGGGGGCGGCGGTCTGAGTCCTCTAATCAGGGCTGTGTCAATCACAAAGGTGGTCAATCAATTTCTCCAAAGGGAATGGGGTGTCAGTGATTGACAGCTTTTGGTGCCCATTCGGTGCAGTATTACTGTGTACAATATTTGTGTGTGTGTGTGTGTGTGCGTGTTTGTGTGAGTTGTTTGGGCATCTGAGTGTGTTCGAAAGAGACAGTGAGATACAGAAAGAGACTTTGACCTTCATCCAAACCTTTATTTTAAATCATTTATAATTAAATAATAATTAAACCAGTCCAGTCACCAGCTGGACATAAGTTTCTCATTGACCAAACCACTTCTCCCCCAAAAAAAGGAAGAGAGGGGGAAAGTAAGGGAAAGACAGAGAGTGTGAGAGAGAGGGAGAGTGAGAGAGATAGAGAGAAGGACTGGTGAGTGAGTGTGTGGGTGCGTACTCCACTCGACATGTAAAACTGGTGGTAACGGTTGTCTTCCTGCTCCCAGACTGGATCGTATGACGTCACCACCAATGATAACCTGGGGACCTTCAAGGGCAAGAATCCCTCGCGGTACTCCTACCTGGTTCAGGGCCACGAGAACCCCTACTTCATCCCAGGGGACGAGAACAAGAGCACATGAGAGCCAAGGAGGAGTGCAGGGGAGTGCTGGCCGGAGGAGGAAGGACAGAACAGGATGGAGGAAGGGTGAAGGGGAGCGATAAAAGAGTGACTGGGAAGGAGAGGAGAGAAACAACAACAAAAAGCCATGGATCAAATGTTTGACTCAGACACCCATCATATACGATTGTATTTCTACAATATGTGTGTGTGTGTGCGTTTGTGTGTGTGTGTGTGTGTGTGTGTGCGTGTGTGCGTGTGTGCGTGCGTGCGTGCGTGCGTGCGTGCGTGCGTGCGCGCGTGCGTGCGTGCGTGCGTGCGTGCGTGCGTGCGTGCGTGTGTGTGCGTGTCAGCATTTTACCATATGTAAAAACAAGAAAGTGTCCCACTACAAAAACTTTTTAGTCTGTCCTCTCCCTTTCACTGAAGCCTTGTCCATATGTTACAAACAGACTTTATACTTTAAGGCATCCAGGGACTAAAACAAAATCAGATTTAGCTTTGTGTCTTAATACTCAGCTGCTGTAAGAGTTGGCCATTATGTTTCTTCAAACCTCTTCAAAAGTCTTGCTGAAATCATCTGTTGATTTTATTACAGCAGATAGCAACAACAAGACACATACTTTTATTTATGTTCATATGCGATGGGTGAGATCAGAGTGTACTTTTGGGAGTTTCTTTTTGTGTTGTCCAGCAGGGGGTGTCAGTGTTCTAAATCATGTATTTATTGTGATTTCTTTGATTGCTCACCAGATCATTTCAACACCATGACCAAATAGCACCATAGCTCATTCAAATGGTAATACATTTGTACAAACAGGCTCTAATAGTGTTTCAGAGTAGTTTAATGCAAATATATGGCACTTCAAGCTTAAAGTGCTATGTTTACCACTTGCTAAGGCAAAAAAATAATTGTGTGTGGTTACTTTGCTTATGTGTGTGTGTGTGTGCATGTGTCAATCTGAGTGTGTGTGTGTGTGTGTGTGTGTGTGTGTGTCTGTTATTTTGGGAGAGACTGATTACTTACTCTTACTCTACTCATGCAAGAGTGTCTGGAAAGGGCTGGACCCCAAAGCAAGAGTTTGTTAAAATGTTTCTTTCCAAAGGGACTTCGTGTTCTCATTGTTGTCTAAGAAGTGGCTGTTATTGGACTCGGTTCAAGGTCAGCTTGCTGTTGTTAGTGCCTGTATTAATAGTCTCTTCTGAAGAATGGGAATGTTGAAAAGAAAATGCAAAAAGCAGAAAAAATGAGATGGCTTGAGAATGTGCCAACAATCATGTATATGTTTAACGATGAATATGAAATATGCCCATTATAACGTGTTTTATGTCGTCTTAATTTAATATGCCGTCTGTATATGTTGGTTGGAGACAATGCACTTTTCTTATTGTATATATACATTTTATAAATGAAGATTGTCTTTTTGGATATGAATGGTGTATGTATGACAAATGGAAAATAAATTAATAAAAAAAAAATTATGAACTAAAAATGTTTGTTTATGCCACATTTATAAATGATAACTTGCATGCTTACTAATACTTAGTGTTCAAGAGGCCTAACCTGACCTTTGTTTGCATTTGTTTGTAAACCAAAAATGCTATGATACTCAACATGAACAAATTAACAAAATGTGAGATGTTCACACCAGGTTAATTTGTTCGAAGCAAACCATTTGGGATCAGTTCTTTTCTTTTTGGAGCTTTTGTGGATTTATTTTTGACTGATACCCACTTCACTTCAAACACCTTCTCTGAGAGAAAACACAGTTTTGAGAGCTATAGAGTCATGGTTCTGATCGCTGTCTGACATGGCCACCATACCTCTGCATCTGTCTCTCTGTGACCCATGAATCTCCCCAGAAATTCTTCAGTCGTATCAGGGAATTATCTGAAAGCACTCTCTTGGCAGCAACTACAACAGCAGCGCTCTAATGCATTTTGCAGCCATCAATTGATCTGGCTGACCAAAGATGTGAGAGCCCTCCCTGACAACGTCATATTGCTAATACTCTTTCGTCTGTTGTAATGTGTGGTGTTAGGCTATGGGAAACAGAGTGTCATAATGTGTAAAAGAGCAAACCTTCAGCACAGGACATGTACTGTATGTGTGTGAATGTCATGATGGAAAGTCAGAAGGAATGATTACGCAACAAGTTGTTTGTAACTGCCATTCTTAGGTGATTTCAGAGAACAGAGGTGCCATCATGCCTTTGTTCCTCTGAAACTAAAACCAACTGCATTCACTTGACCAGCCATTCAGACATCTTTTTTTTCCAGAGCTGGTCAAAATGCAGCCTGTTTGTGGTTATTCCTCCCCTAAGGAGCAGAGCTATGTTTTCCTCACAGATGCCCACGAGCAGGGAGCCGCCGCAGTGGCCACCTAGTGCCTGACTGGCGAGCTGGAGGGCCGTGGCACATTGAGGACACGCTGTGCCGGATGTGTGTCCTCATGCTCAGGGGATGACGGGGCGGCCAGAGCTGACTTTGTGAACCTTTAATCTCAGGCACTAGGCCAGCAGCGTATGGAGAGAGAGAGAGAGAGAGAGAGAGAGAGAGAGGGAGAGAGAGAGGGAGAGAGAGAGAGAGAATCTTGGCAAATAGGCATCAATTAAAGAGAGTGAATGGCACAGTACCACATCTCCAAAGACTAAGCTAGGATGACGGGCTGCTGCAATGGCGGGCACATGGTTATAGGCCAGGTTGGGGACTAAGAAATGTAATGACAGTAAATGTAAGTGTAGTCTGTAACCGTTACTGAGAAACAGATATGTAATTAAAATTACAGTTGTTTATCAAATTATTGATGATTACAAAGGGGTTATATCCGAATATATTGTTTTCGGTAAAAAGCTTTGACGCTTATGTAGAATATAACATTAAGTTTGTTACTCAAATTTTGAGATTTTTTTTTACTTTGAATCGCCTCTTCTTATCATAATGTTAGCAGATGTAATAAGTAACTTCAATGTAATTCAAATAGTTACATTTTCAACAGGGTAAATAGTTATCTGTAACTTATTACATTTCAAACGTAACCTCCCAAACCCTTATTATAGCTGCAGTTATAGTGTGTCTGAGAAATAAGGGATATTTCCGAAACAAAATACGTTATTTGGCAATTACCGTTATTTCTTTTACCTAGAGCTTTTCATCATTATTTGGGGAAAAAGTCAGTGCCGTGACACATCTGCACGTCATTCATTATGTTCACTGTGGATGACAACAAGATAAAAATTCTGTTTGCCACATAGGAAGACTAGTCATTTACTACACATCATGGAAAAGTGATCACTATATTCTGTAGTTGCCCCCAACAAGTCATTGCACAGGGATTTTCGAGGAGGAGGGGGCGTCGTGAACATGCTAGTATGACAAAAGTCTGCAGGTGTTGCAGCTGGATTTCTGGATTTCTGTTAAATCCCCTATACATCAAAATAAGGCTTAGAACTTGCAGTTTTTAGCTGTATGCAATTTCAGTATTATTACATCAATGTGCATCCTTTTAAGATATAACATAATGAATGTATCAGCAATAGGTTTTATATACTTTTGACATTGTGTCCACTTACACCGTACCAAATATTGGTTATTTAAACAGACAACAACAAGTCCAAGTGCCAGTAACAAGTGATTTGTGAAGCTAGCAATGGACTCTACTATTGCAAAGTAGTCATTCACATTCCCCTAGCGAACTGCAGTAAGGTTAATCCATCAAGATTATTCCATTCAAGTAGAGGATATTTTCCTATATTTCTACCGCAAATAGTCTCTATTTACAATGCAAAACAGAATCTTTTTGATCGTTAAATGTCCCCCAGGTAAAGGGGTGGTGGTGATGGGGTTCATGAGACTAAGTTAAGTTGAAAATAGAAATAAAAAAGAGAGATGCGAAGTACAGCATGAGGATGTGGAAGTATATTTCATAATTAATTATATGTCAATATTGAATCAGTTTGATGCTGTGAAGACACCACAGTTGCACAACACAGTTGACAACATTTGCCCAATTTAACTCTGGTATAAACCACGCCCACTTCCAGTTTTCCAGTCTCTCTGAATACAGATACAGAGACAGATTATTTTTATGTCTGAACAGATACAGATACAGATACAGATACAGATACAGATACAGATACAGATACAGATACAGATACAGATACAGATACAGATACAGATACAGATAAGGATCCCTCCCCCTTCTCACTGTGGCCCAAAGAGGGAAAATGACTGGACTCCCCTACCTGAATGGTTGGGGCCGGGTTCCCCTTCCTCTGTGGAGTGGTCCAATTAGCTTTAATAGGACCACTTTAGCCCTTGGGCGGCCCTATTTAGGGTGCACCTCATTGTATAGTGAGGAAAGGACAGACTGAACATGCTGGATGAAAGCGTGGAGAAAGTACTAGATGAAACCTGTAAGCACTGAGTGTACCTTGTTTGTTTTAGGGCTTTAGTTTGTTCAGTTTGTGATTATATATTTTGGGGTTATGAATTGCCCTGTTGATAAATATATCTATTTTTATTAAGTAGGTCACTGTCTCTAGCGTTGTGTGTTCCTACCTGCAACCCCATTCCACCAGCCTACATCCCACATCGTGGGGTGGCCGACTCGGGCCATTCTCACACAAACCTAGTGTCAATCACAATTAATTGGTCTTTATTATTACTGTTCTGATTGTGTCCAGGATCAACCTGTCTCACTCTCAGAGTTTATCCACGATCAACTTGTCTCACACTCAACCTATCACACTCAGAGTTGGCATGGTTATGACATGTGATCTAAAAGGACAGATTTAGAACTGGAACATCAGACATATTTTCAGTTTGAGAGCATGTACAAGAGATTTAGGCAATATCAATGTATAACCAATAAAAAAAAAATGTTGTGACTCTTTAAGAATCCTTGTGTAGACGAAATGGCGGATTGAAGGTTATGCTTACGTTTAACAACACAAAAGGATTAGTTCTGCCTCCTCCTGTGATGCAGACTCATCTAGAGGTTGACCTTTAAGTGCAAAGTCTGATTTGGTCCAGCGCAGCCAGGGGCATCTGAGATTAGCCAAAACCTGGTCAGCCTGATCCCAGATCATCTTGCAAGATTTAGATCTCAACATCTCCATTTATTTAGATGGTGGTCCTAAGCAAAATCCACAATCCACTGACAAACCAAACTCATTTTGCTTGTACTAAGATGAAGAATGAAGAAGTAGAAATGCAACTAATTTTACCTAACCAGACTTTATCCTGAGATACACCTTATATACAGTAGTTACGGAACACAAAGTACAGGACACAGATTAACCGACTGAGAATCTGTCCTCGGGTACCTTCCCTTGAATCTGACATCCACATTTAGTAACCTTTGATTCTTTATTTTGCCATCAGTCTCCGGTTCTGATGTAACTAGTTTGTGTCTGTTGTATTGTTGGGCTGTGGAAATTGTAAAGAAAAATACATTGACATGTCTGCCACCTTCCAGAGTACAATTTCAGCACTGCTAGGTATCATAAAAAATAAAAAAAATAAAAAAAAATCCCAGGATGCTTTTGAATGTCAGCCTTAATATAGTGGCTTAGGGTAGCATATGGCTCCCTCTCCAGTGCTGGAGACAGCTTTGGCATTTTCCTTGAATGCTGCTTGGCCCACATCCTGGGGAGCACTTTGGTGGTGTCACGCCTGCACTACTGCACGGCACTGGATGTCCTTCCAGCTTCAGGCCACGGGACATGTTCCTCTCTCTCAGATCACTGCAGCATGACTTAACATGCCTTACACTTGCCCATAGTCATCAGTATGCATCATCGATGTACGGAGTAGAATGGGTTCCTGACACAACACTACGTAATGCATGATTGTTTTTATACATGTTACTGTATATGCATTGTTGTGTGGCCATGTATTTCCTGGGGATTCTGGGTATTTCTAGGGTGCAATGACACAGTAGGAAAGGCATGTGCATGTCTCACAGTTATACTGAACTCTTATTGGTGGTTTTACTGCATCTCCTGTTTGATGTGTCAACATTTCTCAACACGTTTGCTGATTTCTTAACTCTACTTTCTATGACCTTCCAATGACATCACCATCAGCCCCCCCCCCCCCCCCCCCCCCCCACCTCACTCCTTTGCTCTAATGCATCCAGCACCACTGCAGCACTAAATGCAATTATGCGTTTCCCAGCAAACCTCAGCTCCCAGCTGTCTACAGTATACAGGCCAGTAGCAGGAAGTGCGCACACACACACACACACACACACACACACACACACACACACACACACACACATACATATCATATACATACAGATAGTACATACACATACACACAAACACAAACACATTATTGTGATGCCTTTCTCTCTTTCTGCTGAATGAAGTTAGCAGTGCAGCCTAATGTGAATCCAGTAAGAGTGGTTTTAGCCAGTAATCTGTTTTAGCATCAATCTCTCAATCTCTTTTGCCCATGATAAACTGCCCACCACCCAGCTCTCAGTCAGGGAATGTGAGAATGGATGAAAGACTGACCGGGTGAATGCACGGATAAATAAATTGGGTGATACATATAACAGAGGTGCTGGCTATTTTGATAGATGTGATCTGTATGTGTGTGTGAAAGTAGAAAATAGAAAGCTACTAATTTAAAAGAACATCAATGTTCGGTGTGATTTAGGGGTGGGGGGGTAATTTCAGTGGCGATTCTAGGGGGTGGCCAGGGGTGAAATGACATTGGTCACCCCGGTGGCCACCCTAGATCTAAATTGATCAAGTTCGTCAACACATCAAAAAAGAAAAACGCTGTCAGTCAATGGTGATGGCTGGCTGACGGATCTAGGGTCAGTTTTGTATTTTTAACTAACACAATAATGGTCGGATTGATGCTGCAGAGAGCTGATTCTGATCAGCGGACGTTTTTCGAGTGATGTGGGTCTGAATGAGCACTGCGCGTGCGTGCCGTATCGTGCAATATCTGGCAACACTGGTCAGCCTCCGCCATAGAAATATTGTATATGTTTATTTCTATGATCGCAAGATGAACACTCTGTCACCTGCAGCTCACGTGAACCAGGATCAGAGAGACCGCATCCTTTTACTGGATTAATCGGATTCATGCAATAAGGTATGGTAATATAATGATTTATGTCGTAATTTGCTCTGAATGTGCAGGAAAACTTCATTCAGCAAACTGTATGTAGCATAAGTAGCAGCAGTCCATGAGTCCGCTTTGCTCCGCTACATTCCAGTGAAGGAAAGAAATGGTTCGAAAGCATTTGAGAAGCTAAAAACAAACTTGAGACAAGCCTACTGTAGGCTTACAGTGATAAAAGAATCTACTCTACTGCTGAATCGTGAATCAAGAAAATGTGATGGCTGGTCATAATGTGATAGACAGTTCCGTTGTAATTTCAATTGTTTATTTAATTGCTAGCTTGCAAAAATCGGTAGCATACAGTAGCTAGCTTGCGCTAGCTAACCTTGAAGTTACCACTAGCTTAGCTAACCAACGTCTTACTAACGTATTTAGTAGGCAACAGTAAAGTTGACTGACAGAAAATGTTATTGCAGTTTTTATTTTCATTACGTATCATTAGGAAATCAGATTTTAGATACCACTAACCGTTTTGTCACAAAAAGCCTTTTTTTTCTGGCTGTTTTTAAGGTACTCTGTCATGTAGCCTACAGTTAACTCAGTAACCGTAAAAAGTGTGTGTTCTTTTGTCCAACCTATCTTTCGTCTAGCTTTGGTATAAATTATTTTGTATGTGATAACCCAATACATACAGAACAAGCCATTAAAAATGAAATTTTCTATTTAGAAATGTATTTGTCATTATGAAGGGAAATATGTCATGAACGTTTTGCTGCTGAATATGTTAATATATGTAATATCTGACAGTGTTTTATTAAAAAAAAGTCTTATTAAAAAAAACAAATATTTGTTCTGGCTTTTTGTAACAATATTTAGACTCTTGGCAAGACATTGCTGTTGTCTGTTTTCACTATCTGGAATTGTATAAATAAATACATACAGTATAGACACCAAGCATTGGTGCGTGATATTAGAGTAGAAAAAAAACGCACTCTTAAGCTTTTCTCATTGCTATTTCATTTAGACCATTTATTCACAGACGCGTTTTGGCCTAAGACATCGTCAGTGTGACAAAACGAGTCTGTGAATAAACTGGTCTAAATGAAATAGCAATGAGAAAAGCTTGAGAGTGCGTTTTTTTTCTACTGTAAGTAAACAATCTTTTACTCGCACCCAAAATCGCCTTTATTTTGGGAGAGCGCGCCTATCCCTACAAAAAATGTGCCACCCTTGGATTTCAACTTGCCACCCTTCTGCCACCCCATGTAAAATGTTCTAGAATAGCCACTGGGTCATTTGGCTGTCCTCATATCATAACCAGTCTATCATTGGAGACCTGGTGAGTCCTCACTTATGGGCATGCCTACATCCAAGGAGGACAAACTCCTGTAGAGGTCACTCACTTTTATAACTAAAGTTACAGGTATTTTAAAGACGGGGATGACTGCCAAAATACTGTAGCCTGCCTCCACCAGATTCTTCAGAGACCTCTGTACTAGGATGGTGTTATATAAAGTTTACAAAGTCCTAATCACCTTGGCCTTTGGCTACTGCTGCAGCCTTCCCCCATGCTCACTCATTAGGAGTTCTTCTCATTATCAAAGATCACCAGAAGACAGCCATGGTTCAGGAAACTCCCTCTACTGCAGGTTTTTTTACCTCCTCTAGGGCTGTGCTGTCTAACCAAGACTGTGTATTGATTAGTGGATTCACTGCATACTCTGTTATGCACTTCAGTTCAGAAAGTCTTGAACTCAGTAAAGAGTGAAAGGAGACTGGGAGAAGGTCAGTGAGTCATGCCCAGTGTGCCTGTTTTGGTGCCTCTGTTTTGGGCGCAAATGTGTCAAGACTCCCCCTTCCTGTCTGCAACCTCGGGGGGAAACCAGACAGGGGTTATTACCAAGGTCAACAATCACTTGCTTCAAAGCTTTTAATATGCATATTGTAAGCCCAACAACTACACACACACATACACACACTTCTAATTTTTTTTTTGTTTGTTTTTTACTGTACATCATTAACATGTGCTAATGATGTATTTTGTGAGTAAACAATGACTAAAGATCACTGTTCTATATATTTTTTCTTTTACACGTGCACTGACATGTGTGTCTTTCAACAGCTTATTTGGAACCTGTTTTTTATTGGCATAAAATGTGGACCACATTGGAGAACATTTGCTAAATATCTAAATTAAAAATGACAATGTGAAGAGAGACAAAGAGGGGTCTGTGCATACAAATAGAATAAAAATGGAATTGTGATGTCCATCTGTAGAAAATATGTGAGACTGTGTTTGTGTGTGTGTGTGTGTGATAGAGAGAGAGAGAGAGGGAGAGAGAGAGAGAGAAGAGAAGGAGGGGTGGTCCATTTCCCTGCAAACAGAGGGAGGTTAACAGATGCAGCTTAACAGATTCAATTAGGCAGAAGTCCAGAGATGACCCTTAATGACCTCTGTCTAATCAATCATTGAATCTGGCAGAGAAATGACCCACCTGGTCATCTGTCCATTTCTAGGTCATAGATGTCAGAGTTCCGCTGCACACACACACACAGACACACTCACACACACACAATTATGCATACATTTTTAAAAACACATCCCTGCCAAAATGAGCCTCAATACATTTGCTTTGTTATGTGTGTTCCATTTTTCTTTTCTTCGTGTCTGTCCGCTTTCAGAGCTTCTCCCATTAACCTGTCTCCTTATTGTGCCTTTTCATTCTGTGTGAGTTTATTTATGTGTGCCTGTGTGTGTGAGTGGATGTGTGAGTGTGAGGTTCAGTCGCGGTCCCTGGGGACAGTCCTTCCCCCCGGCACAAAGCCCCGGTTGGCAGGCTGGTGGCTGGTTCAAATTAGCATGTGAATGCAGGGGGAAACCCTGAATGAGTGGCTGTGTTTCATCAGTGGGCTACACGCCGCGACACAAAGGAGACGCGGTTGCTACAAGCCCACAAGCCCTGACTGGAGAGGAGCGGAGCGGAGCGGAGAGGAGAGGAGAGGAGAGGAGAGGAGAGGAGAGGAGAGGAGAGGCGAAGAAGAGGCGGAGAATGGGTAGGAGGAGAGGTGGGGGTGCAGAGGAGGATTGGTCTGTTCTCCATCACACTCTGTTTCCCTCCCCCCCCCCCCCCCTCTCTCTCTCTCACACACACACATACACACACAAACATTCTCATCGGTCTCATCTAATGGTCTGCTTTATTCAGTGAGTTAGAAAAATACTGGAGAAAATATTACAGAGAATCTAGTTGTCTGGCAGGAAAAGGGGGATGGGGCAGGGAGAAAAGGATGGCAGATTGAGGAGGAAGTAAAAACAATGGCTGGCCATGCCGACTCTAAACAGGCACTCCTCCCCAATGCCTTTCCTCACCCACCCACCCACACTCACTTCACACACCTGCCCCAGTCTCCTACATCACCGCACAGGCTCAGTCATTAACACCAACAGAGGGAGGGGACTTTGGAAGGAGGTGGGTGGAGAGAGGGAGGAGGGAAGGGGGACGAGATATTGACAGCAAGTGAGAGACACAAGAGAGATGGAAAGAGAGGGTGAGCGGTCTAGCTTAGCAAGACAGAGAGGGAGAGAGAGAGAGAGAGAGAGAGCAGGAGAGAAAGTCGACCACGAGAGAAAACAGAGAACGGTTGAGAGAGAAAACAGAGAACGGTTGAGAGACACACGCAGAGAACTGCAGCGATAGCAAGATAGTGTGCGAGAGGGAGAGAGAAAAAAAAGAGAGGGAGAGAGAGAGAGAGAGAGAGGGAGGAGTGTGGAGCAGCAGAGGGAGCAGCAGGTCCGTGAGCTCAGCAGCCAGAGGGGGAATCAGAGCTGAAGGGATCAGTGTGGCTGCCGCCTGTGAACAAGGGAGGAACCAAGACAGCGAAAGAGAGAGAGAGAAAATTGACTGACAGAGAGAAAAGACGAGAGAGAGGAAGACGAAATAAGGTAAGAATGCTCCAGCCTACATTTCTGTTACTATGACGAGCTGCTGTGGCTCTACAGTCAGCCCTGCACATGCATGCTGTGTGTGTTTCTCAATGTGTGTTCATGTGTGTGTGCGCTCATGCCTGCGTACGAGATCTGGTGGTGGGTGTGGTGTGTAAAAGCGTGTGTGTGTGTGTTTGAGAGAGAGAGTGTGTGTGTGTGTGTGTGTGTGTGTGGTATGTGATTATCTAATTTAAAGCGGATTTTTGCCCCTCTTGCTAGCTAGCTCAAGCCAGGCGATACGGAGCAGCACTGCAGATCAACTGCAGAGAGCGGAAAAACAAATGGAGAGGGAGGGAGAAACGAAAGGAGAGAGGAAGAAAGAGAGAGAGAGAGAGAAGGAGACAGAGGGAGAAAGAGGGTGCACTGAGGAAGTGTTTTTATGAAGGAAGATGGAGAGAGAGAGAGGGATGGAGAAAGGGGAGGAATGGAGTTCTTTAATGTATCGTGCTAAAGCATTGATGGTCTTATTTTGATGATATGAGGTGAGGAGGTTGAGTGTGGTTGGGTGACAACTTGCGTTAGAATGTCTGTCTTACAGCTGTTACCTCTGTGTGTGCATGCATATGTGTTGTTTGTGTGTGTGTGTGTGTGTGAGAGTGTGTGAGGGGGGGTGTCTGTGTGTGTATGTGTCTCTGTGTCTTTTTGTCTGTTTATGTGTGCATTTCTTTGTGTGTGTGTTTCTGTATGTATTTGTTTGTGTTTTTAAAACACAGGGGTGATAGAAAGGCAAAGAAATATGCCTCATCTTTTAAATACATGAAGTGATTTAGTCATACAACACTGAATGTTCACTGGAGATGTAAGATTATAAGTTATAGATACAATTGTGCTTTATTTTTCTACACGAGAGAAAGAAAGACTGAGAGAGATAGAGAAAGAGAGATGGGGAGGCAGGAGGGTTGGAGAGAGAGAAAATGAGAGAGAGAGGAAGAGAGAGAGAGAGAGAGAGAGAGAGATAGATAGATAGATAGATAGAGAGAGAGAGAGAGAGAGAGAGAGAGAGAGAGAGAGAAATGGGGAGGCAGGAGGGTTGGGTTTTTGCCAGGTTCATGACAAGGCTTTTACTTCCTTTGACTACTTGAGCTATGCCTTGCATGCAAATCAGGAAATATGTACTGCTGCTTCTTTTACTGGTGTGTGTGTGTGTGTGTGTGTGTGTGTGTGGTACAGGCTATACGTCTAATATGTTACCTGAAGTTCCCCATAACATCTATTTGCCTTCTATGTGTGAACTGATGACCAGTGTCAGTGTCAGTATCAGTTTCCTTATTATTGTACTATTAAAGTTCAATAAGTAGGGATGTTGTAACTTTATTGCGTGGTCTTTATTATGTTCTTGTGTTTTGAGTTTCAAAGCTGGTGTTTACTGCCATTAGCAGGCCCTATGGGCTCCCACACAGTGTACCCCTGTGGCTTTGCCAGGGAAACTGTGTCAACGGACACACTGAGAGTTCACTCAGGTTTAGCTATATGAGCAAATCCAGCCGCCCAACTGAACATTTCCGCTCTGGCATCTTGTCCGTTACCATGGTAGCCACACGATTGGTCTGTGTTTTTCAGTGTTTTTCACACAGCTGTGGATCATGGCCATAGCTCATGAGTGTATGTATAAGCCTTCTTTTTATGGGTGTTAATCTGTGTACTGTGCACATGCATACTGTATATAGTGTGTGTGTGTGTGTGTTAATGTCTTAATGGAGTGATAACACGTAGCACAACAGGTGACTCTTAATCCTGTGTATCGGACATTTCCGCTTAGCTGGTATCAGTCTGTTGGTGTAACTTAATCTGGTTGTCTGTTGTTCTCTATCGCTGTGTGGGGGAGTCTGTGACAATACTCTTGGCAGCAGCTGACACTGGATCCAAAGGTTTTGCCTTTGAACAGGGCCAGGCCCGATGACTCCAGGATCAGCTAGTAGAGGCCGAAACTGTCTGTCAGATGCCATCACCTGTGAAACGGAGTCGAAGCTGTGAGCTGGGATTTGGGTGAGCTCAGGCCCTCAGCACGTCAGCGGTCAGGTCCCCGCAGGCCCTCAGCACACACTGCATGAGGGTTAGCATGTTTGCAGATTAGCGGCTTCCTGTTCGCCACTTGCTTCAGCCACACTGGCTAAAGGGCGGAAGTCATTCAACTCAAACAACCCAAACTTCATCCCCCCATCTCCCCTGAGCGTGACTTGTTCCGTGTGAGAAGTCTTTACCAGGGCAGATGTACCGCATGAAACTGAGACCGGAGAGGAAGCTGCTAGTGCGTCAGCCACTTTGGACTCCACTGACTCCCAGAACACCTGCAGTGTCCCAGTTTGGCTGCCGTGGCACGCAGAGACATGGAGCTGAACTCAGTCGGGAGCCAGACCTCCTCCCCTGTTCTCTCAGTCTTCAACCAACCGGCCGCAGTCTAGTCAGATAAGTATGTTTGCACCATAATCCAATTGCACACCTGGAAAGGAAAAAGGGCTCTTGTGCTTATTGTAATAAAGACACTTTTAGGGTTTTTTAACATGAAATGGGCCATATTTCTAGTAGTTTAGTGGAAATATGCAGCCACACTGCTGTTGTATCCTAATGTCTCTATAGACCACACAGTGCCCACTGTATTTGTGTGAGGTTGACTATGTGTTTGTATGAGTAGGTTAATACCTCTGCCACTACTGTGAGACAGACATCGATCTGGGAACCTCCTCAGCTTATTGCCAGTGTTACGCAACAGTGGTGTGACCCCTTTCAGGGTCGCACGTGTGTGTGTGTAATCTCCTTACGGGATTGGGAGGAATATAACATTTATGCAGCAAAAGAGCATGTCAGGAAGGATGCTATTTTGGGGCTGAAAAGGTCCTGTGAGGATTTACAGACAGTAAAGTGCCACTGCATATGAGCTGGGTTAGGTACATGGCCCACTGTGAATGGATTTGCTCTGATAAAAGTTAACATTTTCAGTTATATACAGAAAATATGATCAATTCCATTAATGTATTGCTGAATTAGGCTCCACCTCCAGAAGGCTCAACAGTGGTGAAAGGCATCCCAGACCAACTCCCTCCATCCTCACAATGGCATAGGGTATATGTGAATACCAGGGACAACAACAAATACAACTCAGGATACACCACGCAAATATTTCACATGCATATCTCATTGTCTGAACGATGCACTGCCTAATTATCTATCTCATTATACCCTTACCCCTCTGGAGTACCAACCACAGGGTAAGAATGGGTAATGGTAAGAATTAGACATGAATTGGGGTAAGGGAAAAGACTAGGATACACCTTAGGCAGCCAAACATCTTGCCACAACAGGCTTATTCATGTAATACAGATTCATGTCCCCAAGTGAGCGCCTCAGTCATTTTTCCAACTCTTTTAATCCTCCTCGTCCTTGAAAAACAAAATAAAAGAGATGTTGTGGTTGATTTAATATGGGAGACAAGGGAAGGACCAGGGAAGGTTACTCACTGGAAGCAACATGGGAGGCAGGGAAGTTTTAAGCATTATTGTTTTGAAATGGTTTGCCAGACAATTATGGATGCACATTTATAAACATATATAATAGAATAATGCAATGAACACCATATTTTTATGCAGACAAGTGTATAGTCTTGGTTTATTAGTTCAATGTCTGATTGCCATTACCTGTTCGACCATATCGCTCTGAAAGGCCAACATAATCTTTTCTGTTAGTTCTGGCCACCATCTGTGGTGTTGTCCACCCGGACTCAGGGACTGGGACTCAAACTCAGCAGTCGACAGGCAGCAGCACGTACAGGATTCATGCACCATAATTACAGTATTCAGTATGCAATCCCTTTGTGTCTCTTATATCGTGCTCATCTATATGGACTGTGTCTGAGGGTTCCTCAGCATGGACATGGCATAGGCCTACCTCCACTACCTCTTCATTGCCTGCTTTTGTACTTCTGTGACTAGTGCTTTGATACTGTCTACCAGCAGAGCTCTTCTGTGACTAGTGCTTTGATACTGTCTACCAGCAGAGCTCTTCTGTGACTAGTGCTTTGATACTGTCTACCAGCAGAGCTCTTCTGTGACTAGTGCTTTGATACTGTCTACCAGCGGAGATCTTCTGTGACTAGTGCTTTGATACTGTCTACCAGCAGAGCTCTTCTGTGACTAGTGCTTTGATACTGTCTACCAGCGGAGATCTTCTGTGACTAGTGCTTTGATACTGTCTACCAGCGGAGATCTTCTGTGACTAGTGCTTTAATACTGTCTACCAGCAGAGCTCTTCTGTGACTAGTGCTTTGATACTGTCTACCAGCGGAGATCTTCTGTGACTAGTGCTTTGATACTGTCTACCAGCGGAGATCTTCTGTGACTAGTGCTTTGATACTGTCTACCAGCAGAGCTCTTCTGTGACTAGTGCTTTGATACTGTCTACCAGCAGAGCTCTTCCCCAGCCGCTGGGGGGATGTCTCCAAATCAGACACCTCTGAAATCCAGAACATCAGTCTTTCTCCTTCCAGGTGGTGTACAGAGTTTTGATGATGGATTTCAGAAGCAATCATCTGGACAGTGGGGCTCCTGTGTCTGCTTTGGGCTGGCTTGCTCACAGGGCCTAAATGGGAATCTAATGGCGGCTATTTCCTCTTGTTAGGCGTATGTTTTGATTGCTTGAATGTGTCTCTTTCCATTTTGTCGACTCTTCAGAATTTCTCGTGTTTCCTGGAGCTATATTGCACATAGGAAATTGTACAAGTCGTAATATTATGATATTATGTATTAGGTGGTTCCCAGCGCTTAGTTTCACTTGTGAGATGTTAAAACTGAGAGAAGAGAGAAGCTCACTTTGGCTGAAAAGGAGTTTGTGTGGAGCAGGCATCTATTAAATGTGCGTATCCACCAAGTACACACACACTCAAACACACACACACACACACACACACACACACACACACACACACACACACACACACACACACACACACACACACACACACACACACACACACACACACACACACACACACACACACACACACACACACACACACACACACACACACACACTTTTCCCCCAGGAGATTTGTGTGAAATCTCCCCACTCCTCAGTAAGATGACCTCACCTCTGGGACCAGCAATGGGCCCAAAGGATGATGTCACCACTTCACAGAGACACAAGATGCTAAACACACACACACACACACACACACACTTATTTATGCTACTGTCCATTTAAAGTCGGTGTTATGACTGACTGAGAGTTCCATATACACCTCTGGGAGTACACACACGCGCAACACACACACACACACACACACACACACACACACACACACACACACACACACACACACACACACTGTCATCCTTGCAAATTTGGTTTCTTAGCGCTCTGTTCTGGTGCCAAAAATAGCTTATAGGAAACATCTCAGCACCAAAGTAGTCAATGCTAACTCACTGAAGCTAACCCCTGCTAAAGCTAAAGGCCTGCCCCCATGCTAGTAGTAGATAGCTGCGTCAACATACACACACTTGCATTGAGAATACATGCGGTGAGAGCTCCGTGTGTGAGATGTGTCAGTATGTGAATGTGTATATGTGTGAGTGTATGTGTATGTATATGTGTGAGTGTATGTGTATGTATATGTGTGCAAGTGAGTTTGCCCATGTTTTTGTCTGATCTCACAGTGCTTCTCATTCCCTCTGCTGACCTCTTCAGCTTATAGATGGAGTTGTCAGATGTTCCCATTTCCTCTTTATCCGAGGCTCATGCATATTTTATCTGTTTTGGCCTCTCTGTTCTATGTCCTGCACCTCCATTCTCCACAGCTGATGACAGGGAGAAAGTCTGTTACAGAAGATCACGGCACAGTAGTTTTAAAGAAATACAGCATAGAAATGTGTAAGATTCCATTGCTTCTGATTAGACCGGTAAAGCATTTCTATCATGTTATATGTTTTCAAAGATACTGATGATACCAGTTACCAAGATAAGAGGTTTATGACTTCATGATGTATGATGTGTTCTAATGGGATGCTAGGTTGCTTATTGTGGAGATACGCTATCAGGAAAGCACAAATAATGCGATTAGATTTCCTCTACCCAAACTTCCTTTTTATTATTTGGAAAAAACATCAGCTCAATGATTGACATGTCTGTGCCTGTGCGTCAGCCATTATGTTTTCTTAAAGTGATTCATATCGTTGTGGATGATCACAAGATAAAAAATGCCCCTTCTGTTTTCAAGATAAGACTTTGATTTCACTAACTAGTCATTTCCATGTACTGCACGTGATTGCTGTGTTCTGTAGTCGCCCAGTGGGCTGATAGCTGACTGTTTCCGGTTATCACTCTGACGCTTTAGAACCCAGTAAAAGTGTTGACCTTGTTCTTCAGTCGATATCCATCCATTAAATATGTAACATGCTGTATACATCAGCCATAGGTTTCATGACATTTTGACTTAGTGTCCATTAACAGCCTACCAAGTATTTCAAGGTTATTTAAAAAGACAGCAAAATGTTTAAGTGACAGCGAAAAGTGCAGTGAAGCTAGTAATGGATAGACAGTAATTGACATTTCCCTAACGAACTGCAGTGACATTAACACACCAAGAAACAGATATTTTTCTATATAGCTTTTTCAGTAACTAGTTTCTATTTGCAAAACAGGATCATTTATAAATAATATAATATATGTTTAATAATATATCAGTTTGATGCCTTGAAGGCACAATTGCCAATGAATATTAGGTGAACAGATGCAGATAACATCTCTGTACACCTTTAATTCAGATAGTTCATTTTTCTTTCTTTCATTTCTGATGTGCTCCACATTTTCATCATCCTTATGATAAGCACCGGAATGAGGAACATTTCATCTTTTTCTCTTCTCTTCCCTCCCTGACATCAATCCCCATTATCCCATCCTGTCACCTCTCTGCAATTATCATGTCCATCTAGCTCAGAGGCACAAAGACCCACTTGGTTACGCTCCGTCCAGAACCTGTTCAGACGTGTCAAATATACACCGGCACAACCTACAGGGATATCACGTAATGGATGATGGATGAGGTGCACCAGCACCCGAGCTTATAGCACAAAGTGTGTGTATTTCAAACTCTGTTTTTCCGAAAACGGCTGTGTAAAATAGGTCTTTGTTCTCGAGAGTCGCAGAATAGATGCAGGAGGACGCTGCCTCAATGCCATCTCTCTGTTTAGATATGTCAGTGTGCTGTCAATGCCATCTCTCTGTTTAGATAAGTCAGTGTGCTGTCAAAGCCATCTCTCTGTTTAGAGCTTGAGACGCACATATGGGCGCTGAGCATCTGCAGCCACTGCTTGTCTCGTCTCCCACGGGAGAGAAGCTTGTCACTGTTTCTATCGGTCCCGTCGTCTCATTATTTTACCTCTACTGTTATCTACTCTCATTCTCTCTCTCTCTCTCTCTCTGCTCCCTCTGTGCTGTCAATCCCCTGTGTTTTTCAGTCTCTATATATTCCCCTCCACTGCATCTCTCAGCTGTGCCTCTACCTTTTGTGCTCTATTTCTGTTCTCTCTCGAACCCATTTGACTTCACAGTTGAGCCTCTTGTCTTTTGATGAAATGCGACCCAGACCCTCTCTAGACTCTCTCTCTCTCTCTCTCTCTCTCCTTTAGACACAAACACACACACACACACACACACACACACACTCACACACACACACACACACACACAAACACACACACACACACACACACACATTTCTCTCTCTCTCTCTCCCTCACTCTCACTCTCCCTGTCTCTTTTGAGCACACCAGGTCCTCCTGTTTGAACTGCATTCCAAATAGCTGTGAGTTCTGAGGATTGTGTGCTTTAATAGGTTTATGTGTGTGTATGTTTATGTCCACCCATGTTTGTGTGGGTTTGTGTGTGCGTATGTGTGTGCGTACGTGTACCTTAACGTGTGGGTGTTTGAGTGGGTGAATGTACATCTGTTCCATTTCGGTAGACCCTTCCTTATATATTTGATATCAAATTCCTGCGTGAATCTTTGATTGTCACTGCACAGCCTGGCTAGCGGTAGCTATAATTCATGCCCATCTGTGCAGCCACTTTTTGGAGGTGGAAAAGCTTGGTTATTAATGGTGACGAGTCTGAGTCATATCTATCATAGTCTGGCCAATATAATGGATAAGCTGCCACATGAGGTCTCCTGATGACAGTGTGTGTGTGTGTGTGTGTGTGTGTGTGTGTGTGTGTGTGTGTGTGTGTGTGTGTGTGTGTCTGTGTGTGATACAAAACTAACACTAAAAACAAGTGCTAAGGTCCAAGGGAGAGTGGAAGGGATAAACACGTAAAAGCATGTTAAGCTTCTCTTCTGAAGGGCTCCAGAGGCAGGGGTACAGGGATAATGCAGTGATGGGGATG
Source organism: Sprattus sprattus (assembly GCF_963457725.1). Classification (NCBI taxonomy): domain Eukaryota; kingdom Metazoa; phylum Chordata; class Actinopteri; order Clupeiformes; family Clupeidae; genus Sprattus; species Sprattus sprattus. The sequence continues at coordinate 9,503,169 of NC_137916.1, read as the reverse complement.
ACAAATGGACTCCGTTCTGACTCCTCGTTTGAGGCTGACTCCGAAAGCGCTGATGAAGTCACGGTCTGGACTGCCTCAGGCTCGAAAGAGGATCTGAGAGTGTGTGTGTCCTTACTGTGACTGATTAAAAGAGGGTACCCCAGGTGTCTCTCGCTCTCCCTGTCTCTCTCTCTCTTTCCCTCTCTCTCTCTCTTTCTCTCTTTCTCTCTCTCTCTCTGTCTCTCTCTCTCTCGACTGGGCCTCCTCATCACGCATGCTTGTGGAAAACCTGTGCACTATGCAGACATCAAAACCTCTCTCAATGTCAGCACCAAACTGAAAAGCTTTTGTCTTAGTCGTCGACACGTTCACTGACATGTGTGTGGATTGTGTGTGTGTGTCACATGGGTATACTCTTCTCCCCCATCTCTCCTGCTCCCTTGCTTTTGAAAATGAAAGTCTCACACAGGGAGTGGTGATTAAAGCACTCCAGCTACCACCACACCCACTGTGAAGCAGACTGAATGTGTGTGTGTGTGTGTGTGTGTGTGTGTGTGTGTGTGTGAGTGATCACTGCAGATTCGTTAATAATTACTGATAGGATCAGATATACTCTGCCTAATGATCTGTCTGTCTGTGTGTGTGCGTGCGTGCGTGCCTGCATGTGTGTGTGTGTGTGTGTGTGTATGTGTGTGTGTGTGTGTGTGTGTGTGTGTGTGTGTGTGTTTGTGTATGTGTGTGACTGTGGCTTTGAGGTCTGCTTGACTGGCCCTTCATTTTCTCTCTCCCACAGGCTTCCCTCCACTGCTGATCAATGAAAGAAGCCATGCCTGTCCTTTCAGCAGGAGCAGGTAAGGCACACAGTAATACATACAGATACACATACATATGCATCCATCTATAGGAACACACACACACACACACACACACACACACACACACACACACACTCACACACACACACACACACACACACGCACGCACACAAACACACACACACACACACAGCAATACATACAGATACACATACATATGTAAACATCTATAGGAACACACACACACACACACACACACATACATCCTCACACACCTGCACATATACACTTGTGTGGATAATCACACCCACCCACACATCTCGCTCTCTCACACAGATGCAAACACGCGCACCCAAACAAGTACACACAGGCACATGGTGCATAATCTCAGACACACATTCACCCATAGTTCACTCAAGCCTGATCATCCTTTCCTTCCTAGGACTGCATGAGACGCTCGCCCTGCTGACCTCACAGCTCCGTCCAGATGCCAATCATAAAGAGGACATGGTGTTCCTCAAAGACGTCTTCAGCGAGAGGAGCCTGGGCTACCTCATGAAGGTTCAATTCAATTCAGTTCATTTAATTGAAATTCTATTCATATAACGGCCAAACAATAAAGAGACTGAACAAGCACAATGACAACCGGCACAAGGATAAAACTCCCTGTTAAGAAACCTTGACTAGGGAAAAACCTTGAGCAGAACCTTGACACATAAGGGGGGGGGGGGGGCTTATCTGAATGAATTTATTCTCATATCAAGATGAACATGCTAGCATACATGTTGTAAATATACACAATACATATAAACTTACATGATACATACAAATGTAATAGTGGATAAGGTTAAGAGAGAGCATTCAAGAGTATTAGTAGTGAAATAAGTACAAGTACATGACAGTGTGGTGGGGGTGGTTAGTTGCCAGGTTATGTGCCATAAATTGGTGAGTAAGTTTGTAATACAGCGGTCAGGCCCCTTACATCTCCCAAATGTGCATGAGTGCAGCAGTATGATCATGCCTGCCCCTCAGTGCAGTGGAGACTTGTGAGACAGGGCCTGCAGCCTGACCTTTCCCCCTTTTCCTCTGTGTTTTAGATCCATGAGAAGCTGCGGCAGTACGAGCGCCAGAGCCCAACCCCTGCGCTCCACAGCGCCTCCTCCCTTGCAGAGGATGTAAGTGCATGTCTTTACACTTCTTATTCAACTCTCTTTTTATTCACTGCTATCAAAGAATGCTCTGCTGTCCATATGACTGTGTGCTCTGAGAAGTCTCTGCGAGTCAGTACTATTCCGAGTTGATTATGAAAGCTGATAGTTACACACGGCTCTCTAAAGAATGCCTACGATTTGTGTCAGGTTTCCTTCCACCAACCACCCCATCCCCCCCCCCCCCACCCCCACACACACACAGCCACCACACAGCCACACTTAGATGCTCAACTAAACAAATTTAATAAACAAAATTACATGGCAGTGAAGTAGTGAGTACATGTGTGTGACAGAGAGTTTGTGTGTTGGGGGGTAATAGAAAGTGTGTGTGTGTGTGTGTGTGTGTGTGTGTGTGTGTGTGTGTGTGTGTGTGTGTGTGTGTGTGTGTGTGTGTGTGTGTGTGCGCGTGTGTGTGTAAAAGAGAGAGTTTGTGTGTCAGTGGGTAACAGAAAGTGTGTGCGTGTGAAAGAGAGAGAGGCAATTGGGTATTAAAAAAAGGTGGTGAACGCGATGAGAAAGCGCTGACTCAGTGAAAGCTCTCTATAATCAGCCGCCTCATGCTGCCTCGGTGAGCTCTCTCTAACTCTCTGCCTGCTGGGCTGAAACAGCTGACAGGAGCTCTCTCTGACTTACTTCCACTCCATGCGAACTTGTTCATCCTCTATGCGTTTCATCACGCATCACACTGTCTCTGCACATTCTCTCCAACACTGCAACATTAGCAGTGCTGCTGCCTTTAGCCAACTACAGTATCTTGTTGTATTACTGGTAACATGTGTGAGTGTTGATGAAAATTCAATTCAAACAGACTGATTGATTGACAGGTAGCAGAGGAGTTGCAGAGTGGGCCAATGAGTGTTGAAGAGAAGGAGCTGTTACAGTTGTTGACATCACCCCATTTACGGGTATGTGTCACCTAGACACACACATTTGCATACACACATACATACATACACACACACACACACACACACACACACACACACACACACACACACACACACACACACACACACACACACACACACACACAGAGACACACACACACACACACACAGATCATGCAACAATTCAAACTCATATTAATCTCTATGTGTTCTCCCTCTTGTCCTGTTTCAGGCCATGCTGTCTGTGCATGACACGGTGGCCCAAAAGAACTTTGACCCCATCCTTCCGCCCCTGCCAGACGACTTGGACGATGAGCTGGATGAGGAGTCCGTAAAGATCGTCCGACTGGTCAAAAACAAGGAACCATTGGTGAGAGAAACACAGACAGATGCTTTTATACTGTAAACTACAAAAAAACCTGAGCATGTCTGGAGTAAAAAACTGTCAATAGTATAGATGTAATCAAGAGAAGAGAATCTGCAGAAACTCCTGACCTTCGACCTGTTATGTCACAGGGGGCAACGATTCGGCGGGATGAAGCCACGGGAGCTGTCATGGTGGCGCGTGTAATGAGAGGAGGGGCCGCAGACAGGAGTGGTGAGACTTCAGACCATCCTCCTCACACTTATCTCACAGGCACCCTTCTCCACCTAATCTGATCATTTGTCTTTAACTGCAGTTTACCACAGAAAACACTAAAGATATATCTGTAACAGTTTGGAGTACAAATCAATGTCCAGTGACTCACACTTAGAATGGAAACAGATTTGTGTGCATGGCGTACCAGAAAAAGTAACATTTAATAACATATCATTAGTGAAATCTTTTTGTAGAATACTGACTGTTTTTTTTAAGGTATTGAGGTATTTGAAAAATGTATTGTTTCCGAAATGGGACAGCCTTGGAATGAGCTTCTCATATCAGGCTCATAACAGATACCTGAGACATTTTTAAAGAATTCTGTCTGCATCTGCTGGAGTCTGGCTAGCTGATTAGCCTTTGTAGTGAGTGTGGTTTGAGGCATCAGATTTTTGTTCTGTTTCAAGGGAGACATAACAAAATCTCGGTCTTGTAAGTTGGATGTTTTTTTGCCAATATATATTGCGAAAATTAGCTGACAGAATCAGGGCCGTTGATCTTTTGGCAGCCATTTTCTTCCCATTTAAAAATGGTATGGATTTATTCTCAATGTTAGTGCTGGAACACTTACTCATGCAGCAGCATCAATGGAATGATGTGAATACCACATCGTTCCCATAAGGGCTTCAGCCATTTGCAGTTCTTCCTTTTTTACTGTAGACCAGTGTTGTGAAAATAATGAGCCTTCAGCACATATTTGGTGTTATGGTGTGGTGTCATAATGAGTGACACATGAATCACTGTTGCCCTGCAGGGGGCATGACTCATTGGGGCCTCAATAGATCCCAGGAGATCCAATCAGAGATCATACAGACTCACTAAGAAGCTGACCATTCCGGTTGCCATAGAGACAGGGCAGGGTAGACAGAGAAATGTGGCTCATTTAGTTTGTGCATTTTGCATTATTTAACTTGCTGCATGCGTGGGATGTTTTGTGGCAGATGATGTGTGTGTTGTGTGTGTGTGCGAATATTTGATTGATTTCATACATAGACCAACCCCAACATCACCCCCTGCTACGCTACATCCACATGTACACACACATACACACAAACACATACACACACATAACATACACACACACACACACACACACACACACACACACACACACACACACAACACACACACCCACGTAACACGCACACACGCACACATATCACACACACACACACACACATAACACACACCCACAAACACATAACACTCACAGACGCACACACACACACACACCCACACAACACTCACAAATGCACACTCACACCACACACACACACACACACACACACACACACACACACACACACACACCCCCTTACCTACAGATAGTGCTATGATGCCTGCAGGCACAGCTGCCACACACATGACACGTGTTATAACAACATGTAAAGCCCTTCTCTCTCTGTCGGCTCAGGTTTGGTTCATGTGGGAGATGAGCTCAGGGAAGTAAACGGCGTCTCCATTATCCACAAGCGACCAGACGAAATCAGCCAGCTACTGGTATGTAGCAACTACACACATGCAGCCTTTGTGGCATCTTCATTTTCTGACCGTGCCGTTGAATACTTTACCCCCCGAAAAGAGAAGTGATCGAAAGGCTACGTGCTGTGTTTGAAATGTCACCTAACAAAGTCATTCATCTCCTCCATTCATTCCTTCTTATCCCTCTGGTTTATCCCTCTTCTGATCTTCCCCTCACATTCATCTACCCTTTACCTTCCTCCCTGTCTTCTTGTTTCTCCTCCCACAGTCACAGTCTCAGGGCTCCATCACGCTAAAAATCATCCCAGGCGTCAAAGAGGAGGACAGGTTTAGAGAGAGCAAGGTCGGTCATCACTGTGTAAAGTCACCACCCATCTTCACTGGGCAAAGTCTTGGTCAATGTACTATTTGCTGATAATTACTGCTTTTTTCCCCTAATAGTCTTATATGTAATGTCCTCATTGTGTTAGGAATGTCAGTGCACACACACTTTCTTACTCCACCCTTTGTGCTTTGTGCTTTGCTTTGGGGCTGGGGATGGGGTGTGTCTCCCCAGGTGTACATGAGGGCGCTGTTTGACTACAATCCCGTGGAAGACAAGGCCACGCCCTGCCAGGAGGCGGGGCTTCCCTTCCAGCGGGGCGACGTACTGCAGGTGGTGAGCCAGGACGACTCCACCTGGTGGCAGGCCAAGAAAGTGGGCGACAGCAGCCTGCGTGCCGGCCTGGTGCCCTCCAAACAGTTCCAGGAGAGGTAATTTCCAGTGGCCGGATTAGTCAGTGAAGAGATACTCCCGATCTTTCTATCAGAATAACTGTAATGCCATAGCTATTAACGCAAAGACATGCCCTCTGCCGTTCTCTCGCTTTCTCTCTCACTCTCAGATACATACTACTACACATACATACTAATGACTTAAGCGTTAAGTTAGAACTGCCTAAATATTGCAGTGGGAGTCAATGCAGTGGAATCAATGCGGTAGATTTAGTACAGGTCTGACTGCTGTGCAGTAGCTCTGTGGATGTCTGCCCAGAATACTGCAGAACAGCCTGGTTTGACTCCATCCTCTTTCGTGTGTGTGTGTGTGTGTGTCGGTATGTGTTGGTGTGTGTATGTGTCGGTGTGTGTGAAAGAGAGAGAGCGAGAGTAGGAGTGTTGTTTGTTTTTTGTTGTGTGTGTCATCCTCTCACATTCATGATGTGTGTGTGACCGAGTGAGGTATTCGGCTTTGATGTTTGGTTTGTGTGTATTTGTGTGTGACAGAGAGAGAGAGAGAGGGAGAGAAAGATAGAGAGGAAGGGACAGATAGACTGTCTCCTTTCTTGTGTGTGTATGTGTGTGAGCGTTTGTGTTGTGTGTATTTGTGTGTGTGTGAGTTTTGGATTAAGAGCTATTTGTGAAAGTAATGCTCCAGACACTTTGGTCCCAAATCTGTCCATATGCTGCACTTTGAGCAGATCAGAGGAGACTGCCACAGGGCTGCAGATGTTCTTCTCTACAGCCTGCACCACGACACAGCACAGCCTGCACCACAGCACAGCACAGCACAGCCTGCACCACAGCACAGCACAGCACAGCCTGCACCACAGCACAGCACAGCACAGCACCACAGCACCACAACACAGCATAGCACAGCCTGTACCACAACACGCCAGTCACCACCTTCACACACTCATAGCAGACCTGAGGCCACTCGCTGTGCCATCGGAGCACAGAGCACTATTTAATTAAGACGTTGCTATGGATCCTGCTGTGCATTTAGCCGGCTATAAATGAGCTATAGGTATGCATGTCTTTTGTTAGTGTTTAGCCGGCTATAAAGGGGATATAGGCATGCATGTATCTTGTTGGTGTTTTGCAGGGGGGGGTCCTACTTTCTGTCTCGCTCTCTTTCTCAATTCTCGTTCTCTTCCCCTTTTTTTCCATCAGACGGTTGGCCTACAGAGTGAAAATTGGCACCCTTCAGAATCCCAAATCTCCTAAAAAGCCTGTCTGTAAGTTTCCTCTCTTTGCTCTCACTCCCCCTCCCTCTCTCCCTGCCTCATCTCTATCTCTTGAAGTCATATTGACTGAGACTGTGGGATGCAGGCATCTCTTTGACCACTTAAGACATGAGTGGAGTCCTCCTAATGCATTAGCAGTTAATCACTATGGAGATGGATGAGGCTGTGGGGACATCGATTTCGAAGTCCCTGATTGGTTATGATTTTCAACTGACTTCAACCTTTCTCCCTAATGCTTGCCAGTGGAATGCACAGGTGGGGAAAAGTAGCTTGTTGAGCTGTAGATGGTTGATGTAGATGCACTTTGCACTTTTTTTAAAAAGTAATCTGCCAGCTAATAGAGTGAAAACATATCCATTGCCTAGATAAAACCAGATTAATAGTGTGTGTGTGTGTGTGTGTGTGTGTGTGTGTGAGTGTGCGTGTGCGTGTGCATGTGCGTGTGTGTGTGTATGTGTGTGTAAAGTCGGCAGGTGTGTGCTTCGAGTCAGTGTCAACGCTTTGTGGTCCATAATCCTTTGTCTATCCGCTTAGTGTTTTGTGGCAGAGCGACAACAATGGCTTAGCCATATGTTAGACCATGGCCGTGCTTCTTTCTCTCACAGATAATCTCTTCCTGCCTTTCATCTCCTCGCCTACCACATCTCTTACTCTCTCTCTTTTCCCATATTGCTTCTATTATACTCATGCAGTTGTACTCCATCTATCTATCTATCTATCTATCTATCTATCTATTGATCTATCTATCGATCTATCGATCTATCAATCTATCTATCTATCCATTCATCAATCTTCCCCTCTCTGATTATATCAAGTTAAATGACAGCATGTTTGATGTACCCAGTTGAATTGCCCAACCTGTGTCTGTTCTCCTCCACACTGCTTACATCAGATGACCAGGGATGTGACAAAGGTAGGTGTGCCACGGCTGTTTAATCATTCATGGATGTGGTGAGAGGACTGTGGTGCTCTTGTTCTGCTGTTAGTGCTCTCTTCCTCCCTCTTTTTCACACCCCTGTTTCGGGTGCCTCTCACCTTCTCTTTATTGACAGTGAGGGCAAACTTAATTCTGGGAATGTGTCTGTGTGTGTGTGTGTGCGTGGCTGCGAGGGTGTATGTGTGTGTCTGTGTGAGTGAGTAAGAAAATGAGAGAGATAGAGAGAGAGTGAGAGAGAGAGAGAGTCAGAACAAGCAAACCTGTAGATTGCCACCGCAGGCATAAAAATGCTAATACATTTTCTCACACAATCTTGAGCTTCTTCAAGGTCTCTCTTCCTTTCCTTCTTTCATAAATGTTCCATTTCCTGTTCTTTCACATCTCATTGATGCTATCTCATTGTAAAAAGGATTATAATATACATTATATAAGTAGCTTTACCAGCACAAGCGCTCTTTTGAAGGAAGGTAATGTAGGTTTTTCCCTGTCTGACTTTCTGTCATTGGTATCAAACTGAACAATAATGTATAATTGCACTGTCTCAGTCATCCATTAGATCTGGAGGTTGTCATTTCAAAACTGCGTACCAGTGTCTTTTTCACGTGAGATCTCTCTCAAGGTGTCGACCCCAGAGTGTGCAGGCTCTACTCCCCTCAGGCCTGACTGAAGGGCCCCTACCACTGGGGCCGGTTGGCTCCCCTGCCCACACCACTACAACCCACTGCCTGCTTGTGTGCCCTTCCTGCCCCTGGTCTCGCGTACCCCTCCGTCCTGTCCTGTCCGCCTGCCTGCTTGCCAGCCTGCCTGGCTTCAGATCTGGCAGCCAAGCACCAGACAAACCCCAACCCACCCCCCCCCTGTCCAGTGCTTTGGTTCCTTTGTCGGTGTCTGTTCCCCTCTGCTCACCACTCCTCTCTTCTCCCCTGCTTGCTTCCCTTACAGAGGACTGTGACTGTGAGGGCTATTTCAATGGACAGTACATAGGTGAGAGCCTGCATGCCTCCTCCTCTTCCTCTCCTGTCTGCATCCCATGTCTGTCTGTCTGCCTGGCTATGTGCTGGTTCCCTCTGTCCCTCAGGTGGAGCTGGATTTGGCCACCAAATGGCCACTTTGGGAGTGGGGGTGGGTCACTGGGGATGGATAGGCATCAGCCCCACGGATTTAGGTGCAGAGAAAGAGAGAGAGAGAATGAGAGAGAGAGAGAGAGAGAGAGAGAGAGAGAGAGAGAAAGAGAGAGAGAGAGAGAGAAAGAGAAAGAGAGAGAGAGAGGTGGAGAGAGAGAGAGAGAGACATTGAGATGTCTCTTCAGGTTATGGGTAACCAAAGGAAACAGTTGCCTGACTATGGTCCCACAGTGAGATAAGAGATTAGAAACTGACAAAAAAAGTCAAAAAGATTCAGTGGGAGGCACACAGGAAGCTAGTGATAAAATACATTAAGACATGAAATGTGAAGACGTGCTGTTACCCTTGCCACAGAAACTATACTGCACTACTAATGTAGTTAACAGAGTCAGAGAGAGAGATAAAGAGAGAGAGAGAGAGAGGTAGAGAGAGAGACAGAGAGACAGAGACAGAGAGACAGAGAGAGAGAGCGAGAGAGAGAGAGAGAGAGAGAGAGAGAGAGAGAGAGAGAGAGAGAGACATGCTGGTCTATACACACTTGTTTGTTTGGGATGAGAGACATATCAAATGTATCTTCTACTGTAATTTAGATGGAGTGTAAGGGTATATTATCCATATATACACCCCTGACCCTGACATTGTGAAGGTCTGTATAGGTTTTAGCTTTGGGGGTTGGGAATTTGTATCAAACAAATAGATCTCCTGGTTTAAATAGGCTTTCAAAATTCAGATGTCCATATGGAGCACACGTTAATCCCTAAACCCTTTCCAAGTCTTTATCCTCTCCGAAACATCCCACTGCCTTCCCAAATCTCACCCCAGATATCCATGAATGCTCTGGATTCTTGGAGTGATCTGAACACTGGACAAAATGTGTCAGAGCTACACTCAATCAATCGTTACCGAGATTTGTATTTGTCCTCCTGACACTAAAATTTCAGATGGGAACCAAATAATATCTTGCCAGTCCAATCCCAATTGATGGTGTTTAGATCCTCCTTCCTTTTCCTCCCTCCTCTGCTGCCCCTGACCTTTGAGCCTGTGAACCTTGACCCCTAACACTCCTTGCAGACCCTGCTACCCTCCTAACTCCTGTACCCCGTGCTGTTGGATGCACTGCACACTCGAGTCAGCACGTTGGTCTGCTCGTACACTCACTGCTCGAGGTGCTGCGTTGCCTGGTGCTACAAATGTGTCTGAAGCCACTGAACTTAAGTGTCCTGAGCAACCGCACTAACATCAGTTCCGACCGCCAACCGGTAACTGAGTCTAAGCTTATGAGCAGGACGCAGGAACTGATCCCAGTGCAGTTGCTTCGGGCAGAGAAGTGAGTGAGGCGAGTGCACGAAAGTGAGAGTGATGGTCTAATGCGCGTTATAGTCTCTCCGAAGTGTAAAGCGGTGGCGCCCTCCTGTGGCCAGGTGTTTTCCTGGGAGTTTTACTCAGGTACAGTCACCGTTTGTTACCAGAAGGTTATCACTGTTACTATCACAGGCTGAGCACAGCCTAGACTGCGTGCCTGCTGAAACAGAGCCCTAATGGAGGCCAGAGATGTGACACAACACCAGTCATGAATTGATGTGTCCTACCGGACCATTATGCTGGAAGTATGCTAATCAGTATTTTTGTACAAGTTTGTTCATGTAAACTGTGCACATAACTCCCTGAATTGCTCAATAATCTTGTCAAAGTAATTTTGTTTGTACTTTGCAATGACCATTAAGAAATCTATTCATTCATCGAGAAACCTTCAGGAAGTTTTGATAAACAAGAAAAATCTTGATCGGTGATAAATTAATGTTTTGATGACTATTTTAGATATTAGATCACATTACTCTGGTGTTGTGCCACATTTCTAACACATGTGCATTTACTTGAGGATTTAGATGAGGTATCACTCGGTGAGCAGGACACACTGTTTGTCAAAGTCAGGCGAGGGCCCTCTCTGTTTACAGTGCATGTGTGCTGCCTCCCTGGCGACAAGATGAAACGTGAATGTAATGTGCCCGTCCGGCTTGGCTCTGGCATCAAATTGCCCTCAGCGCCCCTCTCCTCCACCTCCATTTACACAGGGTAACTGCTGCAGCTTTTAAGGCATCCGGCCATGTACCCTTCAGAAACACACACACACACACACACACACACACACACACACACACCTAATTGGGTCCACATACTGAGGCCAGAGCCCAGCATCAACAGACAGAAAACCACTGATATATGGGAATCATTTATGGTCAGGCAGCTCATTCACAGACAGTAAAAGTCTTCCCACGTCAGCTGAAAATTGCAGTACGATTCCTCCCTTATCTCTGGCAGCGGACGTGAGATAGCATAGAATATAGCATGGGCTTGGGCCACACTGAGCACACACCGTTATGTAACAGCTGAGGTAATGACACTAGATTAGCATAGCAGGCACTGTGCACAGCCTTTATTATCGTTCAATGCAAGCAAAATTAGTGTCACTTACTCAGAGACTAGATGATATTCAAAGAGCTGTTTTGTTTGCTAGGCTGTAATGGCATGCTGTGCTATGTGTGAGGGAAATGAATATGTAATTTGATTTTAAACGGGGTCTAATCTATTTTGTCTGGTTATATTCTCATGAAATGTCGGCTCAAGTCGGCAGTCAGTGTACTGCTATTTAATTACCTCTGGATTGCATTGTTACAGTGACACTGATGATCAAATGACATTTCGACAAATATTACATGTCCTTTACTCACTACAGCAAGAGAGTTGTTCACGAAAAAAAACTTGACGGACCTTGTGTTCAACATTACTTCATCCCAACCCTGCTCTATATAGCTGGCCTGCGGCGCAGTTTCCGTCTGAGTCGGAAGGACCGGCAAGGCTCGTCAGGAGATGCCAATACCTCAGACAGCGATCCAGATTTCGTCACGTATGAAGAGGTGACCCGGTATCAACACCGACCTAATGAAAGACCTCGTCTAGTGGTGCTTATAGGCAAGTAGAGCCCCAAAAGTAAGGCCTGACGTGGTAGTATGAATAAGATTGCGCGACTGAAGATTTGCATGGTGGTGCTGACTCCTAGTGGCTATTACAGTAACTGTTCTGCCATTGTTCTATAGCATACCTGGAAGACACAATGTGAAAGTGTCCACTACACATTCTCCACAGTTAACAACATCGGTGTGCGCACCGATAAACGAAAAAATAAATGAGTTTATAGGCATACTTGTTTTGCTTTGTGAATTGAATATTTGTATCAAGTGCGTACCCCGACGGTGTGAACAGGAAGATGCATGTGAGCATTTAATCGATTGTCATGCCACTGTAGCTTATATGCTACCACTGTAATATTAGCCTACGTGTAGTTAAAGTGCACAGAATAGTCTACACTTAACATGCACCATCTCTGCTCCGCGAAGGTTCTCTGGGTGCTCGTATCAATGAGCTGAAACAGAGGGTAATAGCGGAGAACCCTCATCGCTACGCTGTGGCTGTTCCACGTACGTCAAGCTCCTCTGTCCATATCTCATTCATCATTTCTATCTATCCTTTCATGTCTATTTTCAGACCAGATCACTCTGATTCAACCCTCATTACGTAACGATTTTTTTTTTCACTGTCTCTCTCCAAATAAACATACAGACTCAACTAACTGTTCGCTTGCTCCTGTAGACACCACCAGACCTAAGAAGACTCACGAGAAAGAGGGGGTGGAGTACCACTTTGTCACCAAACCGGCGTTTGACGCTGACGCTCAGAATAACAAGTGAGTTTCTACTCAACAACTCAAAGTGTAATCATTCAGCAGTTACTTTTCCAGTGTTTACAATGTCCTCTTGGATTACAGGGTGTTGATGAATCACTCTTTGTTACACTGGGCACTGTTTCCTAGTGGTTCTGCCTTCAGTCAGCACACATGACTCAGGATAAAGGATGGGATCCTTTATTAAGCAGCAGTTACTACAATTACAAAAAATATTACAATTAAAATAAAGTTATCAAAATGTGAAAAGATCTCCATCAAGGCTTATATATCATAGACATGTGAATGTGTAAGTACATGGAGCAAATACTTTCATTTCCAATCTGTATCTTGATACATTAAAGTAAATTTCATATCTAAAAAAGAAAAATATTAAAAACATTTAAATACAAAGTGAAATAAATATACAGCCTCCAATTTACAAGTCTACTCCATCCGTTTTCAATAACATTCACCCGAAACAGTTCTCGTTCGGCCTGAGTTTAAGACCCCTGCTCTAGACGATCGTGAACTTGCTGGCTGAAAGTTGAAACATGCACGAGACACACAAATCAATGAACAATATTGGTTACCTGCATTCAATTTCAGTAAACAAGAAAACTTTGAATGGTCATGTAAAAACCTGGTCCATCTAGAAAAAATACATTTAATTACAATTTGTTCCACCACAGAGCCTGCTTCAATACAAATTTCATCATTCTGAAATCTGTCTTGACCATTGCCTGTAACCTGTGACAGAACAGGACAGGGCATCTGCCACAATATGTATGTCTTATGAGTGTTTAAGTGAAGTGTTACCACTAATCTGTGTGTCTGTTGTGTGTTTATAGGTTCATAGAGCATGGCGAGTACAAGGAGAACCAGTATGGCACAAGCATAGAGGCCATTCGCTCTGTTCAGGCAAAGAATAAGATGTGTCTGGTGGACGTCCAGCCTGAGGTATGCTTCACAAACCTCTTTTGTTCAGTTAACCATGGAAGCAGTTTTCTACCATTAAAGGTTCAAAGGAGAGGTGACTTCATGTCTCTGAATGGACTCTGAACCGACTTGATCTTGAGTGGAGTTGCCCAGCCAAGCTGTCCTGTGAGGATGTGGCATTTGACAAACACAAAACTCTCCCCAAATTCTTTAGCTGAGTCAAAGACACCTCAATTGATTGTTATCCATTTCTATTAATCTCCGCAGGCCTTAAATACACTTCGTACGTCTGAGTTCAAGCCCTTCGTGATTTTTGTTAAGCCGAGAATTCCAGAAGGAAGAAAGCGTCGCAGTGCAACTACCTCACCAGGAGGGGGCGAACATGGACGAGTCACGGTAAGGCCCCCTGTCGCATTCCAGTGGAAACAAAAAATACCAAACTACCTTTTTATACAGACAACAGCTATTTCACTGTGTGGATAGCTTACAGACACTCATAACCCTGTTTTAGATGAGAGGGTGTTTTATTTTTCACAAGCCAGCCAATTTTGATGTTTCTGTTTTTGTCTCCCTTAACTCCATCTCTCTCTCTTTTCTCTATCTGTCTTTCTCTCTCTGTCTCTCTCTCTCGCTATCTCTCTGTCAGGAGGATGAGATGCAGGAGATGCGTCAGTCTGCCCAGCAGATCGACCAGCAGTATGGGCATATGGCCGATCGCATCCTAATCAAGGAAGATTCTGCAAGTGCCTGTGCCGAACTCAGGGGTATCCTGGAGAGGCTAGAACGGGAGTCCTTCTGGGTGCCTGTTAGCTGGGTGAGGACCTAAGATGTCTACCAACCCACCCCAGAACAGACGTTTTCGAGTGGGGAGGAGCATGTCTCTCTCTGCCCCCACCACGGAGCATACCTCCATACTGACCTTTCAGCTTGTCTCTGATCCCACCCAACCCCTTCTCCCTCTGGCTCTACATGTCCTTGAGATGGTCCGTGGAGGGGTTTGAGAGCTCCCCTAGTACCTGGGAGGGGGGAGACTACAGACGGAGGCTTGCTTGGGTTGCATTGAGTCTGAACCTCGGTGAAGGAACGGAAACCAACTCAGAGTCGATGCTGTGGGAATAAAGAGGAAGACTGGAGCGCCTCCTGAAATACCCTGCTCATAATTTATGAAGAGACTAATGGATTCAGATTCAGAGCTCTGAACCAGACACACACACACACACACACACACGAAGACACATACTCACAGAAAGAAAGAAAGACAGACATACTTTTTCTGTGAACACACACACACACACACACACACACACATTCACACAGGTCTTGCTGCTGAGGATAACATATTATTTTGGAAAGTTTAATTTAATTTATTACAGCAATATCTAATTTCTGCATTTATTTACCTTTTAAATCTCTCTCTTGTCATTTCTGCTTCAGCGTATCATTTGTTATATGGGGCAGATTTAAATTCAGCAAAAGAAGCCTTGCAGCAGTAGTAAACAGCGCTGTCTCGCATACCTGATCCTGTCACACCCACGGGCAGAAAGACACTTGTCTATTTCTTTAGTTTTCCCTTGGTCTAACCTGCTCCCATAACACGTGTCTGTCAAAACACTCCCACTGGTCTCCACTGTCGCCAGACTGAGATATCAGTCATCATCACTTTGAAGTTCATATGTAGGCTGGAAAAACAGAATCCAATCAGCTACAAAGAACAGTGTGTATTCTACCAGAGGGGTTGTCTGTCATTTCCAGTTACTAACTTGGGGTTATATGTCAGTCAAACGGCTATTTTCAACTTTCAAAAATCCTTGCCAATCGAGAGACCAAGCCTCTTGGTTTTGTAGTGGGTTTGCAATGGCAAAGTACAAAGTGCTTCCTTACCTGTGTCTGTTCCTTAGGGCAAGATGCATTGCTGACGCATTGCACCTGCAGTCGCAGAGTATGTCATGCATTACTGTAGGCACCAATCAATCAA
>NC_137916.1:9357459-9482459 GCF_963457725.1 Sprattus sprattus | reverse complement strand
TCTAAAATGTATTTCTTCAACCACTGAACCTGTGCGAACTCAGTTGACATCACTTTGATAGTACAGCATCACGTACATATTCATAATTAACACAACAATGCAATCTATGAATAAAAGTTTGGTTTTGGACTAATGACTAACCCTAAGAGGCAATGAGTCATGTGAATGAGTTTAGAAGTAAAAGTGCAGTTCCATCGTGACATAAGAGGGACCGACCTCAAGAAGAATTAAGAATTGCGTGCTGGAAATGGAGGCCGTGCTCATGGAAGTACCTGAAGCACCGTTTCCGTGCATACGTATGTCTTGAACCCTGAGAGGAAGAAGACTCTATAAATATCTGCGACGCAACGTTAGTGTGTTACTCCTGCCAGTGCTCCACTTTAACAGGGTGAGTATTCTTGCCAGGGAGAAAGCACTGTGCACAGGTCTTATCAGCCTCCTCCTCCTCCTCCATTGTTTAGAGCTCATGTCTTTTTTGGTTGTTTGCATTAGTCATAACCTAGGTTGGTCTGTTATCATTGCTAAACAGATCTGATGCGCGCGCGCACACACACACACACACACACACACACACACACACACACACACACACACACACACACACACAACATAACAGAAACAAACACATGCACATGCACACAAAACAATCAGCAAACAGTCAAAAACACAATTTTTCACACACACACAATTATGCATGCCACAAAGAAGAAAAACAGCAAGAAAAAAATATATTTTGATTAATTCACATTAAAAACACAGATGCATAATGTCATGAAAAAGCATTTTTGCAGTCACCATTAGTAGTGCTGTTCCTAATTACCCCTCCCAACCCTCTGCCCATCGTCAAGAGAAGGAAAAAGACAGGGGAAGAAGATGGTGAGCCACGCACAACTATATTCCACAGAGCTTGGCCACAGTTGGGGAGAAAGACAAAAATAAATGAAATATACAGAAATAAAGACAGACACAGAGAAAGAGACACACCAACAGAAAGAAACAGATACAAGATGTGAAAGAGACAACAAAGGAAAGAGAGAAAGAGAGAGATAAAACACTGATTATGGCTGAGAAAAGAGAAGGACATTGACAGCCAGCGAGAAGGAGGAGATGACAGGTAGAGAAACACAGCAGAGAAAGAAGTCAGGATATCAAATCAAATCACAGGACAGTTTGTCATCACTTTACTTGCACTTTATCCCATGCTGGGCTCTTGAGCTCCATTGCATTCAAAGACATTTCCCACTGACACGGGCAGAAAAACAAACAAACAAATGTTTACCAATAAAAGATGAACAGTATGAATCATAGTACGTGAGGATGTCTTGTGAAGTTATGAGATTCAGACTGGAAAGGCTTTTCGTATATCCTTGAACAACCGTCCAAGTGGCCCATCATCAGGGTGACCAAAGCCAAAAAGTCAATCATTTTATCCGGATCACGGCACGGCACACAACGTTTTACATGGGCTTGCTTACTATGGACATACAATTTACTAACTATTTTCAAATGTTTTACTGATTAGAATGAATGCAGGAACTATGCTTTACAAATGATGAACAAAAAAATACTAATAGCTTGTAAATAGCTTATAAAGGGACAATTATGTTATTTACAAATGGTTTTTCGCAATACTAATTAAGTGTCAAACTTCTATTTATAACATATTTGAGGACAGCCTTATGTACTATGAACAAACCATTTATGAGTGTGTGTACAAATGCTTTATTGATGAGAATGAACATAGGAGCAATGCTTTACAAATGATGGGTAAAGCATTTAGTAATAGTCTGCAACTGGTTTATAATGGGAACATGATTTAATTTATAAATGGTTGTTTTGGTATTAATTAAGTATAATTTATGTGTTTACAAGCATTGTTTTTTAGAAGGCTTATTTACTATGAACAAACCATTTATAAATGTGTGAACAAATGCCTTACTAATGATACTTTATGTATGAACAATACATAACTAATGGTGAACAAACCATTATCTAATAGTTTTTTAGAAGGCTTATTTACTACAAACCATTTATAACTGTGAATAAATGCTTTACTAATGATACGTTATGTATGAACAATAAATAACTAATGGTGAACAAACCATTATCTAATAGGTAATAAATGCTTAATACATGATGAATTGTGTGTAGTTATTATATTTATAAAGTGTAACCGTTTTTTTGTTGTTGTTGTTTGTTTTTAAAACAAGCCATATGGCTCCAGACTTTGTGGATGTGTCTCGGAGCCGAAAAAGGCAAAGCCGAGCCCACGCAGGGGGAGAAATGTGCCGCTTGGTGAAGCGCTCAGAACCAATTTCTGCCCGGATGAGGAAGAAAAGTGGAACAAACAAGGTGTTTCCTCACGTCAACTTTGCCATGACTAAATGCAGTCTCTGGCTGCGGCTTGTCCTCTCCTAGCGGTGGAAAACAGTGGGATCTAATGAAGTGGACTTACATCAACTCACACACTTGATGGGTGGGGGGGGGGGGGGGAGAGTGGTGGGGGCTGGGGACACGCCACACACACTCACAGCGGTGTGTGTGTGTGTGTGCATGTTCGTGTGTGGGATGAATCAGCAATCGGCAAGGCACAGCAAGTGAACATTTACTTCAGACCATCTGATCAGACAGTCTCTGTCAATAGATTAGACTGATGAGCCGTGCATAATTGCGGAGTGCTGTGCACCACTCCTTGGCGGAGTTTGGAATGACTCATCCAGCCCTATCTACAGCGGCGGTTTTAGGCACGGGCAACCCGGGCGGCACTTTTTCAAGTCACGTGGGGGGTGGCACGACCAAGTAAATAAATCAATAATAATCTGGGCCGCGAAGCGGTTTTCTATTATCTATCATATCACTGTGTGGGGAATTGGCGAATTGGCGCCCCCTGCGGTTGCAGGCGCCCCTGCTTGCGCCCCTGCTTGCTAGGAAGTGCCATCTTTGTGTGAAAACGGGGAAGGGGAGGGAGCGCAGGGGAAAAGTTCACCTCTGGGACACCCAACTGGAACAGACAAGTGGGGGGACGGGGGGATCCACTGTAGGCTAGAGCAATACTCTAATACAATTAGTGGGCGCAAGTCAGTCACACCTGGACTTTCATGCAAAAAACGCACATTCATAATATTATAATTACAGGCATATAATTCCTGCACGTTTTTGGTTTTTCTGAATTGTGTGAAATGGCTTATACAAATAGGTAATACTGAACGAGTATTAAGTGTCACCAAGGGCAAGATGAATTGGTTTAGTCTAAACTTCTGTACGAGTGACAGTGTTGGGGGGGGTGGGGAATTTGTTGATTGTCGAGTGCAAAATAAGCACAGAGATGGATAGGAAAAGGCAAACGCCGTCAGGAGTGCAATTTCGAAAACAAAAAGAAAAGAAGAAGAGGAGAAACGAGCAAAACATAAAGGTATGCCACTATGTTCTCTCTGTATGATTACAGTATCCATGTCATGATGAAGGGCTAATGTTAATTGGTGGTAGGCTATAACTCTTACATTTGTTAGCCTGCTATTCTGCTGCCCATGATTATACTACAATAGTTCGGTTTTAACTCAACAAACACAAGATCTAATTTCACGATAAGATTGTGCTTTGCAACAAAACTGTTCAGTTATTATTTATTTCCATCAGTTGGGTTGACGTTGGGCCGTGTAATTAGCCAACGGAATGTTCATATCTTCTCTAGGCAGTTTCAAAGACGGAACATTTGACATTTGCTACAACTCTGTTTCGTGACATTATAGTTTACCAGTCATAAGTTGAAGTGTGGCATGCATAGAATTCTAGGCAGTAACCAAGCAGCTAATTGTTCCTCACTGAAAGGTTAATATAGCGTCAAATGACAGATATTTGTAGGCAGTAAGGGCATGTTTATTCCCATGTATTCCCTTAAGTGTGTTATTTAAAGTTCTATAAAGTGATTTGTGCAAGTTTCTCTTTCATTTATTTAGTTATAATAAAAAAAAATTATATATATATTTATATGAAAAAAAATCGCTCGTAATTCCATGTAGAACCGCCACTGCCTATCTATCAGCCCATCTCCCTCATTCACATTTAGAGCCTCTCATTGGAAGGGACCACAAGGGCCTGATCTGTAATCTCCTGCCAGTGAAATCCTCAGAGAGAGTAATGTGTGTTGGGTTAACTAAAGGTTTGGACTGTTTCACACTGCTTGGATCCAGATTCCTTACACGCACATGCACACGCACGCGCACGCACATGCACACGCACACGCACACGCTCACGCACACGCACACACATTTTGTGAAAACAGAAGATATTGGCACCGTTTCCTTTTTTAGTCCATTTCTCCACTCCCTCCCTCATTTCCTCTCTCTATTTCTGCCTCCATCTTCTCACCTATACACCCCTGTGAATGCCTTACTCTGCTGGACAGATCAACAAGAGTGGGCAGCCAAAGACAGAGGGACGGGGGCATGTTTGAACCACATGGCACTGGAAGAAGGGGTAGAGGGAAGACAGAGTCAGAGAACAATCACCACACACACACACAGATGTTTGTGTATGTTCTTCTTCATCTGTCACCCATATGTGTTTCAAGCTTGTGGATTCCATGGCAACATTACTAAACAAGTAATCAAGTTACTTGTAAGCTTGCTGATATTAACACACTACATGTGCATTACTAGCAGTGTATTAATTTCTTTTGGGGAGCCAATGCCTGCCTGCTCAATGCCTTCTGAAAGGTTGCCCATCTCTCGTTGCTGTAAATTGCCAACTTTTACTTGACATGACTGGCACTTGCTTTCTCTTCGTCTCTCTCAAATCACTGTGTGATTTTAAGGAAAGAGACCGAAGCACTTAAGTATGAAGACAAGATAAATAAAAGCACAGCAACCAAGAGCTCATAAAAATACGGCTATTCAATCTGAAGAAAATAAGAATTTACCATCACACACACACATGGACACACACACGCGCAAACAAATAATTTCCTCCTCAATTTATACTTGAGTAAGTGAATTATATATGAATGCCAATTCTGTGTGTGAGGAAGACAGATTCAATATCCACTTCCCCAGGATGGGACAGACACAGCCTTCTGTAATAACAGCTCACAGAAACACTCCTTCACTCAACACCTCTCAGACATGAACAAAAAACACACACACACATTTTACTGAATGCATTCTATGAGCTAACATCATACACACACACATTATATTTCCCCAATGCAGGTGGTGCAGGAGCATGATGAGGTCTGGGGCCTGTGGTTCAGGGCTGCAGCCCAGCTGATAGTCAGCAGAGCTGCCCATCCAGCCCTGACTACCTGAGCTTCCCATCCGGCCCTGACTACCTAAGCTTCCCATCCGGCCCTGACTACCAGAGCCGGGCACCTCTGATAGCGGGGAAAGTTGGGGAGAGCCAGTCTGTAGCTATCAGCACATGGCCAAGTCTCTATTGTTTTAGATCAGAACTACTACAGAGTAACTGGAGGATGGCCGGTCTCGCGGCGATGGACAATAACAATACCTCTCAATAAATAAGCAAGTCCCTAAACAATTTGGCTTCAAACTAAGCAAGTAACTTTCAATCAGTTAGCTTAACCCGTGGTTGCTCTTCAATCTAAACAATTTACCTATCAATACATAAGCAAGTCCCTAAACAATTCGGCTACAAACTAAGCAAGTAACTTTCAATCATAATAAGTAAGCTTAAGAAGTTGTCGCTCTCCAATCTAAACAAATTACCAACAGTTGTCTGGAGGGGTGGGAAGTTGGGAAGACTCGTCGCTCCTGCCTCATGCTCTGCGCCGGCACTCTATGCCGAAGCCTGAACCATCGGCCACATTGCAAACAATCAATTAATACATTCTCACATTCCGACTAATTCTTCATTATCTACCTGGACGGATTAACCCACAGACAATAATATTCTTTTTACTACATAGCACTTGACATTTCATGGCCCCAGAGTTCAAAGTTCCTTCTCGACTTTCTATCGGGTGGTCCTCTAGTCCTGTATACGGAAGTAACAGTAACACATGCTCTCATTGGTTATGATTTAGAAAGAATCACACTGATGGGAGGAGAAACTCTTTAGCTTTAACATTAGCGGCATGTATCCTAGTCTGTAGCTAACATAGCAGCATGTAGGCTAGTCTGTAGCTAACACTAATAGCTAGTAATATTACAATAAAATAACTTTTCATCTTCATGGGGAAATTGTTGCACTTTAGCAAGACAGTGGGTATGGAATAACATATGAACAATGTAAAAATAGACTTAGACAGTTTCTCACAGCAGTATACGAATTTTAAGTTGAGTGGCTGATAAAAAGCAAGGTGTTGATCTTTTGCACTTCTCAAAGCAGAAATTTCTTCAGTCGAGCATGACATCACAGCATGTAACAGGAACTGCATGAAAATCTTGCATGACACCTGGAGACATCTCATTGCCCAAAACGTACACACTTCAGGAAGTGTGTATTGGCTGCAGAACACCATAGAGGGCGCTCCAGAGCAAAAATCCCACACACACTCACACACAAGTTTCCAGTTTTGTTACTTTGTGGGCCAGCTAAGATAACTGGAGGAGACAGATCAGGGGGCCCTCTGGAGCTAGTTAAAATGATAAACATTGTGGGGCCCATGGGGGGCGATGTGTTTAGCATTATCACCTCCCGCTGACAGAGGTGCGAAATGCTCTTATTCGCATATTGACTCTCAGCAGTCTAGCCAAACACACCCTGCTGCAGCCATTGGTTGAAAACGACAAGGAATTGAATTAAAACGTCTTGTGATGAGACGGAATGAGATTCTGTCTATTGGTCAGCTTTCAAATGACAAAACGTATCCCCTCCCATTGACAGCTATTGCCCCATAAAAATGAAATTAAAATGTACTCGATAATAATTTAATTGAAATTCTGTCTTTAGGGTTTTGCTCTGGGGTTATCACATTTCTTGATTTGCCTTCCGTTTTTCAGAGTTTCAGAGTTCTGTCTTTAGGGTTTTGATTTCGGGGTTATCACGATTCTTGCTTTGCCTTTCATTTTCAGACTTCGAGGGTTGCAATGTACTTTCGAGGCTGTTCCACTCATATTCCGGAGCTTCCTCTCTGTAATGTTCTTGAGATTCACTTTTGGCATGTAATTATACAGAGTCGGGCTTACTCTGATATTGAGATAGTCATTTTGCAACTTGGGACATGTTTGCCACTCGTGAATATCTAACCTGTGTCTTTTCAGGTAGATTTTGAAATCTTACGCTAGCTTCGGGAGTTCCGAACCTGCGCTCTTCAGGTTAATGGTACTGTGTACCTAATGGTGCTGTGTCTAACCGCTTAGCCACCTTGCTGGTAAGGATTTACGCTCGTCGGTGCGACCAAGTCACTGGTTTATCATTCCTCCCTCCTCTGGGGCATTTCTCTTCTGTTACTGGAGCGTGGGAATTAGGAATTGTTTAGTGGACTTATGTGAAGTTTTAATTATGTTCACTTAAAGGCGCCCGAGGCAACATTAGAAACTTTAGACTCAAATAATAAACGTTCAATTTCTAGTCTTTTTTACACGTAGTAAGTTTCAATAACACCATACCATTACATATCGACACTCAAGGAGCAAAGATGAGACGCCGTTGTGTGGTGAGAACTGATAAAAAAATCGCTTGCCTTCTGTTTTCCACGGTAGATCACAGGTTATGCTAGAAATGGCTTAGCATGGGTTGGATGGGGAAAGATAACACCTTTCCATCCAGACGCAAATTTAGCTAATCAGAATCTGTAAGTGGTTTCCAGATATATATATAGTTGATCTGTTGATCTGTCTATAGTTTCTGCTTAGTAGACGATGCAGATTCTAATGAGGCTGTTGGATATGTCCAATGTAAGAAGAGTGAAGTTTTAATGAAATATGATTGATGCAACTCTCGTTCTCCACAACAACATGGATTAAACTTCGATGGGTGGATGTAGATAGTTTCAGAACGAACGTCGGTGACAGACAAGTCTTACTGCTGCTGGTTAGTAAATACAGACAGCAGGAAAGGTTAACACACGCTATTAATATGCTTTAATAAAGCTCACGTTACTCACATATTGGTTAACACTGTTACAGCACATAAATGTTTGTCGCTACATCCAAACTATGCGTCACCTTTGTCCTTGTACGTGCTCCTCTTAAAGGAGCCACACCATTTTACTAAACGTTCTTGCAATGTGAATCATTTAATTTAAATATGCTTATTGACCTTATTGTGTACGGTTGTCCTATTACGCAGCACCCCATGGACCATCTGTCACAAGCTGGGGAAATATGGACTTATTACAACACCTCCTGCTGTGTGTGTGTGTGTGTGTGTGTGTGTGTGTGTGTGTGTGTGTGTGTGTGTTTGTGTGTGTATGTGTGTACTGCATGCGTGTACTGAATGCCAGTACACATGTAAAGGTACCACTTTATGGGATGCTACTGGATGTCTTAAAATTTCCCTCTGGATTAATAAAGTATCCATCCATCCAAGATCAAGTTACTGCTTACTACTCATTACACAACAAATCACCCTTTATTAATCAGTTACTAACATTTATAACTGGCAAAACGGAGCCTTATTGTAAAGTGTGAAACACATCATCATCTAGTAATCAGTTACAAACATTTATAACTGGCAAAATGGAGGGGGGGGGGGGGGGGGATAGTGTTAATCTCTATTAACAGATACAAGAATGGAAGGGAGTGTGCAATTAGGCTAGTAGCGCAAGTTAAGGGATAGACAGTGGGTTGCCAAGATGGATATCTTCCCAAATAGTGAGCCCTCATCGACGTATAAAAACTGTGTTTATAACTCATTCATAAGGGCTTATTAATGATTTACAAAGGGTTTAAAACCTAATTAATAACCTATTTATAAACCATTTATAATGGAGTCTTATTGTAAAGTGGTACCCATGTAAGCTTGTGGCAGCGAGAGCATAGCAGATGAATAAGTGCTTTCTTTTTCCCCTCGTTCTGTTTCTCATGGAGAATAAAGGGTGATGGCCCTACGCTCACAGTTAACATGAACAGACACACTCAGCAAGACAGAGACAGGAGGGAGTAAACCAACCCCAACAGTGTGTGTGTGTGTGTGTGTCTGTTTGGACACAGACAGTGGACACAGACAGTATATTTAGATCACAGAAATGCATCTAACTCATTGGTGATTGAGGTGTATATTTAAGAGCCAAAAGAAACACACACACAAACACACAGAGACGAATGAAGAATGAAGACAAGAGAGAGGTCAGGAGAGGAATAAGTGGGATGTGGGAGGCACAGGTTTGAATAATAAATGTTTTTTTCCTTTTTTTTCTGTGAAAGCTTAACGTGTTTGTCATTCTGCATATATGTGCTCTCTCTCTGTGAGTTTGTGTGTGTGTGTGTGTGTGTCTGTTGGTGTGAGTGTGCATTCGTGCACCCCTCTGTGTGCTAATTTAGTGTGTGTGTGCATGTGGGTGTACATGTGAATTATAATAGTACTAATAATGTATGTGTGTGTGTGTGCAAGCGTGTGTTAATACAAATATGTGTAATTCTATGTGTGTGCTTCTATGAGTGTGTCTGTCCCTGTCTCTGAGGGTTAGTGTTAGTAGCTTGCTGGAACACAGCCAGCAGTGGCACCCTCCTGCTCAGCATCATGCCGGCCGGGGCCTGACACATTTGTCAGGGCATCATTAAAAGAGCTGGACTGGATATCCCAATAATGGTGTCTTGACCTTACTAAAGTTGTTTACTTTTTGACGTGTGTTTCTCCTGTAAGAGACAAAAAGAATTACTAGTTAATTTGTACAGATGTTTTTTCTTTTTATTTAATGAGAACAAATTGTAATGCAACAAATATCTCGGTCTTACATCGCATTCAGTAACACAACATTTTTTAAGCATTTGTTTAATCTGAAAACTGTGTTAAGGTACAGACCAACCTGTACAGATGTTTTTTCTTTTTATTTAATGAGAACAAATTGTAATGCAACACATATCTCCGTCTTACATCGCAGTCAGTAACACATATTTTTTAAGCATTTGTTTTATTTGAAAACTGTGTTACGGTACAGACCACCTCACCGTTAGCTTTTATCAGCTAGCTACCATGGTACTCTCTGTTCTCACTCTTATCTCAAGGCTCAAGGTAGTGACTACTTGTGCGGACATTATGTAAGCCAAGAAATTGAATAAATGAACAAACATAATGAGAAACGATTATGAAGAAAAAATGCTGACACACTGCAGTGGGGTATTGAATCCTTCGCTGATTTGGACCAAAACAAAATCAGAAAAGTTAAAACCATGAAAAGAGGTCATTCTGGTTCAATTCAGTTATGAGAGTGTTTCTTCCCTCAGGCTTCCACTCTAGAGTACCTCTAATGAGAGTCTATAAAACGTGTAGCAAGAGACATGTCAGGCTTGTGTCTGTTAGACTGTGGGACCGATTGATTGATTGTGTCTGCATCTTTTTAACCTGATTTTCCTGTCATTTTGTGTGTGTGTGTGTGTTCTGTTTACATGTAGTCGATATCTGAGTCTGTGAGATGGATATGTGTACTGTGGGCATCTGCTCACGAGATTGATTGATTATGTGCATCTTACGGTACTGATTGTATGTGTGTGTGTTTGTGTGAGAGAGAAAGAGAGAGAGATAGAGAGGGGAGGGAGTCTTCCATATGTGCATGTGTAAGATTGATCGTCAATCATTTATAGGCGGTTCGATTACATAGGCATCTGTGGGGCAAGACTGAACAGTTGCCACGGCGATTGTGAACGGCTGCAAAGATCAATCTTCGTCTGTTGCCTCTGTTTTAACCACATGAATCCAGCATGGCATTGTGCAATAGGATATCTATAGGCTTTGTGTGTCACGCTGTATGATTTTCTGCCTTGGCTTTGTCTAAGGCTGAGTGTTTGTGTGTGTGGGGGGGGGGGCGGAGAACCTGACTACTCGCATTGGAGTGAGGAGAGGAGCACCCATGCAATCTCGCCGTGCACAAGGCAGCCAAGAGGCATGGAAATAACTTTCTCTTTCTCCTTCGCGCTCTTGCTCTCTCTCTGTCTCTCTCGCACTCCCTTGCTCTTTCTCTTTCTCTCTCGTCCTCAGTCTCTCTCTCCTTCTCATTCTCACTGTGTCTCTTCAGTTTTATCCTTGCTGCTCTTATGTATGCCATCTTGTCGTAGCCTCTTTCTTATAAATGTATTCCTTTAGCCTCTTTCTTATCAATGCATTTTTTCCTTTTACCCTTTTTGTTGAAATTCTACACTACCCGTACCTCTCTTGCTCCGGCTTTACCTCCCCTTCTCTCTCTCTCTCTCTCTGTCTCTCTCTCTCTCTCTCTCTTTGTGTGTCTCCATCTCCTCCTGCTTTCTGTTCACCTCCCCTCCTAAGTATGTGATGTGCCACTTCACCTTCCCATCTGCTCCCATCTGGAGGGCAGCAAGTTACAGCCCCCCTTTGCTGCACGTTTTCTAAAGGCTGTGCATGTCTTGTCGAGTTGATGAAGATGCTTTCTTTCTCTTTTTTAAATATATCTATATATACATATTTTTTAAACCACATACCATGTGAACCTGGGAACATTTGATATAGACTAATTTAACCATGATGCCCTGTGTCATGCTTTCTTCATTTGCTTGAGTTGTGTCTATTCGCAAGTGTTTTCTTAAGTTGCAGTGTATTGAGCTGTGAGGGCCACCGTTAGGGATGAGAATCGATACGATTTTAACGATTCCGGTTCCTTAACGATTCCTGCTTATCGATTCGATTCCTTATCGATTCTTATTAGGCAAGGAAAGAAAATACTATAAACGAGTTTATTTACATTAATTTCCTTTTATATAATATTCTCTAAATAGATGATGCACATCATATACAGTATGTATGTATACATTGACATGTTTTAAATAACCAAAAACAAACCTAAGAATAGGTCAACAAACTCTCAAAGTGGGGTCCAAAGACCCATAGCCTAGGGATCCTTTTCCTTGATTGGGTGCAAGGGGGTCCCAACAAAGAAAAAAAGTATTTGTTTTAATTAGAATTCCAACCATAAGTAACAGAATGTATGACTGATTTGGTAATGGGTTTCATACATTTTTTGCAATAAAACATCCAAACTCCAAAATCTAAAATAGATGGGGGAGCCTGGAAAATGATCCCTCCCTGGTCTTATTTGTGGCAGTTTAGGGGTCCTTGATATACCTTGATATACCAGAGAAAAAAGTGCATTCACCTTGATCTTACGGACAGAGGAGTTCTTGGACATCTTTTTCACATGCAGATGACCCTGCCCCTCTCAGCCACGAAGTTTTCTTCTTTTTAAACAGATGTCATGTACTATTGTAAACAATGCAACTAGTGGAGGCTGCAAGATGCTCAGTGTTGCCAGATTGGAAATGCTGTATGGTATCAGAGGCTCAAAATGATCGTATTTGGAGGATAATTATCCTATCTGGGAACACTGGTAAGGTGGTCGACCTCGCGCAAAAAGGGAGATACCATTTCCCAAACTTGTAAGGACGTAATGACTAGTTTGTGAAAGACCCAGAGGAACACTAATATCCGGTAAAATCCCGGACGTTTTTAGATCTCTAAAAGAGGAAATGTTTGGGTAAAAGAGGACGTATGGTCACCCTAACTAACACAGACTGTAAGAGTTTACCTTCGATATTAACAGATGAAGCGCTTACGTTAGCCGCGCGGCTGTTGCTTGGTTGAGATTCATTAACGTTATCTTCACTCCATAGCGCTCAAAAACGCGACATTACTGCATGCAGTATGGAAAAATGTTTCGGAGTAATGGTAGTTTTCCCCCCCTTTGACGAAAGAGGTGTTTTGCAAGCATTGCAAGTGGCCCTGTGGTCATCTTTTTTGCGTGAAATATGACCACCCTTTTGAATGCCTATGCCTAGGCAGTCTAAGGCTGAATCCCATTACACCCCTTAGCCCTACGCCTTTCCCCTTCCCCTCCGTTTTGCGCGTTCACGTGTAGGGGTAGGGCTATCCCAATTCACGTTAAGACAGAAAGGTAGGGGTGGGGGAAGGGCTTTCCACCCCTTCAAACGGAGATTATCGGAGGGCACACTTGAAACGGAGAGGTGAGACCGATTTCCCCCAATGCATTGCGAACCCGTGATCATTCACACCCCAATCCTGTAGATGGCGGCAATAAGTTGAGTCTGGCAGCTGCCATTAAAGAAGAAACATCGTGCGAGTCCCTTTAAAAATGTCGGAAACAGCAGGAAAAGCATCACACAAATGTAAGTATTTTCTTTGTAATTCATGGTTTTAAAACTTGTTTGATGAAATGTTGCATTGTGTAAACAACAGCTGCAGGCGCCATGTTTGTTTATGTCTGGTGAGTGACAGCTGTCGCTCTCCGGTTATGTAACAGCTGACGCAGCGTACTGATGACGTACGTAATTGTTGAAGGGATATCCCAAATCGTAGGGCTAGCGTTTCAAGACCTACGCCTACACCTACGTTATTGCTCCGTTTGAAAAGGCGAGGGCCAAGGGGTAGGGGTAGGGGTAGGGGTGGAGATTAGAAATGGGAAAGGGCCTAAAACTGCTATGTTGGCTGCGTGCACGTGACATACCTAAATGGCACTTACATCGATACCAGAATTTAAAAAAATCTAAAAATGAATAATTTTTTAAGGTATATATAGCAGAATTGAAAAATATACTGTATATATATATTTTTAATTTTTTTAAGAATTGATAGCGGAATCGAAAAGAGATTTGCCTAACGATTCCAAGGAATCGGTCCACTCTAAACCGATTCCCATCCCTAGCCACCGTAGACTTCAACCACAAAAAAATATCACCCATCTTTAAAGTTGAACAGAGACACTACTACAGACACACACTCAATCAGACATTTACACAAACACACACACAAACACACTTAGACTTTTGTACTGTCACTCAGAAACCATAAACACAAGCACACTTACACAAAAACCCTTAGGTTGGGATATTCTGCTTCAGTACCTCTCACCTTCTCCAGAGATCTCACACTCTTTGCGATGCAAGATGAAACGTGATTGTAAATGTATCTCCTCATGACATCTCTGATTCTGCTGTGACGGCTGCCCACGCGATCCAAAAGGCATTTTAATGAGGTTGTTTTACAGTAGGATGGATGGAGTTGTCAGGGGAGAGACCGGAAGAGAGAAGAGAAGAGATCAAAGGAGAGAGAGCGAGAGAGAGAGAGATTAAGAGAATGACATGAATGAAGAGTTGCTCCACAAAGCCCCCAAAGAGCACATGGAGCACCAGAGGAATACGCCGGGGATAGTTATGAGTTTGTGCAGCGTGTGCTCCTTCACCCTCTAACTGTTTCATTCCCTCTATCTCTCTCTTTCTCTCTCTCCCTCAAGGCACAGCCCAGGGGCAGGGAGGGATATGAAATAGAGACAAAATCGATAAAAGGGAAAGAGAGATAAAGAGTGCAATTCTGTCTGGACAAAGGCTGTTCAGAGGGGCTCATCATTAAATCTGAAAAAGCTCTGCATCTTCCTCCTCTAACGATGGAAGTGTATCAGTAGACAGTGCCACCCCACCCCAGTCTGTGTTCAGCTAAAGATGGAGCGGTGGATCTCCTTCAGGTCTTGTTGTGTAACCCTTTTCTCTGATGAATAATGGGATGGGGATGAGGAGAGTGCATAGGAATGAGTGGCAGGGGAGATGCAGATGAATGTCCCAGAAGGAGACAGACAGACCGCCAAACCAATGGCCACATGCAGTGGGCTGTCCCTTATCTGCAGGTAAGGTGTCTATGGAGACCCCATCTGTGTGTGTGTGCGTGTGGAGAATAGTAATGACAAATTGTTCTCGGCCTCACATACACAAGCACAATTACATCCACACATCCATCCAGGTTTAATGTACTGCATCTTTTCAACTTAAAGTATCCCCTATTATCCCATTATGGAATCGCTGGTCTCTCTCACACAATTCGAGAGCAGAATTGAATTACGTGCGAGTGGCGCGTTGCGCAGCGCGGTTGTTTGATGCTGAGCAGCACTTGTGTGACAGCCTTATCCCTGGCGTTGATAAGAGTGTGTTCCATTTTTGGTGTGCGTGCAGAGGCAACCCGGTGTCTGAGATAGCATTTCTGATTAACAGCCCTGCGTCTCATCTCAACCCACAACTGGCTTTGCGCTCTTTTTTGTAGAAAGTAAAGCCCAGAATCGTCCTCAAAGAGATGGGCCTTTGTTATTTTTCACTGCACCCTCTGAAGCAGAAAGGGGTTTTAGCCTGGGGACTGTGAAATCCAGCTGTTCAAGCATTCAGAAGGAAAAAAACTGAAATCTTTGTTCTGGGAGTAAATTACACAGATTTGATTAGTGTTGCAAGCCGTGCGGTTGTAATATGAATGCAAATACATCTTAATTATTTAGGAGCATTCTGATTGAATATAAACATGTCTGGCAGACTAACTAACAAAAAACAAACATTACTCCTAGTAATGTTATTCTGGAAACACTGAAACTTCACGATCAAATAATTTTCCATCATCTGAATTGATGCTAATTTTAACAAATAGTTTTCTCTTTTGGTGTAACAAGCAGCAGAAATCAATTCTGTGCTAACTTGCAATCACTGGGGGTTAATTGCCACAAAAAGCCTCTGTAAAAGTAATTTTTCATTACGACTGTCAATTCTAATCTTTGGTGCAGGTTTGCAATAAAAACGCTCCGTTGGGCCAAGCGCTTCTGGTTGCAGTAAGTGAAACAGGAGGGGACTTTATGGCCTGAGCAGCACAGCAGTAAAGCGAAATGTATGCTACTCCGATTCACGGAGTCGGAAACAGGGAACGTCTCTCCGATTTTTAACCGCACTCTCCAAACCCTCTCCGCACCTACTCATTTTTCTAACTTCCCGTACGAGAGCCTCTCCGAGGTGCTCAGAGAGGATTCGGAAAGAGGGCTTTGAGTACCATAAATGTAGCTTATGTAGGAAAATTACGCGTATAATCGGTGTTGGAGTTCAAGTTAAGAGGCGTACAAGTTCAAATGTAATCAAGTAGAAAAGTTTACTGAGGCACAACAAAGTACAACGATACAGCTGTATGGTCGGAGAAGATGAGTTCTGATGAGAGAGCGGTTAGGCGGCCCTTCTTGGCACCAGTCTTGTGACTCTGTCAAACAGGTCCGGGCTTTCTATTTAGCACAGCACTGATAGACACTCAGAAAAACACACTCTCATGCTCCAACTTTTGCACTCACACAATCTTTTATTTGTTTCCTTTTAATTTTTTTGTTTGTTGTTGTATTGTTCAGCTTTGTTCCCTCTTGCTCACCAAGTGTTTTCTCCCTCCTCTTTTTAAGCCCTCTGTGTTTCATCCCACATTGTGTGTGTGTGTGTGTGTGTGTGTGTGTGTGTGTGTGTGTGTGTGTGCATGTGTTTTGTGTGTGTTTGTGTGTTTGAGACAGAGAGAGATAGAGAATGTGTGTACTTGTTTGTGTATATCTCCGGGGGACTCTGATTACTCCTCATCTCCTTGGCAACGCGTTCAACCGGGCAACCCGCCACGTCCCAGCATGCTTGTGGAGCAGGAAGGTGAAAAAAATGTTACACCCCGAGCAGCTCTGTGGAGAGAAGAGGCCGGGCCCACTCCTGGCAGAGAGGAAGGAAGTAGAGAGAGGAGGGGAGGAGAGAAGAGGAGAGGATGGGGGAGGAGAGGTGAGGAGAGGAGGGAAGGTAGATTAGAGAGATGAAACTCACTGGTACAGCCTCTGTACATTATCCGGGCCACACACTGGCTGTGTCAATGGGGCTCAGAGCACAGAAGGAGGCTCTGATGCCTGCCCACCCGCCGCTGACTTTCCATGGGCCCCTCATATCCTTTTATTCCCCTAGATTGGATTAGATCAGGGGTGCCCAAATTCTTTCTTGTCAGGGGCCAAATATTAATCGGAGTGGAGGACCGCTGGCCAAAACCAGAGTTTCATGTTAGGTCATGCCCCATTATATTGAAATGTATTGCATATGTGTACCCAATTAAAATTAACATTAATATACATACCTGCAAACTCAGAAGGGCTAAAAAAGGTGACAAACCAAACCCCTGTAGGGGGGTCTGGGGGTACCCCCCCCCCCCCCCCCAGATTTTTTTGTTATTTTAACATGTAAATGAAGCATTCTGGTATACTCCAAAAAGAAAATAATGGGGAAAGATAACATTTTCATTTCATACTTATTTAATGTAATCTATTAGTATGCCCAGGGAAGATGTTAAAATCCTGGTGCCGTAGGTAGGGGACTTATATAATGGCCAATCAACTAACAGCAAATTAAAGGCTAATAAACATGATTGCAGGCAACAAGAGTGACTCCTGATGTTTCGATGGAAATACTCCCATTATTTTCTATTTGTATCCGTCAAAAGAGAAAAATATAACAGTTACGTCGTGTAAGCTGTGCCGTGGAAAAAAGCGCCTTGACTGCACTTGACTCCAAAAGCTACCTCCACAAACATTTGTTAAGCCAACACGAACAGGTGAAACTTGTAGCGAGAGAGCGTCATGCCTTGACCTCAACTGAAGGACAGACTGCCCCAACTCAGATAGAGAGAGAGAGCTTGCATATTGACTACTGGTTGTTTTCATATTTCATATCAACATTCTTTACACACACATAAGTAAGGTACTTACAGTCGGCAGTTGCTAAACTCGTGTTGACGTGTGAATTTGAACTCATGAATATGAACTTGTTCTACCTTTTCCCATTATACATGTATTAGTTAAGTTGAGAAGACTATAACATCAGCTAGATAACTAGCTATCATTTCATGCAAACGGAGCTCTTCCATTTAAATCGTTTAAGGTTAAGGTAAAAGCTAGCTAGTTAGCTAGCATAGCAACAAGATAACCATAGATATGGATCTGTATTGACAAAAGGTCAATAGCGCCCCCCTTGACCCATCTGAAACAATGTTAAAACTGTGGCCAAGCAGTGAACTGCAACCAGTCTTAGTTAAATATGACATTGAAACAGAATCCCTGTTAAAAATGGGTTAAAATGCTGTCTAATGAATGACGTTCTAACTATAAGTCTGACCGGAGCGCGGGCCAAAATAAATCCAGCGCGGGCCACAAATTGGGCAGCCCTGGATTAGATTCAGATCTGGAGGCTCTTTCATCCAGAGTAATTTCCAAAACAGGAGCAGATCAGCTGGCTAGGATTCTTATGAGTCCCTGGCCCGTCCACCTGACATTTCCTGAGATGGGATGAGGCACTTCAGAAGAGCTGAGCTCTCGCTGTCAGTCTCTGCCAAGTCTTTCTCAAAAAGAAGGGGAGGAGGATAAATAGAAAAAATAAATAAACAAGCAAACAAATAAATAAATATATGAATGTTACCCTGCCATCACACTGTCCTTTCCGCAGAGGTTTATTTAAGCAATAAGCCCCAAGAGGCCGTGCTTTGCGCTGATTTTAGAACAGGTAAGGGAGTTGTTAGGCACGACGCGAAGCGGAGTGCCGTTAAACCCCCTTACCTGTTCTAAAATCAGCGCAAAGCACGGACTCGCGGGGCTTATTGCTTTTCTAAACCTGTTACTACACATATTTGATATGGTTTCATAAATAAAGACAATTCAATTTAAGAAACAATAGTTTAATGATAAACCGTCATTCTTCCGCCACTAAAAATTATAGTTCCTAAATAAATCGTTGCCACGCAACCCTTGAAGCAACGCAACAGCCAGATGGAACACTGGGTATGAAATGCGCTATATGAATGCCTTGCCATTCGCTGCGCAGTAATATGGAATGTAATCAGGTCAAATTGTAAGGTAATGCTGGATTTTACAACGGCTTTTAGCCAATCACAATCAAGGATTTGAACAATCAGGTTTAGAATAGCATTTAACCTCCGTCATGTTCCTCAGTCAGAGGCTCGCAGTTCTAATGGTGTAATCAGAGGCTTAACCAACCGCACCACACTTAATTTATGGCCCTGGGAGACGGTATGACATGCCAGGGGAGGGGAGGGGAGAAAGGGGAAGGAGGCGGGGTAGTCCTCTTATCTTAGCTGGTCACTGGGTGGACTGTGTGAGTGTGTGTGTGTGTATGTGTGTGTTTGTGTGTGTGTGTGTCCAGTCTGGATAACCAGACAAGGCCGGCTCCTGCTGGCTGATCTGTTATCTCTCTCTATTTTGTTTAATTATTAAACAACATGAACTCCCCCCAATGATCTGATCATTTAAAAGGAAAACAATGTCTGATGTGATTTTCCCTCCACACGAGTGGATGTGTGTGGGCTCAAGTGCCTCTTCAAAGAGTAGAGAGGGACAGAGAGATGTGATTCAATATGTTTCTGTTAAAGCCAGGCAGAAGGCTGGTGTTCAAGGCACTCGTCATGATGTTCTGCGCTCTCTATCTATTTATCTCTGTATCTCTCTCTCTGTATCTCTCTCTCTCTCTCTCTCTCTCTCAATTAATTATCAGTAAAGTAATGCATTTAGGCCAAGATCATTTCCTTGGCACCTTCCAGCAGACTCTTTTTTTTTGGCACTAAAGCGGGATTTACAGTTGTGCATTTTGGTCGGAGAGGGACACTTGGGCACGCCTTGGCAACACCTTCCCCCAGGTGGAACGCCCATCCCAGCCCCTCGGAGAGCTGGACGGACACGAACGTGCACCTCCTGATTTTTCTATTTTTTCGGATAGATACCTGTAATCGCATTGTCACACCCAGGCATAAACAAAAGGAAGAAGGCTGTGTGATTTATTTTTTTGTCAAAAACGCTAAGATTAACGTGAAGTGGAGTTAACTTACAGCCAACACCATTGTATTACAAACACTGACAACACACACACATAATGAGAAGGTACACCTGGCGATTCTCTTGCCTTTTAATCTTTCGCCTTTGAATAATGTAAAACTTCGTTTTAAAGCGCTGTGGCCGTCCTTATAAGATGTGTCAATAAACCAACTTCTGCATTATGTGGAGCAGACAGCTTGAATTCACTTCTTATTGAGATATTTTAAATATAATATGGAATGTTCAATGCCCTATTGCGCTGAAGGCTGAGCCCGAGTATGATTTCTAAATATTTGTCCAAACCCAGCCCTGCACGTCGGATCCCGTCGGAAGAAGTGAGGAAATATGAACATTTATACAACCCCAATGATCAATGATCAACAACTCCATCATCCGTCTTCCTCTCTCGGTTGTCATCGTTCACTGTGTATATCAGTGGTTCTCAGACTTTTTCTGTCATTCCCCACTTTGAACGAGGACTTTCGCAATAAGTACGCTGATGACAATAAAAAAATTCACTGCATAGGTCCAGGTCACATTTTCATCCCGGTCCACCATCTAATGTTACTGTAAAACTGAATTGAATAATGGTGCAACACCTATAATGTATAATGGAGCAACACGTTGGTTACTGGGTGAGTGTGCGAGGGAGAGAGAGAGAGAGAGAGAGAGAGAGAGAAGGAGAGCGAGCGAGAGAGGGAGAATGGTGATGCACACTGATAGATCAGATGTAGCGACCGGAGCAATGTTATGTTACTGTAACGTTGAACTCTGTGCACAGTGTGGAGATTAAATCTTTGGGCCAAATCAAGTTGCCATTCATTTACTCATCAACCGCAGACAGAAGGGAAAGGGAGATAACCACAGAGTTAGAAAGTAGGCCTACACCTGGCGATGACCTTTGAAAAATGTAACCTATAAACACGACGTTTCAAAGTGCTGTGGCCGTCCTTAGATGTGTCAATAAACGACCTTCTGCTTAATGTGAAGCAGGCACGTTGAATTCACTACTTTTCATTATTTTAAATATAGAATGTTCAATGCCTTATCGCTGATGTGTCCCAGCCCCATCCGAGCGAGTATAATTTCTAAATGTTTGGCCGGACTCGCCCAGCAGGCAATGATGAACTATAGCCTACGACTAGTCAACAATGTCTATATATGTCCAAGACTCATGTGATCACACCTGCTGCACTGGTCCAAAGCTGCTTGTCAGTGACAGATGGGAGGAGGGAGAAAAAACAAGCAATGAATTCTAACAAAGACGTGAAAGAGTAGCGCCGGTCTCGACTAAAAGCCGTTACCCCACCCAATGGTCTGGCGGTGAATTACTTTCAGCACCCACAGCCGTCGTAGAAGTGTATAAGGCCTATTAGTACGTTCAAATCCGTCTGAATCCGTCCGCACGCCCATCCATTTCGAGGACGGAGAAGGATGCAGAAGTGTATTTAGGCCTTTACCCCTTTGTGAGCAGTGGCGGCGCCAGAGATTTTTTTCTGGTGGTGCTATGGGGGTGCTCGGCGTTTTACTGAGGGTGCTATGAAATTAGGGTGATAGCATATGAGTCTCATTTTTCTCTACTACAACACCTCCCCACCATATCGTCACATATGTTTACACGTTTGATCTCTAACGCGTCTTTGGGGTACATAAAAACTGTCATTCAAATCGATCGAATTATTATTATCATTAGGCTACTTCTGACGGACGCGCACAAAGCCGTGTTCATCTCCGACGGTCAAAATGGATGAAGCATGTTATAGATAACTGTTACGGTGTGGAGGTTTCCCCGGTCTGTCGTCTCTACAAGGTGCAGTGGGCGAAGTCCCGCCCGGCAATAGAGAACAGGTGCGCGACCACGCCCACTGCACCTTGTAGAGACGACAGACCGGGGAAAACCTCCACACCGTAACACCCCCACCCTTGAGAAATAAATTGGGGGTTGGATAAACAACAAAGTTATACAGGCATAAATACAAATATGCACAGCTATATACAAAGGGCAAAATAAACAAAAAGTAACTCATCTCTCCAGCTGGAACCCCTCACACCGGCTCCGCTGAAAAAGAAGGTTAGCACAACATCACTGCATTCAACCCACAATTTAGTGACGTCATGAAATGCAATTAGGCACGAGAAAGAGCATCGGCAACAACGTTGTCGCGCCCACGAATGTGCCGAATAGAAATGTTGATGCTCTGCAGGATGAGGCTCCAGCGCATCAGGCGTTGGTTGTGGTTGCGCATCCGATCCAAGAATGTCAACGGGTTGTGATCGGTATACACAGCCACCGGTTGCGCTGCCCCCCCGACATACACTTCAAAATGTTCCAAAGCCAACACAAGAGCAAGTGCCTCCTTTTCAATAGTGAAACATGCCCTTTTACGAACTTTAAACTTCCGCAAATAGAAACACACTGGGTGATCTAGCCCGTCTTCCCCTGATTGCAAGACTACAGCGTCAGCTCCCAAACCACCAGCGTCTACAGCTGGAGCAAAGGGGGAAGCAAAGTTCAGAGCGGCCAGTATGGAATCAGGGTTAGAGAGGGCTTTAACGGAGTCTAAGGGCTGAAAAGACCGTTTATTAACGAGGTCAGAAAGAGACACAGCAGCAACGATAAAGAAAAGCACCATTAGCACTTTAAAAACGGCAATAGGAAAACTCCTTAACGTAGACATTATAGTAAGCAGGTACGGATTACCTGACGTGGTCCTTGGGAACTGGCTAACAAATAGAGGACTAGGAGAAGGGTCATTCTTTCGCCCGACAGTAGGTTCTTGACCAGAGGTCAAATTAGGAAGGCAAGGCAGAGTAAATGGTGATACGGACCCTTGAAATAATTCCCCACCAGAACAGGTAGGCAAAGAATGAGAAACAAAAATATCACCAGAAGGAGCCATCAGCTCACTATCGCGCTCTTTGAGTAGAGACTCTTTAACGCTTTGCGCCTTATTATATGTCACGTTTAAGTGATCAGGACCTGAAAAGGTTAGAATTGTTGGATAAATGTTAGTCACCACAGGGCTAGGCAGAACCTTTCCACCAGCCAAATCGTTACCCAGTAACATCGAAACACCCTTTACGGGAAGAGATGGGCGTATGCCCACCGTAACAGTACCGGTGACTAATTTAGAAAAAAGCGAGGTATGGTGCAGAGGGACGCTCACAGCGCCCATTTCGAAGCCCTGGACAATAATACTTGTCCCAGTGCATGAGTCCTTGCCAAAAGGAAGGACATTCTCCAACACAAAACTTTGCGACGCACCAGTGTCGCGTAGGATCTTAACAGGGATGCGCTCACTAGAATCTCCCACAAACGTTACAAAACCGTCCGTGATGAACGGAGAAAAATTCTGGCTATCACTCTCGTCTTTCCGAGACGTCATAGAAAGTGTAGAGACACATGAATTGGACTCAATACGGGAATAGGTAGAGCTGGGCCTGTTTTTACGCATTAGAGCAAAACAGTCGGAGAGGACATGCCCCCTCTTTTTGCAGTAACCGCAAATAGGAACGGTATCCTTCGGACGGGTCGTTCTTCGCGTCTCCGCGTGAGGATACTGACCCACAGGTTCATTATGGGTATTTGAGACCCACGGAGGACT
Organism: Sprattus sprattus; assembly: GCF_963457725.1. NCBI lineage: Eukaryota > Metazoa > Chordata > Actinopteri > Clupeiformes > Clupeidae > Sprattus > Sprattus sprattus. Next base: position 9,459,089 of record NC_137916.1, on the reverse strand, counting down.
ACCACTATGGTGCTGAGATTTCATCGAGCAGGCGCCTACGCTTTTGTGTGAGAGTACGTACTCATCAGCTAGTACTGCGGCGCTGGCAGGCTTGAGGTCTTTATGCTCGCTAACGTATGTGGCGACGTTCTTTGGTAGACAGTTTTTAAAGTCTTCGAGCAGTATTAAATCGCGCAGGCCCTCAAAAGTTGTTATGTTTTGAGAGTTAAGCCAGCGATCAAACAACACAGCTTTGTCTCGAACAAACTCCACATACGAAAAAGTTTCCTGCTTTTGATGGTTCCGAAATTTCTGCCGGTATGCTTCAGGGACGAGTGAATAGATGCGCAGCACCGCTTGCTTGACTTTGTCATAGTCGAGCGCATCTTCGAGCGACAAGGCAGAGTATGCCTCTTGCGCCTTCCCCGTAAACACACTCTGAAGCATCATTGTCCAGACCTCACGCTGCCACTTCAGGACTGTGGCTACCATCTCGAAATGTCCAAAGAATTTATCCACCTCCTTCTCTCTAAAAGGAGGGACAAGTCTTATGTTTCGAGCTACGTCGAAATTATTTGAGGGAATGATAACCCCAGCTTCGCGAGCTTTTATGTCTAGCTCTTTAAGCCGAATTGCCTGCCCGATCTCGAGGTCTTTCATCTTAAGTTCGTGCTCTCGACGCTCTTTGTCTCTCTGCCACTGTCTGTCTGCTTCCAACCGAGTCCTTTCCTTATCCCACTCGATCTCCTTCTCCCTCAACTCTATTCTACGGAGCTCGAGTGCACCTTTTGTGATTTGGACGCCTGAAGCATCAGGTGAAGGTGACGTCGCTGCAGACGCTCCAGATCCAGGAAGCAACTTTTCGGCCTCCCCTATAATTCCCTGCCTAAGCAAAGCCTCTGTGAGTTTAGTCAGGAGCTCCGCTTTTAACGGACTACCCCGTACCTCTACTTTATAGTGCCCCGCAATTCTCAGTAACTCATCGCGAGTAAAACTGGTTAAAATAGCCTGATTTGGCTCTTCAATAAACTCTTCAAGAGTAGACATATTTTCTGTGTGGAATAGCCTACCAAGGCAAAATCACGCCAAACAACGTGAAACACAACACTGGCTCACAATTAACGGAGACAATAACGGCGGCGAAATGTCGCACTAAAGGCACAATTAATAATGTGCTAAATTCTTATCCGGACAAGCCCCCATTTATGTTACGATAGACCCTGAGAACAAGAGGTCCCGTAACATAAAAGGCCAGACTCTGGTTTGCGGTTTCAACAGTTATGTTTTATTACGATACACAAGGCGGTGGTTGCTGTAAAAGAGGAAGAAAGGAAAAACAAAATGCCAACAAAAAGCCTCCGTAAACTAAATGGTTGCAGCAGCTTACCTAGCTCCCGTCAAAATGAAAAAGGAGGTGAGTCTTCCGCGGACTTCCTTACCTGCGCTAGCTACCTCTAAACTAAAAGGTGCAGACAGAACAAACAACCACCAAGCAAACAAGAGCAGCCAAACGAAAAAGCGCGTAACACGCGTAAATGTCTCAAAAGTCAAATAAGTCTCCAAAGGCTCAGTGTGTAGTCCAGTGTGGAACAACCTAAGAGTTTGTGGGGAACGGACAGCGAGCCAGTTCCATAGTAGTGAGCTTCCTCCATCTTGCGAAGGGCCGTCTTTATAAAGGGCGAAGTCCCGCCCGGCAATAGAGAACAGGTGCGCGACCACGCCCACTGCACCTTGTAGAGACGACAGACCGGGGAAAACCTCCACACCGTAACAATAACGTAATCCCAAATACTTCACTTACTTCAGTGTGTGGATTAAAGTTTGCGCCAGATGACTAACAGGTCACCACTACCATGTGCGACAAATTAAACTAAACATACCAAGTTCAATACACTTCTAACTAAAGACGGCAGATTAGAATATCAGGTAGAATAAACTTAAACAGGCAAAGAGTCAGAAATGCTTTCAAAAAGTGTACATTATTTTAAGTCACAATCAATAAAAACATAAATGAGACCAAACAGTAGGCACTCAAAACCACAATAATAAGAGATCAAAAAGTGTACACAAAACTATGCTTAAAACATCCCTTAATTGTTTCCTAATAATTTCTGCCATTACATTGATGATCTCATTCTGCACGTCATGGTGCACATACTTTGCATTTGACGGGTTGTTATCTAACTTTTTCTGAACGGTTTTATCAAATTTTCCAATTACAGATAACAACTCGCGGACATTACCCCTGTTTGCTGAATCCTCATCTTCAATGTGGCCTCGCTGTGAGATCCCCTGACAAGCAGTGTAGCGCAAGCTTTCCACAACATTTTTGTAATATTGGTCTTTTCGGACCATCCTGGGCGTTCATGCTTAAGTCACCCAGGGTGCTAGCAGCATGGCTAGCAGCGCCCTCAGTAGAGGTGAAGGGTTAACTTGGACCAGGACGTTCCTCTTCTTCTACATCAGAATCAGAATCCAATACCTCTTGCATTTTTTCTTCCTCTTGAACATCTTATTCAACTCGAGGAAATTTGCGGATTAAATACCGATCCATTTTCGTGATTTTGTGAACGCTTGACTTAGAATTGACCGATCGCGAGGATTACTGTTACTTAACCTACTACTCATTGAACAATCACGTTCACGCGCAATGTGTCTGTGTCGTGCTACGTGAACAATCTGTTTATTTCAATCTGTTATTTTCTGTTATTTTCTTTTGTGATTAAAATATTATTATCACACAATACATTTTATTAAGAACTCAGAATGAAAATAAATAACAATAATAGGCCTAAATAAACCATTATTTTCTTGGGGGTGCTATGGGGGTGCTATGGCCAATCTAGGGGGTGCTCTAGCACCCCCTAGCCCCCCCCCTGGCGCCGCCACTGTTTGTGAGTGTTCAGTACGAGTGAGATGAGAGGGGGGCCATAAAGGCGTGGAGATAGTGAATGTTTTACTGCAGCCAGATGATGCTTCCTCTTAGCAACCCTCATATTTTCACCTTGAACACAATGTCGTGATTAATGGGACCTCATTGATATGCTTTCCAGATGTCTGACTATTTCTTTTTTTTCATGGCCTCTGCTGAGGAAAAGGAAAAAATAAATCACTTTCTTACTCCTTTGCCCTCTTGATTCAATCATGGTGTCTACAAGTCAAGTGTTCTCATAGTCTGGCTTGACTTTTACTCCCCTACTTGTGAACGATGCAATAGCTTAACTTAATTAAAAACTCAAAATCAGCAACATATGTCGGATTCTACTGATCGATAGACCAGTGGTTCCAAAACCTTTCTGGCTCACGGCACCCCTAAACATATCTCTCTCCATCCACGGCACCCCTATTTTTTTTTTATACTCACCCTTGTTATCAAGTTGATAAAACCCCCAGTGACTCTTTAGGGAGTGTATTTTTGGTGTAGCGGGTGTTTTTACAGCCCACCGGGCTCTCTATACCCCCCGTCCTTCCCTGTCCTCTTAACAGATTGTCCTCCATTACAACCCCCCCGTCCCCATCCCCCGCGCCACAAACATCCCTGCAAACTGTATAATCAGATGCATTCAGAATCAATAAAAGGTTGATTGAGTTCAACACCTTCCACACCAGGAACGGTGCACTCACAAACACAAATGAAGCCTAGTCTAGATCACACACACACACGCGCACACAAACACACAATTAACTAAGGTCTTTATGACACAAATGCTAAAATGATGGCTGTTCAAAGACCAATAAATTAGTGGAATCAATCTCATTAAATTGTAATTAGCCCCTAAATGCAAAGGACAGTGCCTCATACTGTGATGTGTGTTTGTGTGTGTGTGTGTGTGTGTGTGTGTGTGTTTGTGTGTGTGTGTGTGTGCGTGTGTGTGTTGTATGTGTGTATGTGCGTGTGTGTGTGTGTGCGCGCGCGTGTGTGTTCTTGCTATAAAGATATGATTATATGACGACAGTCTATTTCTCCATTGCCTAACATGATGTCAATGGAATGAGTGTCTGAATGCCTCACAGAGGGAGACTCTGAGACCATTAAAGAAAAGAGGGAGTGAGAGAGGAAGAAAGAAGGAAAGTTAATAGAAGACATCAGACCTGCTTTTACAGACAATAGAACTGGCCAGGCCAGATTTTATAATTTAACCCTTGTCTTCTTTAAATGTGTAAAATTTGTCTGAAATGTTTTGCAACAACTGTGTCTGCAGTTTCTCGAAAATAGTATCATAGTGTTCCTTAGTTATGCCCCCTCGATTTAAAAAAGGACAGACAAAAATTCACCTTGCATATTTCAGTTGTGGTGGGTGTCTACGACTGGTATCTTGTTCGGATTTCAACTGAAACGTATTTTCCGTTTTCTCCCAGTTGTGTTTACCCACACGTTAAATTGGCTGAAACAGGGGGGGCTGATAAAGTGTTCCCCTTTAACAACCTCTGACCCCCCCCACCCAGTTTGTTCCATAACAGTTTGTACACACAGAAATAAATCGCTGTCTACTACTACACTTAATTACAGTGTATAACTGTATTTTTTGCACACACATCATTTGAATACCCCTTTGGGGCGGGAACTTAATTTGTTTAAAATCTGTTATCCTTGTGGGCAGATAAACTAATGTTAAGTAGGGTGTAATTGTAAGGGGTTGGATTTGGGGAAGGGGCAGAAATAGGACACAATTCAATACATTTATGTTATTCTATAGCGATCTCATCCAAATCAGTCATGGTCGCAACGACCAAACTCAGCTTTAGCAACACCCAAAAACGTCACATGGTAATTAATGCTTATTCTTAAGGTTGGCGGGACACTGATTAAAGCCATGGTCCAATTTGCATAGCATTACTGTGTGCAAACCAGTTAATACATATTCAAAGCCCTGTGCTAACTGGAGGCCAATTTGGAAAAAAACTGACAAAGATACCAGCTGCCTGTGTAATTCTCTGATACAGACTCTGTTTCTGTTGTTCTCAGCATAACCTGGATTAGCATATTTCATAACAAACCAGTACCTGACATAAATTGCAACCCAAACTTTTCCAAACCTGTTTGAAAGTCTTTCATCACTTCAGTGTGTGCAGGTGCATAGCACATCAAATGGATCATTCTGGTCCAAAGAGACAGCATGCAAAAGTCTGCCACATTTTGAAACATGTTTTTGTCATGGAGTGTGGTCATGTGAAGGGCAGTTAAACACACTTGTTTTTTTTTCAAATAGCTGCCTAAGCTATGCACTATGTGGTTCTGTGTACCAGGACGGACCACCAAGGTTAAAAGAAAAAAGAAAAAGTTTTCATAGTATGACATGGACAAGGGTTAGCATTTTAGCAAGCCTTTTATCAACTGTGCTGTTGTTGGTGTTTCTATGGTTTTACCTGCCAACAGGTTAAAGCTGTCAAGAATAGCAACATGGGATCAAATCTATTAGATATACAGTACTGTGCAAAAGTTTTAGGCAGGTGTGAAAAAATGCTATGAACTAAGAATGCTTTGAAAAATGTAAACAATAAATGTTTATTTTGTATCCATTTACATGGTAAGTCTGAGCACAGCGACAAGACACAACGTAGTTATACTGCATCAGCAGGGTCTCTCCCAGACAAAGATTTCAAAGCAGACAGGGGTTTCAAAGTGTGCAGTTCAAGCTCTTTTGAAGAAGACGTTGAGGATCGTAGACGCAGTGGTCAGCCAAGGAAACTTAATGCAGCTGATGGAAAAAACACATCAAGCTTATTTACCTTCGAAATCGGAAGATTTCAAGCAGTGGCATCAGCTCAGAACTGGCAGAAACAAGTGGTACCCAGGTACAGACATTTACTGTCCAGGGAAGTCTGGCCAGAAGTGGTCTTCATGGAAGAGTTGCAGCCAAAAAGCTCTACCCCGACAAGGAAACAAGGCCAAGTGACTGAACTAAGCACGAAAACATAGAAACTGGGTTGCAGAAACATGGCAGAAGGTGCTCTGGACTGATGAGTCAAAATTAGAAATATTTGGCTGTAGAAGAAGGCAGTTTGTTCGCCAGAGGGCTGGAGAGAGGTACAATAATGAGAGTCTGCAGGCAACAGTGAAGCATGGTGGAGGTTCCTTTCCAGTTTGGGGCTGCATTTCTGCAAGTGGAGTTGGAAATTTGGTCAGGATGAATGGTGTCCTCAATGCTGAGAAATACAGGCAGATACTAATCCATCATGAAATACCATCAGGGAGGCGTATGATTGGCACCAAATGTATTCTGCAGCAGGAACATAACCCCAAACATACAGCCAATGTCATTAACAACTATCTTCAGCTTAAAGAAGAACAGAAAGTCCTGCAAGTGATGGTATGACCCCCACAGAGCCCTGATCTCTACATCATCGAGTCTGTCTGGGTTTACATGAAGAGACAGAAGAATTTTAGGAAGCCTACATCCACAGAAGAGCTGTGGTTAGTTCTCCAAGATGTTTGGAACAATTTACCAGCCGAGTTCCTTCAAAAACTGCGCAAGTGTATCCGGAAGAATTGATGCTATTTTGAAGGCAAAGGGTGGTCACACCAAATATTTATTTAATTTAGAATTGTCTTCTGTTCCTTCACTGCATTTTGTTAATTTATGAAGAATTGATGAAAATAAACTGTTAACACTTCCATTTTTGAAAGCATTCTTAGTTTACAGCATTTTTTCACACCTGCCTAAAACTTTTGCACAGTACTGTAAGTAAAGCAACCTGACAAGATTCAGGGGAAAATAGCATCTGACCAGACGATATATGGCAGAATGAAATTTGCAATACATCTGTTTGGGGAAAAGACAGTTGAACAGCTGGAATAAGGAATTTATGTAAGGCTGGTCAAAGAGCAAATATAGATAACCTCACCAGAACTTGTTTATAAAGAAAAGCAAGCCTTTCTGCCAGCGATTGGTCACAATGCTGTGCTATGACCTCACCAGCATCTGAGTGTGTGAGGCAATAACTACAACCATTTTTATTGCTCCTTTAGGTGTGCTTACTATAGGGTTTCATCTGTCATATTGTGAATGACATTACCATATGCCTTTGGGCCTAAGTATTGATCAATATACAGTATGTATAGAGAGAGATGATGGATGATTGATCAATAGAGAGAGAGAGAGGATTAATGATTGATGTGACGTACAGGACATTTCGTTTGGCCTTTTTTCCCCAACCCTATTGGAGGATGGGTTTTAAAGATGTCACAGCGAGATATTAACCACTCTCTCCTGTCCTCTCTCTCCTTCCTTCTGTCTCCTTGGTAGTTCTGAAGCTGAAGTGCACATTATAAGCCTGTGAAAATGTAGTGAAAATGGTTTCTGTGTAATCGAGTTTTGTGTGTCGAAGAGGGCTTTTGAGGTTCAAGAGCAGATTGTTGTGTTCTTTTGAGTGCTCTGAGACCTACTTCCCATCAGTGCCAATTCATACACACAAGGCCCTGCTGCGCGCTCACCTCACTCCTTCATTTGCCTCGTCACAAGCACGGCAACATACAAACCAGCTGATCCATCAGGCACACACACACACACTGACATACATACATACTTGTGCAAGAAAGAGCAGCTTTTATAGTTAATTTCCACTTCTTTTTCTCAGTAAAGGAGAGAGTCAAAGTTCTCTTCCTCTCCCGGCTCCTCTGGTCTCCTCTAGTTTAGTCTTCTGTGCCCCCGCTGACCCAACCCCCAAATGCTCCCCACTCAGATCAATACCTCATTGCTGCATCTCTCGCCCACTTGCACAGTGTGTCTGTGTGTGTGTGTGGATGTTTGTGTGTGCGTATATCTGCTTGTTACTTGTGTGTGTGTGTGTATGTATTTATTTGTGTGTGTGTGTGTGTGTGTATGTGTCAGTGTGTGTATGTGTCTGTGTAGTGCATTCTGTGTGTTTGTCTGTGTGTGCGTATATCTGCTTGTTACTTGTGTGCATGTGTGGGTGTGTGTCTGTGTTTGTGTGTGTGTGTGTGTGTGCGCGTATATCTGCTTGTGACTTGTGTGTATGTGTGTTTGTTTGTGCGTCTATCTGCTTGTTACTTGTGTGTATGTATTTATTTGTGTGTGTGTGTGTGTGTGTGTGTATGTGTTTGTGTGTATGTGTCTGTGTAGTGCATTCTGTGTGTGTGTCTGTGTGTGTGTGTGTATGTGTCAGTGTGTGTTTGTGTGTATGTGTCTGTGTAGTGCATTCTGTGTGTGTGTCTGTGTGTGTGTGTGTGTGTGTGTGTGTTTGTGTGTGCGTATATCTGCTTGTTACTTGTGTGTATGTATTTATTTGTATGTTTGTGTGTGTGTGTGTGCACAAGTGGATGTGTGTGCACGTGTGTGTGTGTGTGTGTGTGCGTATATTTGCTTGTGTGTATGTATTTATTTGTGTGTGTGTTTGTGTGTATGTGTCTGTGTAGTGTATTCTGTGTGTGTGTTTGTGTGTGTCTGCCTGTTGGTAGCCATGAGTGTGGATTGGCTCTGGCAGCCACCTCCTTCTCTCCCAGCTGAGTACCTAAATATTTTGCATCGGTATAATCCGGTACAATTGTATATTTCTAGATTCCCCCTCTCTAACTGTTTCCTAAACGCGCTCTCATCTCCACTGCTGTCAGTGGCAGATTCTCGTGAAGTGTCGCGGCCAAGTATCGCGCGAGTTGAAAGAGTGTTCGGGAGAGTTACAATGGCTGATGAGGAGTTATACGTCCCTAAAGCTTGCAATAAGTCCAAGGTTTGGCAACACTTTGGCTTTGAAAAGAAAGATGGAAAATTGGATAAGACCCATGCAATATGCAAAATATGTCGTGCTGCCATAAAGTACACAGGCAGCACGACTAATTTAGGTACTCACCTGAAGAGGCGACATGGTGAGACGTCTGCCTCATCCTCCGATTCATCTATGGCTACAGTGGCTGCCTCAACAAGTACACCTGAGAAAAGTATTTCCACCTTTTTTCATGCCCCGCTGGCTACCAACTCAGCTCGATCAAAGGCAATAACCGAAGCCATTGCCTTCTTTATTTGTAAAGATATTCAGCCTTACAGTGTAGTTGAAAACGAGGGCTTCAAATACCTCCTAAACATTCTGGAGCCGAGGTACCACATCCCGAATAGGAAGCTTTTCACAGATAAAGAAATCCCTCTTCTGTACGAAAAAGTGAGGCATGAAATAGCTAAATCGTTGAGCAATGCCAAAAGAGTTGCTATTACAGTTGATGGTTGGACGTCTCGCGCCACTGACGCCTATGTCACCGTAACGGCACATCGATGAAGAGTGGGTTTTACAAAACCACGTCCTTCAAACCAGACCGTTCAACGAGGCTCACACAGGGAATAATCTGGGACTTTTACTGAAGGACGTTTGTTGCACATGGAACATCTCAAACAAGAACCCAGCGTTGGTCACGGACAACGCAAAAAATATGTTACTGGCTGGAGTTCGTGCAGAGATAAACCCCCATGTGCGATGCAACGCGCACACGCTCAATCTGGCCTCACAAAAATCCCTAAAGGTGGACAGGGTGTCAGAGCTTCTGGTGAAAGTGAGGAAGATTACAACTTTTTTCACAGAAGCCCACAAGAGGTTCTACGTGAAATGCAGGCCCAGTTACACATGCCAAATCACAAGCTCATCCATGATGTTCCCACAAGATGGAACAGTTCACTTGACATGTTGGAGCGTGTTTGGGAGCAGCAGCCTGCTGTGTTGAACACTCTTCTGTCAAGGAAGATAAAGAGGGGAGAAGGATTAGCCAGCCTGACAGAGGAAGACATGACACTGATCCCAGAGGTCATCAAATTGATGTCCCCTCTGAAAGTGGCAACAACACTCCTCAGTGAGAAAAAACACCCCACTATCTCAATGATCTCCCCAATACAGGCCAAACTTCAGAAGCATTTCCAGCCAGATGAGAGCGATCTGCTGGAAATTTCTGTGATGAAGGAGCGATTCCGACAGGATTTTGATGGTCGCTACACGTATCTCCAAGACCTCCTTTACTATGCTGCAGTGCTCGATCCACGGTTCAGGTGACAGTGGCACACTGACTGAGGGCCAGGCAGAGGTAGACAGAAGCCCAGAGGAAGAGAGAGGTTTGTTCTGATAGGAACTGTGCCAAAAGTTATAAAATAATGTTTTAAGATGCATTTATTATATATATATAGTTATAAAGTATTATTTAAATAATATATATGGAATGGAACAAGAGAGCACTGTGGATTATCAGTTGTGTTAAAAAAAAATGTCAAAATTATGACATACAATATCTTACAAAGTTATGACTTACAATACTATCTTACTATATTATATATATAGTAAGAAAGTATTGTAAATCATAATTTTTACAAATTTTTTTAACACAACTGAAAATTCACTGTGCTTTTCTGTTCCATTCCATAGATGATGTCCCCCCCAAGAAGACAGCCTTGAACCAGATGTTTGGGGATTTCCTCACTGTGAGAGCACCAATGAAGACCACAAGGGAGAGGGCTAGGGCAGAAATCTTAAAGTACAGAGAGAGGGATTCTTTAGCTTTGAGTGGTGATGTGTTGCAGTGGTGGAAAAAACAAGTGGATCTTCCACTGCTTTCATCCTTGACAAAAAGCTACCTGTGCATCCCCGCAACTAGTGTACCCTCTGAAAGAGTGTTTAGCACGGCTGGGGACATAGTTACAGCACAGCGCAGTTTGCTTCATCCTGATCATGTGGATCAACTCATATTCCTTAAGAAAAACCTGAAAATAGGACAAATTAGTTAAATTTAGTGTGTGAGGCAGTTGATCCACATGTTTAGGATGAAGCAAACTGTTGTGACTGTCAGGTATAGTAAAAAATGTTACATTCAGAACACACTTAGGCACATACACACACATACACATACACATTACACATACATGTTTTCTTTTGTCAGAAACCTTGTTACTGATTTGTTGTCTGACAAATAAATAAATCATTATGTGTCATGTAAAATTGCATAGAATTGTATTATTTAGCATCGCATCTTGTTGAATCGCATCGTGTCGAATCGTATCGTGTCGAATCGCACTGCATCGCAATAGGGGTGACTCGTATCGTATCGCATTAGTAGCTGCTTTTATGTATCTTGAATGTATCGGATCGTTGGCAGTGCATCGAGATGTGTATCGCATCGTCCTCCTGATGGAGATGCACATCCCTAGTGTGTGTGCGTGTGTAACAGAGAGACAGAGGTTGAATTATGTAAGAATGCAGAAAGAGAGTAAGAGTGAGAGAGGGAGTGATTGTGTGAGAGAGCGAGAGAAAGAGAGACAGACAGAGACAGAGATACAGAAAGAAAGCACGAGTGAGGAGACAGCAAAGGTGAGTGACTGACAGAGATTGGCTGAATGAAGGAGAGAGCAGAAAATGAAAGCAATCAGCAAGGGGGACAGCTGTGTGTGTGTTATATCAGACCTTAGCTCTCAGGGGGGTTTCAGCCAATGGAGGGCTCACGTGGCCTGACCCAAAGGTGCATCACCAGAGACAAAGGGCTGAAATGACTCTGTGGACCTGCACTGTTCAGGAAAAGAAATAGCTGGCCTGTACACACCAAACACACAGCATCGCAAAGTCTCCCACATCATTTTCTCCTAAGCAATAGATGTGCACCACGCCTCAGCCCCCCAAAAACACACCCCACCAGCAAACACACACACACACACACAACACACACACAACTACACACACAGACACACACAACCTTGAGGACAGCATCTGTGCTGGCTTAGAGGTTCTGATTCATTTCTTTGCTCCAAGGGGTTGTTTACTTGGTGGCCTCTGACGCAAATGTTTTTCTTCTTCTTCTGTGTGTGTATGATAGATGGCTTCGCATACTCTGTGGAAAATCTTCACACACATCGCATAACGACTACGTTCTTAAAAAAGAAAATGTATTTCGGATTCAAAAAACAATTAGAGAGGGAGATGTGCTGTGGCTTGTGTGGTTCATTAGGGCCTTCTTTTCACTTAATAGCTATGATGAGCTCAGTTCTAACATCTCATTAGTTTACAGAGAGAAAAGAAGTCTCAGAATCCATGAAGAATAATGAACTAGTAAGATGTAATTCAATTATTTCTATACTTATATAATCTTATAATGTATATACTTACTGGCATTACAACACCTTAAACAATTAAAGGTAGGGTCTGTGATCCTGTTCAAAGGTTGTTAATAATTGAGCCAACAACCAATCCTATTACACCCCTCCCTTCTGAGCTCCTGAGGCAACATGTTGATTGGCTGATTTTGTTTCCCATTTACAAAGTCAGGACTTAGTTTGGCTAGACATTTACATCATTTCTTCAATGTAACTTTCTCATTCAGCTGTTCAGCAGCCACTCATGGCCACATCGCAGAGTCCATTGATGTTCAAATGAGAGGTGTACAGAGATGTCATTATCTGTTCAATATCAAAAATCCAGCTGCAACACCTTATTTTGTACTGCTAGCTCCCAAACATGGCATGGGCTCGGTGGGGGCAAATGCTAATATAGCAATCACTAGATTTTTATGATATGAATCGATTTGAAGAAACATAGAAACACAGATATGTCATAGAGCTGACTTTTCTTTGGAATAATAAGAAACAACTTTGGGTTGATGAAATATCTATTTCCATCGCATTATTTGTGCTTTCAACAAAGTATTCAGACTCGGTTGCATCTCTAGTTCAAAGCCCTTACATCGGTCGCACCACGAAGGAAAAGCACTCCTCATTCGCAAGCAATCTGTTCTGACAACAACACAAAGACTCATTATAGACAATGCACAATTAGAATAATTGCAGTAATGATTCTCAGGGTAACTACCTGGAGGGAAACAAAAACACTTCGCGATGGGGGGACTTCAGTGAGCGGTGCTGGCTATGATGGGTGCTGCCGTGCGTTATGTCGCCTGAACCGGCGCTTGCTGTCACTTCCTGCTTCGTTTTCACATGCTGCTCACGAGTTCTAATGAACTCCCTGCTGAATTAGCAGAACATCTGTCTTTGTTCAGGAAATAGCCATTCAGTGAACCACATCCAAAGCATTCATAAAATGAGGTGACTTTGACAGTGATGAGTGCTTTGACACCAAAAGTAGTGCATGTATCGCCTGATGTTATATACTCTTTGAGAGTGGAAAGGGAAAGACAGACAGCACTTTATTCACCAGTAGATGCACATAGACACTCAAGCTAGTAGAAGCACACACACACACACACACACACACACACACACACCCACACACACACAAATGCACTCAAAGATGCGCTCACTGGCATGAGTACAAAAAGATGCAGAAGCTCCTCCATGGTTATCCATGCACACAAAAAGAGTGCAGAGAGAGGTTTACAGCCTTGACTTTCTGACTTCTCTCAAGGGCTATTCTTGCTTGATTAGTTTGATTCAAAGAGGTCTACAGTTGTTTGTGTCTGTAAGTGCACTTTACTTCATTTGATAATTATTGCTATAAATGTTTGATTAAATCAGTGTGAGGCACAAATAAGGATATTTAGGTTTGTGTTTGCCTCAGTCAGTGCCTCCAACACAACAAAATATGCTCCTGTACACTCTGTAGCATGTTAGCGGCTACAGATGGAACAATATTAAAGGAACCAGATGGTGCAATTAATCCCTCAACATTAAATTAGGCATCCTGTCTGCCGTCCGTCATCTGTCAGATACATCAAAGGCATGCAAATGCAGACAGAGAGAGAGACGACCATTAGCGTGTGTTAGCTTCTCAAAGCTTTTGCTGAAGTGTGTGTTTGTCAGGGCCCTTCTCGGGGATTGAACCCGAGTAGCTGGGTTTGTAAACCACCGTCTTAGCCAGGTGAGCTATTGAGAGGACCCAGTTTGAGGATGTCGTTTGGAGTTTAGTTTATTTTTATTTTCAAAAACACAAAAGATACCTCCACAGGAGAAACTCCAAAAACACAAAAGAACAGCAAAAAGCATACACTAAATAATATACTAAATGTAGACAATGTCACAAAGACAAGAAGCCTCTTGAGAGCTGCAGCAAGACTACGTGCTTGAGAGCACGACCAAAAACACATGGGGACAAAAAACAATCCAACGACCAGAGAAAGAGCAGGGAAATGATGTGGCGAGAATAGGATCTCACTACACATTTTCTTTCAATCAGAAGACCAGAGGCAGGATGTAGAAATCTGGAGGTTTATTATTGTAATCAATAAGCTACAATAAGGAGATGGTCCATGGATTAGCTCGATCTCATTGTATGAATGGTCTGCAGGCCATTTTAAGGCCTGTCAATTGTGGGGTGTGTTCTATCTGGTTGTCTGCCAAAACCAATCAGAAATAACTATTCCCTCTTCTCTAACTCCTCTGAAACCTCCTAGGCGTGTGTGTGTGTGTGTCGTGACAGGCTCCCCCCGGGACCCCCTCCTTTCTTGGAATGTGCCTGTGTAGTAGCTTTATTGCTCCCTCTAACATAAGTGAATCATGTGTGTGGCTAAGTCACTGTTTCCCAACTAGTCTGCCTTCCCTAAGTGAGACTTTCATACAGATGAGTTAATCCATGTTCATCTAAACATAAAATAGATCCCACATATCCCCCCTATGTGTCTAATTGACACACAAAATATTTTATGATATCATAGAAAGTACACACTATCAATACACTTGCAGAAATAAAAGCCCATCCTAACGTCTACACAGCAAAAACCAAATAACTAACCTTATTTTAAACATCTGTAAATTTAAACTATCAATACGTGTTCATGCGAAATTCCATTACACTCCAATATAACATATTATTGTTCCTCCAGATTGACACACATTCAACAATTATAAAAGACCATTGGGTCAGTCCCGAATGGTTAAGGCACATAATATGATATACAACATGTGAAAGCATATAAAAAGAAAAAAACATAGATCTTGTGACAACACATACTTATACTCCAATAACTTAGGCATATAACTGTCCGTATCCCGTATCTTACAGACACAATTAGAATAAAGTACCAAAGTACCAAAATCTTAAATTTTCTAAAACACTTCATCATTCAAAAAATCATTATAGCAATAAAATCGAATCATCCCCAGACAATTTTCCTGGAGAAGTCTTCTTACGCAGAACGTTAACTACTCTAACATTACCGAACCCCCCTATGTATACAACATATGTGATCCCATTATATAAAACTACAGCGCACTAACCACCATCCCATCAGTCTATGAATTGTCCAGTGTATGTATTCAGTGTATATTGTATAACTACCGGTGTGCGAAGTCTTCAGCTTCTGTAAGCCGTCGAAGGGCAGAGGTTATGGCTGAGTTTTCACTCACGACCATCCCGCTGGCAAGGCAGGGCCAGCACTTAACCCTGACGCGTTATTTGTTTTTTAATTTTTAATCCAGGACTTATATGGTCTGGTCACCCAGTTCCCACACATCACCGTTGCAGTCAGGTTTGCCTCCTGACCCATCTTGTTCTGAGCTGCACAATACCTGTAACATTTCCAAAGCCTTATCTTTTGCACATGACATTGTTAAACCAACTTTATTATCGTCCAAATAATCAAACATCACAATCATTTAAGTGAACCTAGAGGCTCTTGCCCAAAAATGCAAGGAATTTAAAACAGGGAAGACCACAACACACCACTGCTATGACCATGTTATGTGTTGCATCAGTTCCCTTCCCCCAATGATAAGAAGCATCCATTCACTGCAGCATTTCCATGACCTAACAGCACCTCGCCCAGGTCGAGCTTCTGCAACAGAATGCTCCCCTTCTAACCCTGAAACTATAAATTTAGGTAGTCCCACCACCTTGTATTCCTGAAATTTTACAAAAAGTTAGTACAATATTACACATTAGAACCTTGACTTCTCACCACCATTGGCTGGAAGCTCTTTTTGTTTAAAACCTTCACCTATACCCAGTCTCCTGACTGGACCAGTCCATATGCGTCCACTTGTGTATATGTAATCTCAAACAAATTAGAAACAACAGATACACATAATTTCCATACGCCCTCTAAACATTCTCTAAAAGTGTGTTATATGATTGCCAACATTTGTAGTACGTTTATTTCATGCTTCTCATTAATTCTTTATTGTTATACTAAAATCATTGCTGTAATGCTAAAAATATAATAATGTCACATATTAAAAATATACTTACCCTCTCTCAGTTTTGGTCCTGTCCTCAGACATTCCTCAATCCATCATATAAATCCATTCATATCTCCAATCTTTTCATATCTATGTAGTACACAATTACCTATACAATTACACCTTCCATTGTAAAATATTACCCAAAAGTTTTATCGGTACTCCTTTTCTCTGATTAAAGATGCTACTAACATAGCATTATGCAAATTTTATTTTCCAAAACTTCCCATAAATAAAATGACCAAAAGCCCATAAATCTAATTTTCTGTAACCTCCCCCCTTACACACTTAAAACTAAAAGTGTGTGCAAATAAACAAGGCAGATAACATGTATGGAATTACCATGTGGCCACAATAGTAAGTCCATAATTTACCAAGCCTGCATTTTAACCCACTTTGAAATACACTTGGTCTATTCCCCTGACCTAATGTCATCACATATATACACAATATAATTTACTACTAAGCTTGACTATTACTGAATTACTAAGGACACTGCAAGACATCCTGCACATGTGGCTTATCAAAGCATAAAAGCTGACCCCCCTTAGTCACATAATAATAACAAAAGGACTTATACTGGTGTTCACAATCTGTATACTACATCAACCCTACTCATACCAAGATTTATCACTAGTAAACTTAAACCTAACAGGGCATGGCATTCCTTCCTCATGCCCATCACACACTGAAAGTACAATTATTCGTAGTATACCTTCCTTTGATGCCATTTCTGTTCCTAAACCAAAACCACTTATCGTAGATATTACAGCCAAGCCTGTAAGAGACACTTAAAACCACATATTTACATACACTTTTGAGTAGTTAACACAAAACCAAAACAATTCCTCATGCAGATCTTTAAATAACCGCCATTTGACTCCATACTCAAACTGGCCTGCTTGTAAGTTTCACTGACGCATGCGCAGGGGAACCCCTTCTCTGTCATTCTCCACCCAACTCTATAACTAAGAACACTGATAAGAGAAACTTTCCATACTCTACTCTTTTTCTCCTTCTCTCTTTTGCCATTGTATCTGTCCGTTTTAACATGTCAAATATGTTATAGATATATAAATATAAATAGATATCCGGTTAAATCTGTTAGTGTTGGTGTTGAGCATAATCTAATCTTTTAAATCCTCAACAATCCTATCTAAACAATATCTAACATATTGTAGCTATAGTCACTATTAAAATGAATAATTTACCCTTAACCTCTGTATTTCTGGTGTAACAACAGTCTGAAGGACCATAGTATCACCTGCAGTTTAGTTCTCTATCAGCTTGGTTTAATAACATATGTGGTGTGGGAAGTACTTGAAGAATCATGGTGAGGCGTGGTGTCTGATTAGTCAAAGAAAATCCATCCGAGGTAAACTCAATTTCAACTCCCATACGGCAAAACACATAGTGCCCTAACAGATTAATAAGAGTATGAATTGACACTAGAGCTGTTAAATTCCTCAAGCCGCTTTAAAACTGCACAACCCCGTACAGGGAAAACTAGACCCCCGGTTTCACCCATTCATGGCTGAGCTTTTCCTCGTCCTACCACATTGTACCTCTAGGTGCACATTCTTGAGAAAAGTCCTTGTTTTGTGTGGTCATGTCGGAGGCCTTTTAACCTGCCACCTCCCTTCACCCCCTCTCCCTCTGCCTTTTCCTCTGAATTTCATCTGAGGAGGCCCTTTCCTCTGAGGGTTGCTGCCACTGTTGAGATGGCTATGTCCAGTTCGATTGTTCATAGGCTGAGGGTGGCTGAGGGTGCCATAAACCTGTTGGGGAGGGGGAGCTGTGGGGGATATTGAGCAGACACTGGTCCAGTCCCAGACCCAGTGCAGGGGCTTGAGCTGTCTCTCAGCTGTCCCTTTCACATAGTCCAGTTCGGTTTGAATTCAGATCTTAGGCTTAGATCCAAGCAAGATGTTTTCTTTACATCTCACTCTCCAGACGAGTTATATTGGAGCACTTTCTTGCTAAATGGGTAGTCCTAGAGGTCAGCCCAGCCACAACTTGATGTCCCCAAAGTTGCTAATTTGTATGTGTGCAGACCTCTCTTTTATCCTTTCTATCTACACTTCCCTCAAAACCTATTTTCTATTCAGCTGTTATAAAGCATTGTTTTGCTATTTCTGATTCTTCCCCTGAGTTACTGCCTCTCTGTCCTTACTCTATTCTTGAATTCTCTCAACACTTTCCCTAATGGACTTTGTGCTGTCTCTTTCACTGCTGTTTTAAACCTTAATGGGAGCACTAGTGTTAACAAATCTGGCTGTGGACATTTGTCCTTTTCCACCTCACTACTAAAATTACCCAAAAGTGCATCAATTACTCTTTATTTTAAGTTGTACTGTTTTCTTGTCTTGATTTCTACTACGTGTCCCCTTTTCTGGACTGATTCTGACACCCAGACATGTCCACGCCTCATCCTGCATTCTCCTCAAATGTATTATTTGTTTTGTCATTATATCAAACATCTTATGTCCTAATCCTACTCATCCTGACTTTAGTCAGTGAAGCCTGCCCTCTTATTGCTTGTGCTACATGATCATTCAATTCAGTAAACTTTATCTCTCTAATGTCCCAGAATGATTCTAGGTCTGTTGTGTTCTGTCTCTAATTTCTCCTGCATGACATTCCTCCCTGGGACCCCTGTGCCCGTCCATCGTCAAATTCTGTCAATACTATGTCAACCCCCATGACCTTGTCTCCACACCTCTCTCTTTCCTCTGTTTCCTGCCTTCTCTTTGTCTCTCGTTTCTGACAAACCCTCTTCTGGTCATCTCTTAATAAATAACCATAATTCTTTTCACCTTCCTGTGTCTCTTCTGCCAAACATACTGGTGGGGATGGAGTCCCCTCTGACCTCACCTCCTCTCCACTGTTTACATTTTCAACATCTTTATGACTGCCATAGTCGGCAGATGGCTCTGCGGATCGCTTTCTCAGTGTTGGCACCCTGACCTCACAAACATCTGCTGGTGATATCTCAATACTTATCTCCCCTTCTGACTAGCGTCAGTGATACTCCAAAATGTTCCTCTTCTCCCCAGCTTTATCTTTAGATAGTTTCATGAATATACACTCACAATTTCAATATAATTTCAAAGTTAACCATTACGTGAAAACTCTTATTAATTGAAAATAACACAATGATCTCAAACAAAGTTAATCTTTCGTAAAAACCTTGTCTAATGCCTACCGTTCACATTCACCATCCCAATAAGGTTTACCTTACGTGAAAACCTGTCTCAAACCAAGTTACTCTGTCGTAACAACTTGTCTGTAACTATTTGATATCATGCGGCTATAATTCCTTAGTTTTACCATTACACAATTGAATTACAAGAAGGTTGGCCTGACGTGAGAACCTACATGAAATAAAACATTTTGTGTACTTATAATTCCTAACACCCGCAACCACAAAATCATAGAAAAGTGAATCTCTTCTCCTTCATATGAACGTGTGTGAATGCACAAAGGCCACAGTACTCTGTTACCCCTGAGCCCCCACCTTTGTGCTTCTCTGTCCCTGTCTTCCTAATCCAAACTATCAACAAGGTTTTCTTAACAATCAATCACAATGGTTTGTTTAAAAAGTCAAAGTTGCTTCGGACAATGTTAGTCACAATGTCACTCAGTAATTATGTGCATATAACTGGTCTACAAATACACAACACAATTCCTATTTCCACTTTTCCCAATTCAAAGTCTTATATAATCACACAATTTCCCTGCTTATCAAAAACTATTTCAAGACACAAGGTATTACAACTATTTCTGATTCAATAATACAACTCCTACTTTACATCTGTCTTACACATGCTCTACATAAAGAAATCTCCTTTTTATCTATGTTTGTCAAAGCATGTATTTTCCAATCAATTGTTCCTTCAAACCATTTCCAAACCTTTTCAATCTCCTAACTTACTTTAACACACAAGAACAACGACAATCAAGTAATTCACAATTTCACAACTTATGCAATGACACGTTTTGCCAGTCACAACTTATCCAAAAGATAACTTTCCACGTCTGTTTTTCACACACTATGTAAAAATTGAAGAATCAACATGAATGTTTTGAACTGAATGTGTCTTGCATATGTTGGAGATTTCTCATTCATTCATTTACCCATCATCCACATCAAACTTGAAGCATTTAGAATAACTAGAAATCTCAAAATGAAACTTCTTATAATTCACTGAACTTTTTATCAGGAATGTAAACAATCCTTCAGTGAATTTATAATGCTCCTTATTAATCACTGCAATTATTAGGTACTTTAATTTTCACGACCTGCAGTGATATCACAGAATTTTCAATCAATCACTCTCTTTCACTCCTACACCTTGTGTGTTCTCCACCTCTCAACTATTGGATGTAATTAACCTCTTTCAGTTTAAGTGTTTCACAGATCAAATATCACAATACTTCACAAAGCTTGTATTTCCTGAAAAAGGGAGTTCAGCATATCCCACATCAACCAATGATTTTGACCAACCAATCTACTTTTCTCCAGCTAACACACCCACACAATTACTGATTACCAATATCAGTATTTGATAACAGACCAAACATTAATCACAACTCAATGAGTCATTTTACAGGTCCTCTTATGCTTAAGAGAAACTTTCACTCAACAAACTCCATAAGACTAGCCCAAAACTATCCTTTGTACATAAAACAAACTCCACAAGACTAGCCCAAAACTATCCCTTGTACATAAAACAAACTCCACAAGACTAGCCCAAAACTATCCCTTGTACATAAAACAAACTCCACAAGACTAGCCCAAAACTATCCCTTGTACATAAAACAAACTCCACAAGACTAGCCCAAAACTATCCCTTGTACATAAAACAAAACTTGCACAGACGAGGTGTACATCCCCTCTGTGCCTGGACGAACAATCAGACAATTCTCAATTTGTCTACCAATTTCCTATTGGTTTCCGGACGCGCTATTCCACATAAATATAAAACAAAAACCTTCCTGCATAAATAGTTCCTTAACACATGCAAATATAATTCCCATGCAAAAATGATTACCCAACAGTTTCTTACCACAGATCTGCAAACTGGCTCTATTTTAACCTAAACAGTTTTTCCACAGACCTGCAAACTGGCTTAATTGAAACCCAAATAAAACCCTTTTTCCTAATACACTCCAGACCTACACATACAGCCTCTGGCGAGTTCTTGCCTGAAGGACTTTTGTCCGGCTTCTCTCGTGCTGAGTATTCTAATTGACTCATTCAACCAGACTAATATTAAAACTTGCTTACCATTTTTTTAAGAAAGGTGCCTTCTGGTTGAATTCATCAATCGGTCTACTCGCACCCCGGAGCTCGGTCCTTTTCAGTTCCCTTCTTGGTCGGCCAATTATGATGTGGCGAGAATAGGATCTCACTACACATTTTCTTTCAATCAGAAGACCAGAGGCAGGATGTAGAAATCTGGAGGTTTATTATTGTAATCAATAAGCTACAATAAGGAGATGGTCCATGGATTAGCTCGATCTCATTGTATGAATGGTCTGCAGGCCATTTTAAGGCCTGTCAATTGTGGGGTGTGTTCTATCTGGTTGTCTGCCAAAACCAATCAGAAATAACTATTCCCTCTTCTCTAACTCCTCTGAAACCTCCTAGGCGTGTGTGTGTGTGTGTCGTGACAGGCTCCCCCCGGGACCCCCTCCTTTCTTGGAATGTGCCTGTGTAGTAGCTTTATTGCTCCCTCTAACATAAGTGAATCATGTGTGTGGCTAAGTCACTGTTTCCCAACTAGTCTGCCTTCCCTAAGTGAGACTTTCATACAGATGAGTTAATCCATGTTCATCTAAACATAAAATAGATCCCACAGAAACTAGCCAGGTATTTAACTCCTGGCTAATTGGGAGTCAGGAGGCAAACATACAGTGTGACAAGCGGTGAGGGCAGACAATTGGCTACAGGTGAGGGCACACAACGGGAAACAGGTGAGGGCACATAACGAGACATAGGTGAGAACACAAAATCACAATAGAGGCACGTGTGCGAAAACAAGCGTTCTTTTGTCCTTTGGCCACCAGATGCCGCCAATGTGCCAACTTATAGCAATCGCCGCCCAAAGTCCTGACAGTGTTGTGCTCTACATGATTGTGTTAAGTGTCACACAAACTGTCGCTTAATGGATTCCACTTCCTCTGCTGCTGCTGACCCCCTACTTGGCGACTGCCATTTTCACAAGTGATGCCATAGAGATGGCAATGTTCTCTCGCAGAGCATGAAAATATGCCAGAGGTTATTGGCTGTTATTGAATTCAGAGGCGGAGTGCAGATGATGACTTATCGACCTGGCACTGTATTCTATAATTTGCCAAAAAAAAAAAAAGTTTCTAACTACAATTTTTTTTTTTTAAATCCTACTTACAAAGTAGCTGAGACCAACTTTTAATGAGGAACAGCAAGAGCTCCTAAGCTCTGTTGCTACGGCAGACGTTAAATATACTGTTAAATATAATGTATCACTATAATCGATTTATTAGCCGATGGAGCTTGCAATGGATGCAATATCGTTAACAAATTGAAACAACCCACTCAGTACCAGTAGTTCTTCTTTTGCATTCCAAAACATTGTAATGTGGAATGATAGAAAAGGACATTTTCCATTAGTTTGGGACCTCAAAGCCGTTCTCAAGGCTGCTGTTAAGAGCTGGAGCCGAGTTATAGTGACTGGTGAAGCATCAGTGTTCTAAGTGGATAAGGGGCCCTTTGCCCCCACTCCACTCCACTCCACCCCATGCCCAGGGCCCCCCAAATGCCTGTCTGCCAGATAGATGAGCAGCAGCCTGATCTGCCTATCTCTGCTACACCTCTCAGGAGCTCTATGGAGCAACCACCCACCCACCTCACTCCCACCACCACCATCCTTCAATACCATCTTATTTCCTCTGCTCATCTCTTCCCCCGTCCCTCCCTCCCTCCTCATGGTCTCCTCCTTTCATCAAACTTCTCCAACTCTGTTCATCTGTTCCCTTTTGACTCTATCATCAGCCTTTGTCAGCCCCTATTCAGCCCCCCTCTCTGTTCTTCGGCATTTGCTTCGGTTGTCTTCATTATCGCTGTCTTTCATTTCCCTGCCTTAATGCAGACAAAGCACCCATACAGACTGCGGTCTTGGTATTTATCCTAATTAATCCAGAAAAGGGCACTCCTTTCTTTGTTATCACTTTTAACAAGGGGGTTCAGCTGAGCACAAAGACTCAAGCATGGCACTCAGATGCTGCAGGTCATTGTGGGAAGCAAAATTAGCACCCTCTTGTCTTATAGGGAGTGACATTCTGGGGGCTACGATGGCCTTTCACCCAGGCAGCTATCATTTGGGGTGGGGCTGGGGTGTTGTTTGGTGCCCCCGGCGTACCATTACACTGGTGATCCTAGGAGGTCTTGGTCTGTCAAAGCCATGCTATTGTTAGCTTCGTTAGCACTGTGATACCTCGTCCTCAGGGGTGGGTCTTGCTTGGGCTCCGATGCCCATCTCGGCTGGGTTCTCTGCTGGGGCACTGTGATTGGTCGAAGTGGCGAGGCATGGCCTGGCCAGGATGCTGGGTGGCTTGGCAGAGGCTAGCCCGTGGCGGTGTCAGTCTTTTTTTTTCAGGGAGGTGGTGAGAGGATGGGGTAGCCGAGGATAGTGTTCGCCCTGGGAGAGGACCCCAGCAGATTTGCAGTGTTTGCAGGTTTAGGGCAGCCGAGGCCCTGTCGGTACACATCACGTCAGGGCAGAGAGAATGTTCCGGAGAGGAGGATGAGGATTGAGGACGAGGGGCGAGAAGGGGAGGGCAAGGGACGGAAGGCTAGATGGTTAAATCTGTTCCCTTTTATCCTCTGTCTCTTTTCTAATCTCATTTTGTTATTTGCTCTATTAAAGGTACCGTATGTAACAATTGTACCTTAAAATAACAGCTTGAAAAAAATTGTGTCGCTACAATGACTTTTAATAGGGCGATTTCCGCCTCCTTCACTGCCATCGGGGGTCTGTACTCAAATTACTACGCTATGTAACTTTATTGGCGATGCCCGCCGCTCGGGCGGAAGTAGTTCGACCTGCTTTCTGGCTAGCTTATAATAAATTACACGTTCCAATGTCATTACACTTTCTAATGTAAATTCTGAATTTGTAGAATTTTGGTGTTACAATATTGTATTAGATCGCACGTAGGCGACTCCACATTCAAACACTTAGAAAACATTGTAGGCTCAAAACACGATCGGTGTTTCTTCTAAACTAAATGTTGTCATTCTTTTGGTTGAATTAGCATTCATCTCCGATATCACAATGAATAAAACTCTGCAGTCATATTTCTGTAAAATCTTTGAATATTCTTACCTCGGTTGACATATTCGCTGTTTTCTGATCACGTCTTCACTGATTCCACTCACCGGTATACAAGTGAATGTGTTTTTACGACACTGGAGTAAACGTTAATACTAGTAAAAACCATTAGGGGGAGCTCCAAGGGAATCCTGCATATTATGCCTTTAATGTGTTCCCTATCCATCTCTCTCTCTCTCTCTGCTCTCTTTCTGCTCTTTTTCTATCTCTCTCTCTGCTCTGTTCCTATTTATTTAATGGTAGTCTGTGTGTTAGCTTGTGCTTCTAATGTCTCTGGCTATCTGTGGTCTCAACTAGACAATTCTCAGGGTGTTCTAGAGCTTTATGTTGCATATTGTCAATAGACAGCTTACAGCAGGGAATTTAGATACGTCTGTCTTACATCTGTCAACCATAATAATAGGCCATGATATCCTGGTTTTGTTTGTGAAATGCGAACGAGATGTCAAGTTGTGATTTTAAATCAAGGTTATTCCACCAAATATTGATTTCTGAACTCTTCCTAAGTTAAAGCATTAGTATTGTGTAGTTTAAAAATGAATATGAGCTTGTTTTCTTTGCATTATTCGAGATCTGAAGACACTGCATCTTTTTTGCTATTTTGACCAATTGTCATTTTTCTGCAAATAAATGATCTAAATGACAATATTTTTATTTGAAATTTGGTAGGAATGTTGCCAGTAGGTTATAGAATAAAACAAAAATGTACATTTTACTTTAACACATACCAATAAATAGTAAAACCAGAGAAACTGATAATTTTGAAGTGGTCTCTTAATTTTTTCCGCGGCTGTATATTATATTTTAGACATACGTTTATAAGTACAAGAGGACATCACTGACCTATATCATATGTTTGGTATATTCTTTATTATGTATTGGCTCGATAGAGGTCCCTTTTCTCCACACACTCTCCATTCAGAGAGATATCATCCAAGTTTTGCTACTCAGTACAATGGCTCCTTAGTTTTTATGTCTAATATTATACTCCTGTCCTTTTTGATGTTGCCTTTGAAGTAAGGCATTTGCTCACCCAGAGCAGACTTGCTCTCTTTAGATTGAGACTAGAGAATATGGTTCAGGGTTTGGAATATGGATGATGTGACCTGTGTATTAAAGCTGACACTGTGTGATTGTAGTGGAGATGTTCATATTCCTCATGTCTCTCATCCTTTAAATTGGTGATGATGTACAACAATGCCAGGCATGTACCGCAAATTTACCTGCAGTGTGCTGTCATTACACATACACACAGAGGCAAAGGCAAACAGAAAGTCCTAAGCGTTTTGGGTGAGTTATCACTCCGTCCCCTGAGCTGGTTGTCTTCTAAAAAAGGTTGATGAAAAGGGACATTATATTTGCTTGCAGCGAATCTCCCACTCGTGTCAAAGTGACGGGCATGTATGTGTGTGCACGTGTGTGTGTGTGTGTGTGTGTGTGTGTGTTTGTGTGTGTACCTGTGCCTGAGTGAGTGAATGTGTGTGTGTGTGTGTGCGAGTGTGTGTCTTTACATGTGTGAACATGCTTGCTCTGGCTCTTAATTTGAGTACATCAGTGTATCTGACAGATGGAAAGTGAGAGGATGACAACAGGGCGAAACTTGATTTTATGTGGGTTTTAACAGGCCTGTCTGTCCCTGTCATCTGACAGATCCAACTTCTCTGAGCACCTCCGTATCTTTCTCTCACCCACCCGCTTGTCTCACCAGCAATTCCCACTGTCAGGCTCATTTGTTGGCCACCTTCTCTTTCACGAGAAAAGATTTTTAGTACTGCTGTCCAACTCAATGGTGTGTTGAAGGCTACAGGCCACATGAGCGAGAAAGGTTTGTTTTCCTTGATGCCCTGCCTAAAAATCATGACCAGTGCAGACAAGGTAAGTTGGGCTGTCATTGCCCTGCCATTTCCACTGTAAGCAGCTTGTCAGATGGACCTCAGTGCCTTTGTAATTCTTTCATTTGATGCGCAGCTGTGCCTTTACTTAACCTGACAGCCATGTTGGACGGGGGGGATGTGTAGGGCCGACGCAGTGAGGCCTCCTGGACTCTCTGTATGCTACGAGCCAGCAGTGCCTTAGTGGGGTTGGGTTCACACGTCATTTGAACCCGAATAGAGAGATGGAGAGGTGATTCCACTGATCTGCAGTCAGTTTCTGGCCAATGGGGCCAGTCGAGGCTGTGGCATGCTGCCATGCCAGTCAGTGCCCACAATCCATTAGAACGCAAATAGGCTTTGAGAAGTGATCCGTATGATCTGGGGTCAGTCTCTGGCTGAGTGCGGACAGGATCTTACTAAGTGTCAGGGGATCAGTAAATAGGGGGTGAAGTATGTACGGCTCGACTTAACAGTAATGGCTAAAGTAAGTGTTCCTTTGTGTGGCAGGGAAAATGTGTGAGTTTGTTAGTGTGAATGAGATAATGAGCTTGTACTATACAAGTGCATCTGTATGTGAGGGCATCCACTGTAGGTCGAGGATGTGGGATAGAGAAGTTTGTGTGTGTGTGTGTGTGCATGTGTGCTTCTTTGTGTTTGTTCTCATCCATTAAATATCTGAGCAGGTGTTCTCCTGTGGCTTGGCCATTGCATGTGTTTAGCCTCTTTTTTTGTTGTTGTTTTTGTTTGTTTTGCACAAAGCCTACATGACAGCATTGGCTTCGACAGCAAAGGTCAGATGATGCAACAACGTGCCAAGTCCGGGTCTACATAAAATAACCCAGAGCTCTGGCTGCCAACCACATCCCCATTACTACGCAGGGAGCCGCACTAGGCACTGCAGGCACACCGAGTAAGTTGTTCACAGTTGCCATCTGATGTCATGTGAGAGAGAGAGGGAGAGAGAGATAGAGAGAGTGGAAGACATTAAAATGACAGGAAAGCAAAGAAACATAGAATTATTCAAAGGGTGTGGGAGGACAAAGAACAGAGAAATAGAATTAGAACAGAGTCAAAGAGGCAGCATTAATCGATAGCAGAGGTAGAGGAAAAACAAAAGGCCACTACAGCCCTAGCATTGCAGTAACCTTTACCCTATCTGCTCTCTCACGCTGCTGTGGTCTTTCGAAAGGCGATTGGAATTGGACTGTTTTCAAATCGGTAATGTGGTGAGGTGTTGGAAAATGCTTATGTTTTGTACTTGCAGTTGGACAAGAATAGCTCATGGCTGACCAGGCATGTGCACATATAGACCCAAGATGGTGCACAAGCCCTCTGACTTGATAAGTGCCCTTTTTGCTGAATTTATTTTTCTGTATCTGAAAGGCTACTTTTAATTTGTCTTATGGTATAATGTTTCGATTAAAATTGCTGTCACTATGCCTGACAACTACATTTGACTCCTAATTGGGCAAGACTGCACAAGCCCCTACCCATCCTCCTCCAGCTTCCCTTGCCATAGTAACCGCAGTCAACGCACAAAAATAAAGTACCTTGCAGAGCAACTGCTACGTATGTGTCCCTGAAACAAATGAATGAATGATGTGCTACTGTAGGTAACTTTATGAAAAACTGCTGGTAAGAGGGTTGCCCTTTTTTTTTTACTTGAGCAACTGCCACCCCAAAATGTCTACTGTGCCCTGCCACCTACACACTTTCTGCCTTGAAATGTGAGTGAACATTCACTGTTAGAGAAAGCATATATGAATGAACTTATTCACCTCAATATCTTTCGAACCCTAATTATTAGATCAAATTAAGCTGGATCTCGCCAGTTAGCCGTCTGCGACACATGACACATTCTAACTTTGGGAAGAGAATCTTGAATTTGATATTGCACTTATTATAAAATGAATGTGTCACAAGTCATTTTCACAATGCTATGAAGAAACTGAAACTGGTGAAACATTGCCATTTTATAAGCTGAAGGACCAGGCAGCTCCTGCATGTTCTTTCGCCACTAATGAGGCTTTCAAGGTTCGAGCTCCACTCTTTCAGTAATTATCGTATGTCTCCCGCTTTCCCTCTTGTTTTTCTCTTGTCTTTGTTAGCAAAAGTGTGTTTCTGATATCCCTTAGCTTCTCAGTTGTGAAAAGGACATTATCGGTCCGGCTCCTGCTTTTGTGAAGCTAAGCACACATACCAGTGCTCTGGCTAGGAGCCCTCGGGGACAGTGCTGATAGACAGAAGGGTACTGAGACAAAATAGACGCATTAAAGCCTCTAATATCTCACACACTCACATAGTCCCTCTGTTTTTGTTTATCAATGGAAAACGCCTCTTAAGAGTCTATGTGCTGCAAGGTTACACTGTACAGTCATGGCAGTCATCTTTTGCTCTGAGCTCAGAGGGAGTCAGTCCACAGCAAGAAGAAAAAACAACTAAAAGCTAAACATGTCCTTGAGGATGTCTGCACTAATTACACAAGCCAAGGGTGATGCTGTGAATCGTCGGTTGTCACCGACATGTTTTAGCACACACACACACACACACACACACACACACACACACACACACACACACACACACACACACACACACACACACACACACACACACACACACACATTTTCAATGAAGAGAAGTTACGGATGAGAGTGTAAACTGAAATGCCTCACCCAACTAGGCAGTGCAACTGGTTTTTGTGTGGTTTATATTGCTCTGGCACGTAGCCTTGTGCTGCCTGCTTAGCAGGGCTTACACATTTCCGTTGGAACAGGGGATTTACCCAAATCTCCCCCGGCGCATGGCATATGTGACTGGGAGCTGCATGACTAGTGCCAAGCAGCAAGTCCGACCTGATTCCCTGTCTATAACTGCCTCTTATAAAGAGTTCAGTTGTTACCCTCCCACGTGGCATTTATAGCAGGATAGATTCCTACTTCCATTTCTCTGTTTTGCCTGTTTGACAGGGTCAGAGATACAATACCTCCAAAGACTCATCCAGTCTTCCTTCACAAGAACCTTTACCTTTTTCGCTTTTCTTTACAATCTCTCTCATTCCCTTTTCTTTAGGCCCCATGCACACGGAGTCATTTTTCACACAGATCGAATCTTTAGTTGCGTGCGAATGGAGCCTGGTAAAGAGAAATTTGCGTAAACATGAACCCAGCCGATCGGGTTGAACCTGCTGTAGTACATCCCCCACGCCTGTTGGTGGCGCTTTAGCGCTGTTACAGACAACTGAAAAAATGTAGAATAAGACAGGAGCACACGGATAAACAAAAGACAGTAGTCAAGCTCCAATTAGCAACGTTTAGCCTAGTCGCATAGCCTACATTTAATCTGCACAGTAACACATTATGGACATGACATGTCTGTGAGTTGTCTTATGGAGAGTCTGCTTGAGTACTAGAGACCACAATGCAGGTGGTGTGGATCCTTGATGTTTCATGGTTTACAATTGCTTCCTATTTCATTGTTTTATTACTAACAAATGTATGCTATTGTGGAGGGCTTTGTTCTTCACGTACTGCACCTCTGAAGTGACGTTAATGCTGGCTAACATTGTCTGAAAGGACGAGCTAACTTAGCATTCATCTTTATTATAGAACATTTTTAAACCTTCCGTCTATAATACAAATATTTATACGTCAGATTTGCCCATATAGGCTATTGCTGACACTTTAAGAAAGCGGTTTTGTACAATGGTCTAATGCAAATAGATTAAAGAGTGATAGATGAAAGTGTAGCTTGTCAATGTTATCCCTTTCCTAACCACATCGATTTAGGTAGATGGGAGATACACTTGTATTGATTCTGTTGGCAAAATTCTTGTGTAATAGCAGCAAGGTAAAAGGAAGAAAAAATATCTATATATTTTTTTAAGCTGGAGAGCTGCGGCACTCGGCTGCCTCACTCGCTGCGCCATGGCAACCCATTCCGTTATTAAATAATGCCGGTTGTATCAGGTGTTCTGGATGGTCTCAAAAATTACGTGGCTAAGTAAGACCACGGAAAACTATCCACATTTAGATAGAGCAGCACACTATCCCAATAGAAACAACTAAGCACAGTAGAAAAAGGTCATGAAAAATGTAATTTGTTGTTGCTTTTATGAAGTGAAGCAGTGGGGTGAATAGGGGTTCAGCCTGTGGTTGCGAGGTGATCACGTGGGGCAATGACATCATCAGATTAGAACGGGTTGCGTGAATCCATGCTCACGAACACCAGCCCCGAAGTGATTCAAATCTACTCACTTTCAACCCCTGTTTCGAATCGTTGCAGATACCGTGTGCGGATAGAGTGTGTTCGTTCTTACGATAGGGCTATCTGACAAATCTGCATTTCGGACGCAGACAAATTACACTCCGTGTGCATGGGGCTTTAGTCTCTCCCTCTGTCTCGGTTGTGTCAGTTCTCTCATCCTTCCCTATTTACCTCTGCACTGGTGTCTTATATTTTCATTAGATCAAAAATGTGATTTCAGTCCCCTCTTTATTGGGAAGTTTTTATGAAGGGCACATGGATTTTTTTATTCGATTTTTATTTGATCTTGTGCTCGTCACCTGCTGAGTTACTATTGCTGCTGGGTTATGTCATACCCTACTTCATCAACACAAATCAATCAAAAAAAGCAGGACACATCATTTGTCACTGTGTGTTACTGTGTGCTTCCTATACAAGTGTGTGTGTATGTGTTAGTGTGTTTGTGTGGACATAGACATGAACACCCTCTGTGTTTTCATAAAAGCCATTTTAATACACTATTTCGACTGATGCTTCATCTGATTTAGAACAACGTTTCTGTTAATATTGTTTTGCCAGTTATGATCTATTTGTCAGTGCAAGATGTCAGAACTGAACACTGAACTGAACACTGAGCCAGATTTAAAAGGAGAGACAGCATCTCTTTGTACCGAAGGAGCCCTCAATGATATTGACGCAACGCATACCCTGTGCTTGTCTTTGCACTAACCATTGACCTTGGTGTGATTAGCACCTTGCTCTACCAGTTTGGCTTTTGAGTGGTTATGCCTGATATAACCACCAATGAATGTGGTTAAAATCTGTTATTTCCCATAACTTCATGCTTTGAAAGCCATACTTTTTGTCAAGGCCCATTGCCCTAATTATACTTTCTGTTTTGCTAACTGACGGAAGACATCTTGAGTCATATCAGGAGTACGCATTTCAGTCTAATGCAAAGCACAGAGGAAACACATGGGTACAAATTAATGTTTGCCAACTACACTTTCATGAGCTTGAGTTCCAAATTTGAGTATGCCAGCAAGGCTGTTTTTTTTAGGCGGACTTGGTGAAGTGTTTTATGTTGGTGCTTGTTTAGCCTAAGACCATTTCTCAGTAGTAAGCCATATCCCCTCCCTGGGCTCCATGGCCATTAGAAATTAGTCCTTGGCAACTGGATCTGAAGTTTCTCTTTGAAATCGACACCAGGCCCTACTGGGAATCTGCCGCTAAGCCGGCGAGACTAATGTGGTTTCCTTCAAGGGTCAACAAGCAGCATTTTATTCCGGCTTCTACTGAGAACTCGGCCCATTCCTATCAGTATCGTTATGATTCTGTGTATTCTGAATGATCTACCCCAGTGGTTCTCAACCGGGGGTCCGCGTACCCCTGGGGGTACGTGAAGGTAGTCCAGGGGGTACGTGAGATTTTTAAAAGATATATTTAAAATTAGCCTCCATTCAAAAATAATTTAAAAATAGTTATTATACGGCTCTTCAGAATGTTCCAAAATGAACGTTGATTTGTATGGGCCATATGTGGGTTAAATGTCTGCGTTCGCAGGTTTGTAATTCCTTGATATTCACTGCTGCGGCAAGTTTATCACTGCTGTCATTGGCAACGGGTTTTTTGCTTCTAATTCACATCTTTCATATCATTCCGCAAGTATTTTGGTTAGTTAACGTAACGGAAAGTCATTGAAACTTGAAGTCAGAAGGTGGATTGCTAAGCATTTGCGTGCAGAACTATTTTTTTCTTAGCGGAAATCACAAAATGGCAACAAACTCATTCAAAAGAGGTATTCTGGAGGAATGTCTTCTATCGTTTTGGCAAGTAACTGTATAATAAGCGCGATTTTATTTCGCGAAAACATGGGAGCTGAACACATACAACTGCTGCTGCACACAGAAGTGCGTTGGCTTTCTCGAGGGAGAATACTCAAACGGCTGTTGGAATTACGATGTGAAGTACAGACCTTTCTGATTGAGCACAGATCCCCCAATGCCACACAGACTGGCTTGCAAATATGTGCTATCTGGCAGATATTCAGCAAACTGAACGAACTGAATATGTCTGCAGGGAAAGGACACCAGCATTTTAAACCTGCATGACAAGGTGGTAGACTTCCCGAAGAAAGTAGTGCTGTGGAGAAGAGCCTCTGCACAGGGGGATTTCACCTGATTTCCTCAGATGGATGATTTTCTCTCTAGTGAGGATGTGGACAGAGCTCCAGTCCAGTTGGTCATCGTGGGACATTAGACCAATTTGATTCAACATTTTAATTTTCAATGTCCTACTTTCCTGACATGGAGGAGAAATCTACACAGCTGGATTGGGTGAAAAACCCATTTCTCTTGTCCGAAGCATGTGGAAGCTCTGTCACTAATCAGGAAACACTCATGGAAGTGTCATCTGACCGTGGGCTCCAGATGAAGTTTGCCACATCCACACTCACACAGTTTTGGATTTGTGTGAAGCAGGAGCACCCTGACCTGGGAGAGAAAGCTTTGAAGCAGCTACTACCCTATGCCTCCACATATTTATGTGAGGCCTCCTTCTCTGCAATGACTGTGATCAAAACAAAGCAGAGAAACAGACTGTGCCTGGAGAAGAGCTTGATCACAGCAGTTGCCTCCTTGCCACCAAGACTGACAAAGATTTTCAGTGAAGCACAAGTTTCTTACTAAAATGTAATTGCAAACGCACTCAGTTCAATGCAACAATGTTCAATGTTCAATCTTCAGTGCTGACAGTTTAATAAATCAGACAATGATGGCAAAGCGCTGTGTATAACATTTTTTTCAATCAAAAATGCTTTGCGCTGGTTAGGGGGTACTTGGCTGAAAAAATATTTCACAGGGGGTACAATACAGAAAAAAGGTTGAGAACCACTGATCTACCCTATCAAGTTCCCACTGTGCTGCCTCTTGAGGCCTTGCAAAGGTTACAGTCATTGTTCAGAGAATAATATGCTCTCATGAGGACACAGCTTATCTCTAATTAGTATCATTTATAGTTTCTGA
Source organism: Sprattus sprattus (assembly GCF_963457725.1). Classification (NCBI taxonomy): domain Eukaryota; kingdom Metazoa; phylum Chordata; class Actinopteri; order Clupeiformes; family Clupeidae; genus Sprattus; species Sprattus sprattus. Next base: position 9,425,490 of record NC_137916.1, on the reverse strand, counting down.
GGCATGACATTTTGTAGCTGGTGTTGACCAGCAATTCATCAAGGCAACTTTTTTCTTATTTTTATTTCTTATTCAAATTTGTATTAATTTATTTTTGATGATAATGCATATAGATACTTGATTCCTATTCCCACTACCCTGCTGTCAGTATTTGGACTGTTTCTGTTTTGGGATGAATAAAAGTATTATTTATCTATCTATCTATCTAACTCCATATAAGAGTGACAACGATGTAATCATTGCTCATGTTAGTACAGATATATTTGAAAACTTTTCTGAATTACCCCAAGTGTTGACACTTTATATACAGGAACACTAAACACCCTCGGGGCCCAGTAAGCCACTGTTTGCCATCAGCCCTTAGATTGGAGAAGATCGGTAATTAAACTATCAGAATCATCCATGAGTGGAGGCAGTAGAGGTCTCAGTGGCTAATGGAATTTCACTGCACCTCTCTCTCTTTCTCTTTTCTCTTTTTCACTGCGCATATCACAGAGTCTCTTCATATCTCTGCTCTTCTCTCTGTTTCTCAGTTACTCTTGTTCTATAGGCTATCTCTCTGATTATACACACACACACACACACACACAGCAGACAAACACACTTACACATAGGCTGACTCATACAGAAGGTGAATGAATAATTATATAATCAGACATGTCCTGCTATGACTGTGTAACTCCAGTCACATGCCCTTAGGGTAAGTGAAACCTATGCGACACGTGGAAGCCTTTCCACATGCCCCTCCTGTTCATTTCCACACTCCTTCGCTGTTCCTATTTCAACTAAAAGTTTGATAGCAATAGGAAACAGCCCCTGTGCTACACAAAAATGAACCTTAAATGATGAAAGGAGTAAGATGAGAGTATGTGGTGGATGTGGATGTGGTGGCTTACTGGCTTGGCTAGATTCCCTAAATGTTGCTGGAGGGTCACAGGCAGTGGCGGTTTTAGGCACGGGCGAACCGGGCAGCCGCCCGGGGCGGCACTTTTTCATGTCACCTGGAGGGCGGCACGAGCACTTAAAATGTTTTAATAAAAATCATCTGGGCCGCGAAGCGGTTTTCTATTGTCTATCTATCATATCACTGTGTGGGGAATTGGCGAATTAGCGCCCCCTGCGGCTGCAGGCGCCACTGCTCCCTAAGAAGGTGCCTAAGCCTTGCTTGCACAGATCCAGTGTGAGGGGGCGCGGGGGACAGTTTAACTCTGGGTGTCCCAAATGGAACTTGTTAGGTTGGAATTTTCCTCTGCTAAAGTAATAAACTAAGCCTGCATGGTCATAGGCATACTCATTATTCACATTTTTGTCATTGTGAGTACCGTCATACTTTCACCACTGATGTTATGCTAGGCTTAGGCAAGTTATCTCTGGTTAAAACTAGCTAACGTAAGCTATTCGCTAGCTAACTTGACAGTCATCATTATGGTGTTAATTATCTGACTGCGTGTGTTTTCGGCAAACGTTCACGTTGTCATTTGAATCCATTAGCTACAAAAATGAGCACATCGATTGTTAAACCATTATTAAACTTAGCATTTTGATTGTTTAACAGAATTGTCGATGTTTGACACTGTCAGATAACTTACCTAGCAGCTACGCTAGGACATTGCCCTGTCAGGTATACATCTCAGTGCCTCTCTCCAGATGAGTTTTAAATGAACTGAAGGAAAATGAATATAATCTTTCACTGCGGTGCCTGAACAATGCTGGTATGGGATGTGATCTGTAAATTCTCGCCTCCAATTTAAGCTCGTCATCCATCATATCTAGTTTTACATTTTGTACATATCCCTCCATTGCATAATGAAGTCCCTTTCGCAATCAGGTACTTCTGTATCAAAATGTTGCATAGAGCCTCTTGGGATGTCATTTTGTGAACTCTAGTCAGCTCCTCTAGTTTGTTCGAGTTAGCAACAGTAACTAATATAAGGGAGACCGGGCTTAGCGATAGGTCAATTGAGAAATTAAAGTGTGTCTTTCACTTATATACTTATAATAATAAAAAAAAATAAGATTTTTTTTTTCCTGTGTGTGTGTGGGGGGGGGGGGGGGGGGGGGGGGGCAAAAGGCTGAATGAAACATTTGTTTCCCTTTAGCTCAGCACTTTGAACCTCTCTCTCTCCCTCTCGATGTCCATGAATGCATGTGTGCATCTTCCTGCCATGATTTTAAATGGCTCTCTGTCACAGGCAGAGATGGGCAGTATTTCAACTACTTGTATTTGAAATACTAGTTAATTTGCTTTTGAGTATTTTGTAATTTGTATTTGATAGGGCCAATACAAAATCAAATGTAATTTGTAACAAAATACTTTAGAGTGGAGTAATTTTGTATTTAAAATACTCAAATTACTTTCTCCAGTGTTTAGGCAGAAGGAGATTTTTTTTCTGTCGGATTCTACCACAAGACCATCTGATCCGCCTGTGAATGTCATTGTCGAATCAGTCAATTTGCCAAAAGTGTTGCTTCTTATGGCCCGCCCCATTTTGGGGCGAAAAGGAAATCACCCCAGATCTCTCTCATTGACTCAATTTTTTTTCACAAAAAAGGGTTGTGGTCGAAAACTTAGAAAGCTGTCTTGATCCTTGTCAATTTATCTTCATTAGTACACCCGACTTAAAGGAGGTTCTTTCAAAGAGCGAATTGAGTTGTTGCACTGAACGTTAGCCATCTTGACACAAGGTGACTTGATGAAAGCCGTGTGATGTCCTTATACGCAATTAGACTTAAGGTCCGGGACACGATCTGGCACTCAGCGCCTGGGCGAGACGCTCCACTTTGTGAATGAGGCGCGCCTCACCTAGGACGCGATCTGGCACTCCGCGCCGCATTGCATAGAGGCAGGGTCCCGGGCGCACATGAGACTCTTAAATAAAGATCTTAGCCTACTATAAACGTTGTTGAGACTCTTTCTAAAGATCTTACTCATTCTCACAGAGACAAAACAAATAGCTACACGGTAATTTATCTGTTTGATGTCACATGTGTGCGCCAGTGTTGTCAATCACATGTGGGCGCCAATGTTGTCAAAGATAATCTGTAACTTGTGGAAGTTGTATTGTTAAACGGTGAGTACTTTGGTAGATGAAAGTGTTAACTTTAAATACAAATGCTAGTACAACTTCTATACGTTATCTGTTAGGTTGTGAGTGTGCAGTGGTAATGTAAGTTGGATTCGTAAAACGTATTTTAGGAAATAAATGACATTGCTTGACATGTAGCTGTTTGTCTCTGTTTTGTTACCGACTTTCAAACTTAATAAAAATCTCAACAACGTTTATAGTAGGCTACGTTTATTGTTTTGTCTCTGTGACAATGAGTAAGATCTTTAGTAAGTCTCAACAACGTTTATAGTAGGCTACGTTTATTGTTTTGTCTGTGTGACAATGAGTAAGATCTTTAGTAAGAGTCTCAACAGCGTTTATAGTATGCTAAGATTTAAAAAAAGAGTCTCATCGGCGCGGAGTGCCAGATCGCGTCCTAGGTGAGGCGCGCCTCATTCACAAAGTGGAGCGTCTTGCCCGGACGCGGAGTGCCAGACCCGCGTCCTAGGTGAGGTGCGCCCCATCCACAAAGTGGAGAGTGTCGCCCAGGCGCGGAGTGCCAGATTGCGTTCTAGTCCTTACCTGGCATTTACGTATGACGAAAGCACGGTGGGGATAGCCCTCTCGGAAGCCATAGAGATTGCAATGAGAGCCCTGTGGCGGCGGTTACAAACATGAAAAAAAGGATACGGAACCACTGACATGGGCCCGTCATAATAGCCTGCACCTGGCCCGGTGGTTACTACGTTACGCCACTGAATAGCCCAAACCTGAATGTTCTGCTATACCAAATTGTGAGAAAACTGAAAATATAAGTATTTCCTGTATTTTAAAAATACAAAATACATGTATTGTATTTTGTTACATTTTCTGGCAACAGTATTTAGTATTTTATTTTGATACATTTATTTGAGGGGTATTTTGTATTTTGTATCAAAATACATTTTGATGTATTTTTGCCCATCTCTGGTCACAGGCAGAACATTCCAGAAACTCACAGCAGAATGAATGAGTCAAATTAAATCCAACAGTTAGAGGTGTGACAAGGTTTTAAAAAAGAGGTGAAATATCTTGGTCCTCGCTCTGTGAGAAGTGTGTGGTGGACATAAGAGAGCGAGAGAGAGGGAGAGGGGGAAGGGGAAAATGTGAAGAAGGAAGGGAAGACTGAAGGGGACATTTCCAATTACTCTTTTTTTCCCGTTGGCTATGTTCTTGCAATCACATCCGTATAGTTGCCTTGAGAGAAAAGCAGACAGAGAAAGAAACAGACGCATAAAGACTGTGCATAACAATATGGTGGCACATGGAATCTGACACGTGCAAAGGACAAAGGAAAGCCACATTCACAATTTAGCAAATGTAATCAGAATTTCAAGAGCCTGACTGCCCCAACCTGAAAGTATGAAAGCAATTCCTGTGAAAATAAACCCAACAGCACAAATCCACTTTTTCTACTGCTTATTTGGGGAGGCAAGAGATATAGTTCTACCTATATACCAATACCAAAAACAACAAAAGTAAAGAATACAATCAGTCCCCCTTTCTCTCCTTGTGTCTTAGATGCTTGTCTGAACCAAGGAATTGCAGTCCTGAGTGAAAAGAATGACAAGTAAAAGTTATGGCCTCTAAGAAACCTCACCTTATGAACCAGGGTACCCTTAAGTTGAGTTATTGAGGAAAAGCTAAAGTACTAAAGTACGAGAGGCTGTCAGAGCAAAAATAAACGTGTGGTATGAAATTCCTGCGGGGAGAGGAATTCATTTGGTTCAGTCTGCAATCATTTTGCGTCTCACCACCGCATTCTCTATTGATTGTGGTCTATAAGGAAACACAATGTGAACACATCCAAGACGTTACCCAGGCTTTATTGCTAAATGCATTGGAGATTACTTTGGCAAGAGGGATTCAAAATAAATGAAAATGAAGTTGCCACCTCTGAATATAATTGATTTTTCAAGTAATAGAAGAGAATTATACAAGAAGGCAGGTTTGGAGACAGAAAATCGGAATATGATTGTACTAAGCCATTGTGTAAACAGTCACCTCTCTTCACCTGTGCAGAAAAAAAGATGATTTCTTGTTTAAATCCTGGCTCCTTCTGTGGATTTCTTAAAAAGTCACACTTCTCCTGCAAGGGCATGGGTCACCATTCCGTGTCAGGTGTGTAGTGAGGGGGAGAGGGGGTGTCACCATAGATATCTTAGATAAAGGCTAGATATCCTGCCTGCGTTTCTGGCCGACGGAGCCGAATGTCCGCACATTTCGGCCATTTTGAGGACAGTATAGCTCACTCCCCCTTAACATTGTGTTGGTAGTGGTACTTTTTAAGTAACCAGAACTTGCTCAATTTTCAACCGATTTTCAAACGGGTTGGTTTGTTATAAACGTAAGATATTTCTTATGGCACTTCATACTTATGAAGAATTATAAACATGGGTTTTCATATGAAAATAACATTGACAGGTCTCTGACAGGTCTCGTTTCAAGGGAGTGTTCAATAGAGCAGGTTGTACAAAATTCTGGCATCTTCATTGGCAATAAAGTCAGCAATTTCCTGTCGAAATCATAATGTAAGATGTTTAACAAACCAACCCGATTGGAAATCATGTGCAACTTTAGTTTTATTATGTGCAACTTAAGTTATATTGAAAAGAAAGAACAATTACTCGCCAATTTATGTAAAATGACTGATACACAATAGCCGTGATACACAATTAAGCTGCACATTTCAACATGTTCAAGCATCCAGAATTATTACCAAGGTAATGACGATTGTAAATCAAGTTATTTGTAAATCCGTCAAAAATGTCCGCGAGATAAGAATGTAAACGATTGTGAAGATCACTGACGTTACCTAACGTACCACTGATCCCTACCGGAAGCATACTGTCCTCAAAATGGCCTCCTGTGCGGACATTCAAGAGTCCGCCATAATCCATCTAGCCTTTATCTAAGATATCTATGGGTGTCACGACTTGACACCCTGTGTCACGAGTTGGGACCTCCGGGCCTCTAGAGGCCGCCAACTGGAGTTTCTTTTGTGTTTCCTGTGTTATGTTTGTACATGTGCCATTGTTTACTTCCTGTGTCTTGTCCTTGTGTTTCCTGGGTACTGTTCGGCGACACTCGCTAAGCGGTTTAGCGAGCTAAATTCCAGGCAAAAAAAGACAACATCCCTTTAGCGAGTTCGCTGAAGCTACTTTTTTATTAATAACCATGGTAACCAATCGCTTAGCACTAACCTGCTCCAGGGCAGGCTAACCCAAGTTTAGCTGGCTACACTTGCCACACCCACGCCAAAAGGAGGGATCCCATTGAGTCATATTGTAGTTTGATTAGCGTAGGAAAAGTTCTTTGCGATCGCCAAGAAGATCCATTTTTCCATCATGATGAGTTCTTGTATGAGCGCTACCGATCCACCCGACAAGGAATAATTAATTTTGAAGACCTTCTCGAGTCATTTATTGCATACACCACCGTAGATCATTGCATGTCTTCACTTTTTGTAATGTCGGCGATGCACCCATAATTATATGACATTGGTACAGTTGATAAACCCGAAATAACTTTCATTAGCAGCCTGAGACGTGATTTTTAGTTTGCACATGAATAGCCTAACGTTTTCTTTGATCCCAGGAAATTTGAGCACAACCCATCTCCATTACGGAGATATTGGCGAAAGTTGTTTAAGATCTTGTCCCACAATCACGATGTTATTAACCATAGGCTACGTCATCAACAAATGCAACTTACATCATTGCAAACGTATAGTTTTGCAAACGTGTCTAGTTTTTGTGCAGTAGCCTAGTTAATAAAGTCTACCTCAGTCTACTTCACAGCATATATTTTTTGTAGAAAAGGTGGATGCATGATAAGAAGAGAGAAATGCACACAATATATTTTCATGCTTCAATTTATTGAATTTCTTATAAATACATTTACATTTAGTCATTTCGCAGACGGTTTATTCAAAGCTATTTACAAGGAGATGTAAAACTACAATTTCTAGGGAAGCGAAGGGGTTCGAATTAGCGACCTGTAGCATGCAAACCATGAGTTCTACCCATTGCACCAGAGTCACATATTCCCTAGATATTGGAAAAGATATCACAACTTAGACAGCCTTAAGACAGTTTCTTATATCGCTGTCACAGACGAGGCAGTGTTGAATTTTGACATGATTATGGTCTTGAATTCTTCATAACGCGTTCATGGTCATATCCTGCCTTAGCGGAGAAAAAAATGAGTCTTTTTCTTTGCGTTTAGACTTTTGTTCGGGAAAAGAAAATCATGGTTTTGGTGATCGACCTATCCTGCCTTTTGAAGTAGACGTGCACGCGCAATTTAGCCGATGATTTTAGCCTGGGACAAATTAACGAGAGGTTAAAATAAATTAGCGCCCGTCGCCTGTTCTCAATTAGCGAGCTAGTTAATCTCCAGTCGCGAGCCAAATTAATTATCTTAGCTCCAGTTGTACGCCGAACAGGGCCCTGAAGGGAAGCACACTATTGTTCTTCGTTTTCTTTATTCTTCCCGTTTTTCTTGCAGCTAACTACGCCACGCCGTTCAAACACCGAAACGTCCGGCCCGATCCGGTACTCCTTGCCACTCCTTTTTTATTCCTCTTTTTCCATCACCTTTTTTCTCCATAGACTTGCATGGCAGAACTTTGAGGCATTATGACATCATAATAGGCTCATTAAACTGGCTTGCACCTGTGCTTCACTGAGCTTCACTGACACCTGCGCCAAATCCAAGGAACCTCTACTCTCTGTCCCTCTCAATTCACTGAGCTTCACTGACACCTGCGCCAAATCCAAGGAACCTCTTCTCTCTGTCCCTCTCAATTCAACTTTGAAAAAGAAGCCCACTCTAGCCAACTGAAATTAGATCAGTTGAGATTGGAGAAGGCGAATCTCTCTTTTAAATGCCTTAAAAATCATGTCAATCGAAAACCACCATCAAGCTTTATATCACAGGCATATTCATCATGTAAATCGAAAACCACCATCAAGCTTTATATCTCTTAAATGCCATAAAAATCATGTAAATCGAAAACCACCATCAAGCTTTATATCATGATACAGTAGTAGTAATAGCTAGCGAGTTTTTTACGTTCACAACCCACAGACAGTTCAAAAGGCCCGGGATATGTTGTGCTGTTGAATGCAACAACAGTCACCAAAGAAAACCTAGATATACAATTGATACTATCGTGAATAGAGTGATGATAGCTAATGAGCTATTTAGCCTTCACTCAGGCTCAGGTTTATTTTGCTAGGTATCTCCGATATCGACGCAGAGACACAGTGTGAAAAAGGATGGAAAACTTAACGAGGAAAAGTGGTTCGGGAACTACGTGTGCAGTAGTTGGCTGTACCAACTCAAGAAAACACCTGAACCAGTGGTTAGATAGAGAGTGCAAAATATTAAAACGAATGTAGTGGCAACAGTTACAGGTACAGTTTATACACCCGCTGATAACAGTGTTAACCAGTATGTGAGTAACGTGGGTTTTATTAAAGCATAGCGTGTGCAATGTGTAGCCATTTCATACCGTTTTGGCAGCGGAGCATTTTACTCCCCTGCCATCTCGGAATGAAATAGCTACACATTACACACGCTATGTTTTAATAAAACTTACGTTTTATGAGACACCAACAGAGGCTCAACAGACAAGTCTTACCATTGAAGATCTTTTTGCACGCCGACGTTTGTTCTGAAAACTATCTACATCCAACCAGCGAGGTTTATCCATGTTGTTGTGGAGAACGAGAGTTGCATCAATCATATTTCATTAAAACGTCACACTTCTTACATTGGACATATCCACCAGCCTAATTACAATCTGCATTGTCTACTTAGCAGAAATGTCTCCATACAGTAGATTTCCCTTCGTTTAGTATCATTTTAAACTTTCCAGATGACTGTATTGCCCCCGCTTGTCAAGTGAAACGTGTCTAGAAACAAGGCTCCTTTGTCTGGATAGCCAGAGCTAGCATAACTGCCATTCAAATCCAATGGTAATGCTACCTAGCTAGGTATGCTAACTGTCAGTATCCATCGTTAACTCGCTAATCGTTAACCATCATGTCACTGGCTTTAATTTGAGAATGGCATGTTAGTAGTACATTTAATATCAGTACACTTGATTCATTACTGCTGATGTGTTACTTATGCTACTTATTAGCAGCTAGCTACCTAGCCACTATGTGTTCCAACTTCCAATGTGTTTTCAGTTAGTGTTAGCGGCAAACTAGCTGTAATGTAAGTTGAGTTGAGCTTCAATGGGGGGGGGGGGGTTATGGCATATATGCTTAATAAGAAAGCTACATACAGTCAGGTGACGGTGCCTGTTAGCATGACCCATGATGTGAAACTTATTTGTTTCCCTTTTCAGAATTGGCAAAAACAACCTGACTGATATTATCAAACACTTTTTAAAATCTTTTTAATAGTATCTTTATTCTTATTGTCTAGTGTATTGGATTCATATTGACTTCCATTTTGCAGTCCTGGTTTATACCTTGGATAATGGGATTGTAACATTGTATCCTGTGTATTAATGCATGCTATTCAATGCCTTTTGTAATAAAAGCATTTCCATTTTAGTACCTTCTAATTCTGATTCAGGTCCAGTTCAAGTCCTAATGAAAATAACACTAAACACTAAAATTCTTGAGAATTGTAGGGGGAAGGGCTACAGATACCAGATGTCAGTGTGACATCTGTAGAGGAGGGCTAATCTCACTGAGATGCAAATGAGCACAACTGTCTTCCCTTTGTCCAAGGTGAGGTGGCAATTTGGAAAAATTAGAGATCCTTTTTCTCAGCAAAAGCTTTTCTGAGGGGTATACATTCAAATGATCACAACTTATACAACAGATCTACATGAGTGAGACATCATTGGATAGCTTTAAACCTACACTTTCAGAATCTGTGAATAACTCAAAACGTCTCTGGGGAGACTTGTGGCTGGTTTAGCCATGGCTGGTCACTAGGGCTGTAACGATACACCTACCTCACGATTCGATTCGTATCACGATTCTTGACCCACGGTTCGATACACCCCACGATATTATTATTATTATTATTTATTTTTTTTACCTCGCGATTTTTAAAATATATTTTCTAATTCACATTAGAATAAGTATGAGCTATAAAAAAATGAAGAAACAATTTATAACCAAATATTGAGGATTTTATTACTCAAAGCAATGCTGTTGAAAAACATTCAACAAACTTCGGAACCTGTTATCTATCTGCAGAGCAAATGTCAGGCTCATACAAAAACATTAATGTGAATTAATTGATGCTAATACCTAGCGCGGTCTCTATAGGATTTCCCATATACGTTAGCATTAAGCTAACGTATTTTCTACCACAGTAAAACATGCAATACTATGTGATTGTTTTTAGAAAACGAATGTTACGTGATGAGATTACTAAAATGTAGTCTGCATGTCTGCTCAGTTTAGGAGTGCTCCCCAAGCAAAGGTTTGAAAAGAACTTCAAGCTTCAGACGTTCTGTTAGGGAAATAGCTTTCTATCTGCCAAGCAAATGGCAGGCTCATGACAACACGCGCAACCTTTGGGAGCATGAACTGCACTGAGTAAATTTTGCGCAACAATTAACCCCAACGCTGAAGCAAGCAGCCGTCTTTACTAGCGAACCAAACTTTTTGTATCAAGTGACCGCTGAGGGCATGTCGCGGTTCTGCCTCCTCGCGTCGCGATGCAGGTTCGTGGCCCAGAGTGTCGCGATTTCTCGGTTCGATCCAATATCGTTACAGCCCTACTGGTCACATATATTAGTTGAAAACAAAAAGGTCTATTCAGTGTCACTGCAGATGGTTACACTGGAAGGCTGGCAGATTCATCCTACAACCTGCATTCAACGTTGTATTGAACACAGAAAACACAGTACTATACAGATTGTGTTCTCAGATATCAGTCTGTGAGGCCCCTCAACAACATATGCGCACTCGGCCACTGCAGTTGCTCGTGCTTGATGGCCGCAACAGAGCAAGCACACTCTCACAGTTCATTCACGAAACGCATTCTAGTTTATTTTAACCTCTCGTTTATTTGTCCCAGGCTAAAATCATCAGCTAAATTGCGCGTGCACGTCCCTCTTCAAAAGGCAGGAGAGGTTGATCACCAAAACCATGATATTTATTACGGCACCATAGTCTAAACTCAAAGAAAAAGGCTCATTTTTTTCTCCGCTAAGGCAGGATATGACCATGAACGCGTTATGAAGAATTCAAGACCATAATCATGTCAAAATTCAACACTGCTGCGACTGCGACAGCATTAAAGAAACTGTCTATAGGCTGTCTAAGAAGTGATATCTTTTCTCGTGCCGAACATGTGACTTTGGTGCAGCGGGTAGAGCGTATGACTTGCATGCAGCAGATTTGCAATGATGTAAGTTAATGTAGGTAAAACAACTTTAGCCAATATCTCCGTAATGGAGAAGGGTTATGTGCTCAAATTTCCTGGGATCAAAGAAAACGTTAGTAGGCTATTCATGTGCAGACTAAAAATCACGTCTCAGGCTGCGAATGAAAGTAATTTCTGGTTTATCAACTGTACCAATGTCATATAATTATGAGTGCTTTGTTCCCCGCATCGCCGACATTACAAAAATGAAGGCACTCGCAAGAAAGTGAAGACATTCAATGTTCGACGGTGGTTGTATGCAATAAATGACTCGAGAAGGTCTTTTAAATTAATTATTCCTTGTCGGGTGGATCGGTAGTGCTCCTACAAGAACTCATCCTGATGGAGAAATGGATCTTCTTGGCGATCGCAAAGAACTCTTCCTACGCTAATCAAACTATAATATGACAACTTGTCAATGGGATCCCTCCTTTTGGCGTGGGTGTGGCAAGTTTAGCCAGCTAAACTTTGGTTAGCCTGCCCTGGAGCAGGTTAGTGCTAAGCGATTAATTACCATGGTTATTGATAAGAAGTTGCTTCGGCGAACTCGTTAAAGGGGCGTCCTCTTTTTTTAGCCTGGAATCTAGCTCGCTACACCGCTTAGCGAGCGTCGCCGAACAGTACCCTGACATGTGCTTTCTCCTATTTGTTTATGTTGCCATGTGCTCCCTTGTTGTCTGTCTCCATCCCTCACCTGTTCCCAATATCACCCTGATTGTTAGCTTGATTTGTTTCACCTGTCCCCTCTGCTATTTAAGTTCAGTGTGTCCTGTGTCCTTTGTCGGTTCGTCAGTTTATGTCAGTCCAGTCTTGTAAGTGGTTTCCAGTTTCTAGTAGCATGGTGAGAGATTTTGTTATATGTATTGCTTCTCTGCCTAGCTTCCTTGTTTTGTGTTTTGTCTCTTTGCTCTTTTGGGATTTTTGAGTTTTGCCACTTTTGATCCCCTGTGAGTTTTCCTGGATCTTCTACTGTTGAGTTTTGGTTAATAAATCCTGAGTTACACTTTATCTGGTCTGCGATTGGATCCTTTCCTGCTGAACCCTGACAGGGGGTGTAGCAGTCAACTAAATGTCACAGAGGAGAAATCCAAAATGTCTCGTACTTGAACAGGCTCAAGGTCTCTCTCGCCTATATTAAGCCATTCTCCGATTTCAATATTCTCTCTCTGTCTGTTTGCCCTCCTTCTCTCTCTCTGTCTGGCAGACACGGACAGCCAAAGATGAATTAATTTCCTCCTGTCAGCCGTCTTGCCATTTCATTTTTTCCTTGATAAAAAAAGGGGGACGTCGAATAATAGCTTTGCTACTGCTGACTGCTGAAGAGCTTGTTGGGCAGACAAGATATTAAAACCACTGGACAGATGGAGAGACGAATGAACAGAGGAGAGGCACCATTACTGTTGTCTGGATAGAGAGGAGGGATGCAGGGGACACTGTGCTGAAATCTATTTGGAACAAAAGAAGGAGGAGGACATTAGAGGAAGTGAACATAGAGGGGACGGAGGTCTCTCTGCTGTGAGGTCATGTTGGTGGTGGTGGAGTGTGACGGGCATCAGTGTCTCCTCCTCACCCCAGTTTTTGATCATTCATTCATTAGATCATTCAATCGGGGGGAATGGTGGCGCATGCCGATAAGTCACCTCATTTACTATGGAGTTAGATTTGTCTCAAAAATAACTGCAAATGCACAGAGGGTGATCAACAAATATGCCTTGAGTTGCACACGTGTTTTGCAATCCACAAATACAAATTTCCGATTTGTAACTTAACTAACTACTTAACTAACAAGATCAGAACAGAGAGAATGAGGACGAGCTACTTTCCTCAAGCATTCTGTATCCTGAACACAAATTACTTTATAAACTGCAATTACACTTTCTTTCACACTTGCACATGGACTGTACACAAACTTCACTTTATATTCCCTCTTACTATTTATGAAAAATATTTATTGATCTTTCTTTCTTCACACTCGCACAGAAAAAGCTTAACACCAAACGAAATTTCACTACATGCTTTATGTTAGTATTTCTATGTATGTGACAAATAAACCTCCTTCTTTGTATCAATAAAAGGCAGTTATTGCACTTACACCAATGACCATTTGTTTGCTCGTTCGTTCATTCATTCATTCTTCCACAAATGAAAACAACACTGATGAACCATAAAAACAATCTTTATGAAAAATATGAAGTATGACACATAAAAGTGTACAAAACAGAAAAAAGGAATAACCGATTAAGGCCACTCAGCCCTTACTTCGTCTGCTTACAGCCCTTGGAATCAAGGTACACAATGTCTTGACAAACAGAAAACTTGCAAATGCAAGTCATCAGCAATGTTGACATAATGATCCAGTGTTGGCTCCTCAGTGGCGCCTATAATTCAGCTAACTAGATTGTTTAGTGCAAGGGGAACAACAGTTTGTCGCTAAGATGTCTTATTAAGAACAACACTGCTGTATATAGTGTCCTTGCATTCTCTTGTGTTGTTTGGCACTTAGTTGTCCCTTTTTCAGTCTCGCTGTCTGTCTGGCTCAACTCTCTTGACTGTCTGGTTTCCTGATGGATAAGGTAGCATGTCCATGAGTGTATCTGTAGACAGTCTCTGCAAAGTCAGCCACTTCTTCAACATATACTGTCTGCAACACAACAAAACATTGACAATTAAGAATCACAGGAGTATCATGAAAAGCTGAGTGGTGGAGGTGGTACAAGATATTACAGGCTAGAACCTATCTGCCATACAGCACATTTGACAGCAAAGATGCCCAAGAAAGGCACACACGATCACAAACCACACTACACACCACACACACACACACACACACATCAGCTGTTCTCTTGGTTGCCAACTGGTACATGTCTGTGCAACCAGCAGACTTAAAACCAGTTTCTTTGTTATAATGAATGACAGGAAGCCCTCCCAAATGACAGCTGTAAACTATCTTGGCTTATATATATATAATATTGTATCTGGCAAGGTAACTCATTAGCTAACATTAACTTACACAAATGACATCTACCACCTTGCTATCAGTATATCAATGTTAGATAAAAGGCAAACTTTAATGGTACATGAGTCTTATCCTCCAAAACAAACCACTACTCATTTACCATGGCTCACTGACAACTGAATAAAAAAACGTTAAAGAACAAACATTACATTACTTCTCTGCTAAATGACTCAACTAAGGGAGATGGTTAACTAACGTTCACCAGCAACGCAATGTTAGCTAGGATATCTAGCAAGCTAGGAAAGTTAAAGCATTCCCACCAAATGATCAAAGCATATCAACCAAATACCATCTAACGTGAGCTAACAGGTTTCCGCTACGTTCATGAAATATTAACAGTAAGTACGCGTCCATGAAAACCCTGAAAATAGATTTGGCTATTGAAGCTGAAGTGGGCTACTTTAAACTGTTAGTTACTCTGTCACTCCTATGTGTTACACCCAAGCGTTAGCGATTCAAATGTTGGTCTCGAAGCACAACATAATAGTAGACTTAACGTTATCTAGACACCACCTCTACTGAAATATGTAAGATTGATTGATTAATAATGATTCTAGATGTATCTTAATAAAGGACAAGGAAAATTCGTTGGAAAATTCTTTGTACTCACAAAGGAAGGTGACTGCTCTTCTTGTCCGGCCATGATTTCAAGGTTTTCCCGCAGAAATGAATGCCCACTTAAGTCGAGCTAAAGATATATCAGTGAACAACAGCGCCATCTGCTGGATGGTGCTCGTGAATCACGAGCTCACGAGTTTGTGGATTTGTGGAAAGAATGTCTCAAAATTGCGGAACGAATGTCTCAAAAATACAAACGTGTGATTGTTAATCCACAAATGCTGAGACACGATTCACAAACAGAATTTTCAGTTTCACAAATGGCTTTTTTTTCACAAACTGAATTTTCAGTTTCACAAATGGCTTTTTGTTTTACAAATGTAAAATGATATATTTACAAATACACATATATTTGTAAAAACCAATACACAAGTTACAAATCGGAAATTTGTATTTGTGTATTGCAAAACACGTGTGCAACTCAAGGCATATTTGTAGATCACCCTCTGTGCATTTGCAGTTATTTTTGAGACAAATCTAACTTCCCAGTCATCTCACCACCTCTTCTCCGCCTCGCTTCCTGTCATACACTTCACTGTCCTCTCCAAATAAAGGCATAAAAAGCCCAACAATAAATCATTAGATCATTCATTTATTAGATCATCATTCATTAGATCTTCATTCATCTTTTTTCGATGCCTGTAGTGACCCAGCAGGCCCAAATAACTCAAATGAAAAGAAAAGGACAGCAAAACATGTTAGGAAACATATCATCCAAAATATCATCCAACATAACATCCAAAATATCACAGGCAGGCTTTGGTTTGGCCCCTCCGTTACAGAGCTCATTTCAGAACCTGTGTTCTGGTTATTTGTCTGGCAACCGCTCCTAGTCTGGCCCATCCTCATTCCAGCCCAGCTAGCCGTCACCCTGCCAGTTGCTGTCTCCTATAACTGCCAAGTCAGCTTGCACCTCTCACTTCAGCTGAGTTTGTTTTGACATCAGTCCACACTTTCAGACATCCAGTATGCTATTAGGCTTCAACAGTGCTTGTGAAATGTTTCTGTTCGTCCAGGTTTGTCAAAGTCACTTTCACAGTAATTGTGAGCCATTATTAGTGCCCTCGAGCCATCATCATCAGCAGTGAGTCTCAAATTCTATTCTGTCCTGAATGGAAGAGTTTACCAAGCGTGTGCTATTGCAGTTTCACCTTCTCAGTTTTATTCAGCTGAGGTTGCATGGATGGCAGGGATCAGAAGAAGTATACATAAGGGAGAACATTATCATTATTACCAATTCTACAACTAGGAAAAAAAATGTTTATCTCAACTATCAATTCCAGCAATTATAGTTTCTCTTTTTGTTATCAACAGCTCAGAGTGTGTGCGTCAGTGGCTTACAAGCATGAAATGCAAATGGAGTCGCTCATGTTGACATGGAGATAAGTGAGGATTCCTCAATCCCCATTAGGACCGTATAAGTAGTGAGCATGAATTGTTTGGAGGCTTTGCTGGGTTTGTGCATCCACAGAGTAGATTATTACCAAGTTACTTTTCTCTCTCTCTCTCTCTCTCTCTCTGTTTCTCTGTCTCAATTTTTCTTTTTGTTGGCTTCTGCAGTTTGTGAACCATTAGTTTATTCCTGAACCATTGGTTGGACACTAAATTGTCTTAAGGGGGACATACGACCATCATAATTATTTTGACGTTACATATTAGGTTTCTATAAGGCAGTTTGTAATGAAGTGTGTTTGTCTATATGAAGACATTGTCAGTGAATGTTCACAATGAATCTGATGACAGTGCGTGTGCATGCTCGTGCTTGCGGGTGTGTGGGCGTGCGTGCGTGTGTGTGTGTGTGTGAGAGAGAGAGAGAATGAGAAAGACAGAGAGAGAAATCAATGATACAAAAAATTGCCAGTTCTCTTTGCTGCAGTGTTTCATTTGCTGGGTTATACACACAGGAACTAAATGCTGGATGTGTCATCTAAGGCAAAGCTCATTTGACTACTTCATAAATGCTTGCCACACCCCACCCCTACCACACACACAAAAGCGTAATGAGGGAGAGTGAGACAAGGACAAGCAACTGACATGGCTTGGTTCTCTAATCCTTTCTCTGTTGTGATATTTCAGACAGCACCTGCTCTCACATTTCAGTATAGGTTAATGTAGTGTAAGAGGAAAGCAGCTGTAGTTAAGACATCTGTCATACAAGCCCTGCATAGGCCTATTATTATCTAGCCAGGCTTCATCCCTTAAACATTCCTTAACTGGCTATTATTGTAGTATAAAGATCTTATAACAGTGTAATAAAACCTGTATTACCATGTGATAAATGAGAATGTTGTCATCGAGACAGCTCAAAACTCCATGTCACTCAATCATGATGATGAAGTTGTATTTAAGAGCATTGTTTTCATCTAATGGCCTTCATCTGAGCGGTTGACTGAGCTTGTGCCTCGATGAGAAGTGATATCCTGCAAACAGTGTGGTGAATATTACTCTCTCTTTCCCACTCTCTCTCTCCCTACTTCTCTTTCCCTACCTCTCCCTCCATCTCTTTCTCTCTCTGTCTCCCTCCGTCTCTTTCTCTCTCTCTCTCTCCTTCTCTTTCCCTCCCTCCCCCAACGTCTCTTTCTCTGTCTATTTCCTAATTATTGCTGTAATGGGCTTTCTGGGTGGTGACACCTTCGGGGGTGGGGTCAGCTATGGCTTGTTCTTTATTTTAGCTTTTTTTTTTAAACCTTTAAATGTCAGCTGTGAGTCATGGCTGAAGGTGACTGTAGATGTGATGGTGCAAACACATCGGCTTATTGACATTCACCGCCAGGTGAGACAACAGAGCAGAGACAAGCCTGCTCGTCAAACAGAGCAGACAAGCCCGGTCATCAAACAGAGCCTCTGTCATCAACAGCCCACCGTGTGAAACCCCATTTCACATGCTTACAAAACACACATACACACACGCACAGACACACACACACACACACACACACACACACATACGAACACACACAGTCACACACAGTCAGACATGTACACCCATCCACACACACACACACACACTCACACACACAAACACACACACACACACACACACACACACACACAGTCATACATGCACACACACACACACACACACACACACACACACACACACACACAATACCTTTCTGATTCTGCCACATCCCAATGTTTCATATTTTGAATAAAGAGCAGGTATGCCCTCCGGAATTAGGTTCTTCCCAAATACCCCCCTACTGAGCACTGCAGAGCGGATTTCATCCTAATGCACCTCTCTGTGTGTCCGTAATGCAGGTCTGTAAAACCCCCTCCTGTCATGTTGAGGATAAATCAAATCCACCACAGCTCAAGCAGCTAACATATTATTAACCCTTAGCATCCCACCTCTTAACCTCCTCACATACCCCATGACTCTCGCCTTGCCTCAGTCCATTTTCTTATTGTATTGACTTTTGATTCATTCCCCCCTCAATCAAGTGTTATTCACCATTTTTGATCACCACAGGATAGTAATTGTTTTTGTAGGATAAATACATATCATTAGTGTCCTTGAGCGAGACACAGTGGCGGCTCGCCCATAGGGTGCGCTGGGGCTCCGCCCCCCCGCTGACCTGACTGCCTGTTTTTCTTTTCTTTTTTAAATAATCTCTCATTTTGAAAAAATAACCTGTGTTAATACAATGATATTGATGATTTTGTTTTAGAATGGGTTTAGAACTCTCCAAAATTATATTTACATTACATTCACTTTCAAGTTCCACGTTTAAAACGTGAACGTTTATCATTTTTGGTGTAGTAGCCAATAGGATGTCTTGCCGGGGCTCCTGGTCGATCAGCCCGTGTGTGCTGTATTTAAGCCAATGGCTCCCCTGTTGCTAGGCAAAAAAGAATACACATCCGCCAATCATCGTCGAGGAATTTTATGGGTTACGGGCGCTGAAGGCTAGAGCCCCTACCAAGATGCACCACTGCTTGTTAACAGGTATTTTCCATTCTAGCAGGGAAGTGTTAAGCATGGCGACGTCGGATGTAGTTGTGGGATCTCAGCTAGCCCCAAATTCAGTCAAATCCTTACATCTGCATCCCTTTGGAAGAAGAACTTTTGCGGAAAAGCTAATTGTTAAACAACTCGGACCAGACAAGCCAGAAGTGAAAATAACCCAACAGACGCGAGAAAAGGGGAAAACATACACCAGAAGCTTTTCCCGAGATTGGTTCGATCGAAAGGCATGGCTAGCTGTGGGTATGTCAATGCCATCTTTTGTTTTCTTTGCCTGCTGTTTAAAACAAGTGCGTGTGATGGACAGTTCGTGGACACAGACTGGAATGACAGAACTGAAGCATTGGTCAGAACGCGTTTAAAAACATGTGCGGTCAAGAGTGCAATTTGTTGTTTCTAAGTTGTGAGCTGTTACTGTTTCATACCAGTTAAAATAATCTTTCTTCTCATACTCATACAGCTGCAGTATACATGTCTTTAAAAAAACTAAATTGTTGTAGTAGTTGTAGTAACAAAAAACTGTTGTTCCCTAGTATAATTTATCGTTATGTGTTGGCACTTTCTATCTGGACATGGACCATAATAAACATGTAACTTGTTCATTATCATTACCTGTGAAACAGTTGATTTCTACATGGCAGATATATTAATATTGTCTTTAGACCATTGGTATTGACTGGTTTGAGTTATTTTATTGGTATAGGCAAGGGGCTGTTTTAAAACTGAGCAGCACTTCTCTGCATCAACAGCTCACGTCTCGTTTTTAATTTATTGGCCTACATGAAATAGCGAACAACAAATTTATCATTGTGAATGATTTGGGATCTGGCCACCCGAAAATGCACCAGAATGCAGGAAATCACATCTACGAAATTCAAAAATTTCTGGGGGACAACCCCCAGACCCCCCGCTCAAAAAGCCCCACCAAAAAAAAAAATCACCAGCCGCCACTGGCGAGACACTGAACCCCCCAACTGCACCCCATGTGCAGGTTAGCACCTTAGAAAGTAGCCTCTGCCATCGGTATGTGAATAAGTAGATGTCTGAGGCATGAATCTGTAAAGTTCTTTGAGTGCTCTAAGTGTAGAAAAGCGCTGTATAAATCTATTCCATTTACCATTCAAAAATCAGGCTGTGATCCTGTTCTAATCCCCCCCCCTCCTCTCGCTCTGTACACTGTCATTGGGGTTTTCACTTAGTTTCTCCGCATTGTATCTTTCTGGGCCAGAATGAGTTTAGGCGCCAACAGAAAGACCACACACACAACACTTTGGAGGAATGTTTACTATCATTAATCGAGAGCGGTGTCTTTCAATTTGAGAGCATTACTTATTAATTTCACTTCCTTTCAGATTTTTGTAATATTTTCCCTCAAAACACACTCTCTCTCTCTCTCTCTCTCTCAAATGGCCACTGCTCTGCTCTTGCTCCAAACAGTTTGCCTGCAATCCGGCATGTTGATGTGAACGGCATGTTATTGTGTAGGGCACAGAAGCTGGAACCCAAGGAGGCAGTGACGATTTCATTGTTCAACGTCATACTTTTTTACAGAATTATTCTTGCAACTCTGCTGCCAGATTTTTCCTGTAAAAACAACAACAAAGAAATACTTTCAAATTAACAGTTGGATTTTGTTTAGTATTTTAACACCACCATGTTGTAATTCAAACTGCATTGCATTGCTTCTTGTAATACAGTTTTTTATCCTGAAAATTACAGCCATATGTCGTTTCTAAAAAGAAATATGCATAATCTTACTTTAAAATTAACATTTTTATTTCGTTAAGTATTTTAACACCACCAGGTTGTAATTTAAACTGCATTGCATTGCTTCTTGTATTACAGCTTTTTCTTCGTGTAAATAACATTTCTATAAAGAAATAGGCATATTCTTACTTAAAAATTAACAGTTATATTCCGTTTAGTATTGTACCAAAAAAAATTGTGAAATAAGCTATACTCTATTGTATTTCTATTTACAGTTTTTTGATGTCACGATTTTACGCCATTTCACTGTTCATTTTAAGCACATTTTTTACAGTGCATGATATTAACAAACATTCATAACAAACATCACATCAAACACCCCTCCTGATAATTCCCATCTCAGGGGCGATTTTAGGATCTGATCTTTAGGGGGGCCCAGCCCCCAGTGCTCACAGAGGCACATTATTTCTCGCTATATGAGGTGAACTAGTTCATTTATACATTTTCGAGCTGCAGTATTAGATTTGCTTTGAGTAGTGTTTCCCCCTTGTCTGGGAATTCCCTGCCCCTTCACTGCATTCCATTTGTTCAGTTGGTCTGGCCAACTCTCAACGGCGCTCCACTTCAGCCACCTGATTGGACAGTCCTTTAACCAATCAGACCAACGATACTATACAACGATACAACGATCGGTAATAAAGCAAACACATATTTTTTCTGTATGAATTGTTCCAGGGCAAGTTTCTGTTCTGTTTTCAAAGAAAACTTGCCTTATCGAAGTTTTGCGGTGCTTCGGCGGCCACCATGTCCAATGTTTAAAAACTCTCCCTGCAGTAGATTTTGTAACGTAGCCGTGGTAAGTTTAAATCCGCCAATGGCGTGCCAGGTAGCCAAAAGCCAGTTTGTGATTGGCTCCAAGGATTCTGGAAATCTTGAAATGAACGGGTATGGAAACTTGGCCAGACCCAGTTCTGAGGCAAAATCAATTTGGCCGGAAGAAGTGGGGCGGGACTTCCCAGACTAGTTTCCCCCTGCAACAGTCAATTTTAAACTCTTCATTTCAAAAGACTGGCTTGAAATGGGTAACAGAGAGACTGAGACAAATATTGAAGATAACTCAACATTTATTATGGGAGTAAAGAGATAAAACAAAAACAAATGCTAGAAAATAAATAAAATGGTCACTAAAATGATTAATCATTGAGCCAAAAAACACGAACACCACACACTTGGTTGAAAATAAATAAATAAATAATAATAGAAAAATAAATAAATAAAATAAACAAATAAGGTCTCTTTCTGTGTGGATTAAGAATAGAAGGGCCCTAAACAGAACAAGGACAGGGGGTCTCTAGTGGTCAGGAGGACAAACTGAAAGTTTTTAATACCTGACAAAGGCGGAATAAAGATCTGTCCACTCACATCCCATTCACTTCACACAAAAAACATACAGTAACTAGAATGCGTTTCGTGAACGAACTGCGAGAGTGTGCTTGCTCTGTTGCGGCCATCAAGCATATGTTGTGCGCATATGTTGTTGAGGGGCCTCACAGACTGATATCTGAGAACAAAATCTGTATAGTACTGTGTTTTCTGTGTTCAGTACAACGTTGAATGCAGGTTGTAGGATGAATCTGCCAGCCTTCCAGTGTAACCATCTGCAGCGACACTGAATACAACTTTCTGTTTTCAACCAATATATTTCAGCAAGCAACTCAACCATTATATTTTGGCTCCACTGACTGAAAACTCATTAAAATTTCGTCTAGTTTTAGGCACCTTTAAAATTCCATATTATAGCCACATTAAAGTCCTTCCCTTCCCTTCTCAGGCCCAGGGACCTCCTGTGTTGTGTCTACTGCATAGTAGTCTAGCTTGCAGTAATTGTGGATGCAATTAGTCTCCAAGATACAGATCTCATGCCTACAGCTGAATTCCAATTAAATCAATGTAAATAATAATTTAAGGCAATACTTGATTAACAGAATTGTCATTCAAATATATGAGAATTGTCATTCAAATATATGAGAATATCACGTCTAGATTTGGAAAATTCAAATGATGAGATGGCAATTTTTTGGGGTGCCCATTTGAAATAAATCTTCATTATCAATGATAAATATTGTATAATGGGCTAAAATGGAAGGCACCCAATGCATTCACTTAAATTATGTCAAATTAAGATTAACTAGCATTAATAACTGATTATAAACAACAACATTCTATAGGTAGGGACTGATATTATTGTTTCGAAATACTTAGAAATAGAAATATATTAATGCAAAGAATAGAGAGATGTCGATAGTTATTTCTTGTAATTCGAATTTGCTCGTTCACACTAACAAAATAGCTAGCTGGCTTAGTGTTACCATAGCCCACTACATTCCAATATTTACATTTACCTCAAGTAAACCTACATTTGAGCAGGTTACAATCGTTAACAACTACAGATAACAGATACAGCCACATTCTGTAACTACCTGTAGCCTACTTACAATTTCACTCCTTGCACCGTTTACTTTGAGCTAAACTCCATGGCTATAATCCTGGCTGTCTTGAAGAGACGTTAGGCAGAAACAAATACATTGTAACGCTGGTTGCACAGGTTGCAGACGCAGACCACTATGATTGACTGACACACGCACACATTGTTCAAATCATACGCTGGACGCTTGCTTTATTAGTATTTCTACATGGATTTAGTTAATGATCAGGCTATAATAAGACCACATCGGCTATGTAATCGCTGACAACCGGGACGATTTCATAGTGGTTGGTGTAAACCGGGACAGGTTTTTGTCGGGACGCGCAACTCAAAACCGGGACGTCTTTTGACCCTAGGCACAATACAACTAGGCTACTATGCCTAGCTGGCCTTAGAGTTAAATCAACCACATATCCTCCATATGAAATGCTGTGAAATGTCATAACCAACAGATTTAGCTAGACGGATAGTTTTGACAGTTGAAAGTGGTGTTAATGATAATAACAATTGCCCAAATAGACAAACTATAATAACTTAGCTAGGATAATGCTACCTCATAGTTAGCTAACGTTAGCTAGCTAAACGTTTACCAAGGCTAACGAATTGCCCAAATAGACAAGGCTATTCAAACCAGTCACATATTCATTTATTTTTTGCTTGATTAATGTTGTGCGTAGCCTGTCCTATAGTCCCTACTGCAATGAGTTTACTAGTTAGCTATCGATAGCTAGTATAACTTAGCTAGGATATGCTACCTCATAGTTAGCTAACGTTAGCTAGCTAAACGTTTACCGAGGCTAACGTGAAAGTATGGGAGCTAGCAAAGCCATTTCTAGCTCTACTTCACAATATTGTGCACGTACCTATTTTTAGGCGCATATGCGAGTGAAATACTCGCACTGTAGAGCCCACTGTAGAGCCATGTGCTCGTAAATTAATATTCCTAGTTATACAGTTGAATGGAGAGGGACAGAGACTAGAGGAGCCTTGGCGCAGGTGTCAGTGAAGCACAGGTGCAAGCTAGTTTTAATGACCCCATTATGATGTCATAATCCACAGAGTTCTGCCATGCAAGTCTATGGGGAAAAAAGGTGATGAAAAAGAGGAATAAAAAAGGAGTGGCAAGGAGAACCGCCACGAAAAGATATAGCAGGTTGCACCGGATCGGGCCGGACGTTTCGGTGTTTGAACGGCGTCTGTACCTCGAACGGGCGAGGCCTGATTCGATGCAAGAAAAACGGGCGGAATAAAGAAAATTATGAAGAACAATAGTGTGCTTCCCTTCGGGCAAGCACACAAATAAGAACTAAGTGACTAGTATCTAAGCAACCTACTTCGGAAGAACCAAGCGTTGTCGCCTCACCTTAAGGTTGGCAAACCTATTGATCACAGCAGCATGACTAATGCCATCAAGAACCTCTGCTTCAATTGCCATCACAGCCAAATTATGGAGTCTATTTTGCCCCATGGTCCTCCTCAGCCAGGTATGTAGGCGGAGCAAAACACTGAACGACTGCTCACAGCTACAGCTGCTAACTGGGATCGTAAGAGCAGCCTGAACAGTAGCTTTGAGTGTAGGGAACATGTCAACATCAAGTTGCTGATAGACAGCCAGCATGTCCTCAACATGTCCTCCAGTCTCCTTCTTCCGCTTATAAAGCTGCTGGCCACCATCACCTCCGCTGGCTTGAGGTCTATGTTGTAGTGCAATGCCAGTGGTGACAGTAGAGGCACAGACAAGAAGTGCTCAGATTTGGGAGAGCAAGCCATAATCCCACTGAGGAGCTCCTCACTGACGTCAGAAAACCTCTCCTCCAGTTCAGCTACCATTCTATCTAAGCAAGGAAATAGCAGCCTCTGTTTTAGGTCATCTGGATTGGAGGAACCAGTTGCCTCACTGCCTGCCCCACATGTAGATTCCACCATATAGTCAGTCATTCTTTTGGTTTATGACTCTGCTTAGATGATTCATCAGAGACGACCAGTTTGTTGGCATCACAAATGGCCATTGCTCGGGCATGCAGCTCACCAGCATTGGAGTCACTACGCTTCTCCTTAAGGGTGTGGGTTACTGCATCTTTGTACTTCACTGCTCTGGCAAGGTCAATGTTCTCCTTCTGCAGATACAAGTGCAAACCTGCACATACCGACAGGAGAGCGTGGAACATGACAAGCAAGTACACAGAGGAGAATTTGGAGAGTTTCACTCTCAGTCCCACAGCCAAAGGTGTATTGATGCCAAGGAGGCATTCAATTATGGCAGGGAAGTTCTCAAGAACAGCGTTAACTGAACGGACTTGGCATGCCCAACGCGTTGTCGACAATTGGACAAGTTCAGTTTGCTGTAGCCCAAGGGTTGCTTTCGTCTCTGTAAACTTGTGGTGATTCACAAGTGATGAACTGAAAAATGAGTACACACTTTCCAGCATTTCGAAAAACTCTCTGGCCTCAGGAATTGCCCTGCATGTGTGACATAAGACAAGGTTCAATTCATGGGCATAACAGTGTACATACACTGCTTCAGGGTGTTCCTTTCTGAAATGGGCCTGGACGCCGCCCACAGCCCCACTCATCACTGCTGCACCATCGTATGTTTGAGCCACACATTTGAGATCTCCAATGCCAATTAGAGCCAGCTGTTGCTCAATGGTGTTGGCAATTGACTTAGCATCAAAGCTCATCAACTCTGTTAGGGATAGGAATCTTTCTTTAACCATACCCCCTGTGACATACCTCACACAGAGTGATAGCTGTTCTCTTTTTCCATCCCTGGCTTCATCAGCCATAATGGCATACATCTGCGCCTCCCTCATCTCCTTAACAATAGTTGCAGTGACCTCTTCTGCACAACACTGCACCATTTAATTCTGACTGCTATTTGAAAGATATGTGGTGTTCAGTGGAGGAGTGTAACTTTGGAGAAATGGGTCAAATTTCTGAACCAGTTGGAAGCATTCTGCAAACATCCCTTTATTGTGGCTTTTACAAGACTCATCGTGACCCCTGAATGGAATTCCCTCTTTCCCCAGCAGGGAAGTTACTGCCACAATGCGTTTTAAGTACTCCCTTCTCTCTTGCACTTCAGAGGAAGTAGCACTCTCAATTTGTTGTACGACACTACCCTTCAAAAGACTTGCTTTGTAGCTCTGCCAACGAATGACACTATCTTTATGGGACTGTGAGGATTCATGTTTGTGGAAGAAGTCCAGTGCCTTCTTCCAATTTTTCACACCACCACTAATGAATACGTCCTGTTTTAAATTTCGCCCAAACACCCTACAGCCATAGCAGAATGCAGCATCCCTTTTGCAGGAGTATTCAAGCCAATTAAAGCTTTGAAACCATTTGTACTGGAAGGCCCTTTTGTGTGTGCCACACACACTTTGTGGGTATTGGGCTAGCTTTACTTGTTTAGGTCCTGTGTTTCTGTCACCTAAATCCAAAACTGTCTCTGTCGAAACTGATGCTGCTGGCTGTTCCTGTTCTCCGCTCACCTCCCTGTCACCTTCACCTTCAACCTGCTCTTCCTCCTCTGCTTCTGTAGTAACATGATTCAGAATATATATATATATATATATATATATGGGTCAATGACGTTTCAGTATTAGAAGTCAGGGTGGTGCAACCACAGCTAATGCCACTATTGTATAAATTAAATGAGTGAGTTGATTATCTAGACAGCACATTCATTGACCCATATATATACAGTGCCACTTGAAAGTATGTGAACCCCTTGAGCACTAAGAGTTTTCTGTTGTTTTACCATGATTTTTCATTTTTTTTCATCACCAATTTTCCATAGGTGAAATGTCAGGTTTATGTTTATCATTTGCATGTACTTGTTTGGAGGGAATTGTTTGAGTAGCCAAAAAACTACATGAAACATGGAATTAGTCCATTTCAAAAGTAAGTGAACCCCCAGCTGAATTGGTAAAGTCAAGCAGGTAACAGATTCGGTGAAACTTATTTGGGTGCTTAATTAGTCAATTAAGCAAACCCATCAACTGAGACATCCTTAGGGAAAGGTTTGGGCAACACAGATTAAAAGAGAGAGGAAACCAACCAAACTACTGTAGTGCCAAGGTGTACCCACACAGATCAACAATTCCGAGAGGAAACGAGATATCCGAGAACATCAGGAAGAAGGTACTGACAGCCCATCAGTCTTGGGAAAGCTATAAGACCATCTCCAAAAGATTCCAGCTCCATCCATCCATCCAAGACAAATAATTTAGAAATGGAGGGCATTCAAAATGACCGCATCTCTGCCTTGAGGTGGACGCCGATCAAGACCATCACCAAGAAGCACCAGAAGAAGAATAAATCAGGTAAAAGTCAACCCACACATCACCTCTAAAGAGTTTTGGACATCTCTGGCAGCATCTGGGGTAAATGTACATGGGTCTACAATCAGACGGAAATTGAATAGACGTGACATTCATGATCGGGTTGCTAGAAGGAAGCCTCTGCTCTCAAGAAAGAACAAAACTGCCCGTTTCAACTTTGCCAGAGAGCACTTGGATAAACCAAAGGCCTTCTGGAAGTCCCTTCTTTGGACAGATGAGTCCGAGATAGAATTATTTGGTCATGATCAAAACCAACAATTTTCGTCTGATTGTAGACCCATGTACATTTACCCCAGATGCTGCCAGAGAGGTCCGAAACTCTTTAGAGGTGATGTGTGGGTTGACTTTTACCTCATTTATTCTTCTTCTGGTGCTTCTTGGTGATGGTCTTGATCGGCTTCCGCCTCAAGGCAGAGATGCGGTCATTTTGAATGCCCTCAATTTCTAAATTATTGGTCTTGGATGGATGGATGGAGCTGGAATCTTTTGGAGATGGTCTTATAGCTTTCCCAAGACTGATGGGCAGTCAGTACCTTCTTCCTGATGTTCTCGGATATCTCGTTTCCTCTCGGCATTGTTGATCTGTGTGGGTACACCTTGGCACTACAGTAGTTTGGTTGGTTTCCTCTCTCTTTTAATCTGTGTTGCCCAAACCTTTCCCTAAGGATGTCTCAGTTGATGGGTTTGCTTAATTGACTAATTAAGCACCCAAATAAGTTTCACCGAATCTGTTACCTGCTTGACTATACCAATTCAGCTGGGGGTTCACTTACTTTTGAAATGGACTAATTCCATGTTTCATGTAGTTTTTTGGCTACTCAAACAATTCCCTCCAAACAAGTACATGCAAATGATAAACATAAACCTGACATTTCATCTATGGAAAATTGGTGATGAAAAAAAATGAAAAATCATGGTAAAACAACAGAAAACTCTTAGTGCTCAAGGGGTTCACATACTTTCAAGTGGCACTGTATATCCGAAACTATCTCAGCATTTGCTTCGCTCACCTGAAGTTGAGCGTTGGCCTTTGTTCTTGAAAAAAGAACGTACGTCCATCTATGGAAAGACAGAAAATCGGTCAGATTTTTCCAATGTTCCATTAACATCTCAAAATGTCCGGTTTAACGTCGGGGAATTGCACTCGGCCGCACTCTTGACCCCGTATTCTAGGTTTCAACCTGGCTAAATGCACTCAGTGGCTCCCACATTTGCCAGCTATTTACTTCTACTGGACTACGAAAAGCTTCTGCATACTGACATTACCACACACACACATACACGCTTATAACCGGACCAACATAGGATTAAAATTATCAGTGAACCACAGCGCCATGATGCCCAAATTAGCCGGGTCGACACACTGTTGTGTCTGTTCAGTTCAATTCAATTGAATCCAATTGCTAATGCCTTGCAACACACTCGGTGCGAAAATTTTCAGGTGATAAGTTTCTCAGTGAAGTGAAGACGCTTGCATAATCTGGTGTCGGTGTATATTTTCTTACAACACACACGTCTACTGAAGAAGAAACACTTACCTTCTCATCTCTTGTATAGGTGCTCGCCGCTCCAGAAATGTGATGTTTATGGGCGCAACTATCTAACTACCAGATCAAACTGTCAAGCCGTAGAATGTGCAAACCAATCAGAAGAGATGTAGTTGATAACAATTAACCCTAACGCAGAAGCAAGCAGCCGCCTTAACTTGTGTACGTTGCACTCTGGCTCTTATCTTGGCTCTCAGGAAGACATTGACAGAGGCAGCGACGAGTTGTGCCTCATCTGAGACTGTGCAATCCCTCACAAACTGTGTTGAGCGCATGCGTAGAACTGGGTGCCAGGGCTGACTGCACACGTCACTACGGTTGCGTGCCCTGGCGGGGCTTGTTGCGTGTATGTATGCAAATCCAAATTTAAGAATCTGCACAGCTGAGAACACTTCGGCTGTGTAAGAACCAATATTCAGGTGTTCTTTAATAAGGTGGAGATATTTTCTTACATTGAACTTCCGAAGTCCGTAAAACACATTTAAAAGAAGACATAAAGACAAAAAAAAATCTAAAAATAGTCACCATAGGTGTGAAGACAGATCGCGAGTAGGAGTACTCCCCTTGTATGTCAGCTGAGCCGTCGTAGGTCGACGGGGGCCTGCTGAGGGAACAGCTGTGAAAAGGCAGTTAGACAAAGACAGCCCTGAACCCCAGGACTGCAAGGACTGAGATGGCTGGGGACCGTGACCTGGGCCCCCATAAGCACCGTGTCCCCATGGTTGGAGTTCAGAACCCAACTTCTGCACTATACCTTTTGAAAGGCTGACCATTTGCAGTTTTATCTCGCCCATTATTTCATGGCATAGTCCATCCTTCATTTTACCAAGTGATGCTTCAGGCGGTGTCGACCTCTGCACTTGCTCTGTATGGTACACTTGGGCAGACACTTCTTCTCCATATGCCTCCATTCGGTCCAGCCGGTGGGTCTCCACCACCACCAGGGTTAGAGTTCATTACAAAATATCTTAACCAGCCACTAAAGCTTAAAAATATCCTGCCGACACACGCCAAAAGTTGTAATGGTCCGGAAAGGCAAATACTAATAAGCACCACTGAATGATAGTGAAAGTAGCCGACTACGCCAGCCCAGAAGGGCAGTAATTAAAATGGAATAAATAAGCACAGGTTCGCTCAAGCTTGTGGCTGGTTAAAATACACACAATAGGCAAAGGTAGGCAGTCGGAGAGGGAGAGAAAACAAGGCAATGGGGCAGTCCTACTACACGTCACACTAAAACACCTGTGAAACACGGTAACACTTCAATTCCTGTTTACGTTCGTACACACAATCACAGCACGATATTGAGACACGACAAAACCTTTTAAATCCACACCACTCGTGATTAAATGCACACGTTAGTTTTACACGTGAACTTTACAAGGGCTACCCATTACATTTATAAGTTTGCTCATTTTAGTCTGAATAAACTTCATAATTCTCAAAAGCCTTTTTTTTATTAACAGCATTTACTTAAGTACATTTAATATCAGAAAATGACTTTTGATACTAAAGTACAGTAAAGATCAGATACTTCAATACTTTTACTTAAGTAATTTTCCAGTAGTATTTTAAAAGGTGACCTTTGCTTTTACTTGAGTAATTTTCCAGTAAGGTATCTGTACTTTTACTCAAGTATGGCTTATGGGTACTTTATACACCACTACCCACAGCTCACAGGATACAGTATGACTGATACCCTTTTGCAGAGCACTGACCCCTGTGCCCTCCAGTATTCCCATCTGATGAAAAATATCTGTATCTCGCTGTCTCTCTCTCTATGTATCTCTCTCTCACACACAGACACACACACTCACACTCAGATCAATCACCGTCTCAGAGGAGCTGTGTGGGATCTGTGAGGGATTGCAGGGGAGGGGATAGTGAGGGATGCTTCAATCTCACTGACCCTGGGAAGCACAGCTCTCATCAGAGGAAGGAAAGCAGGGCGGGGCGCAGCGCGGCCAGGGGATGGACACAAACTCAACAGCAGAGCTCATCTAGCACAACCACGGCTCTGCAGTGCCACATCACACACACACACACACACACACACACACACACACTTGCTTGATTGCAGTTGTCCTTCGAGGCCGATTATGACGTCCACTCCTGACACTGAACGATGAGATCTCTGGTGGCTGTATAGTCCTATCGTGGATCCACAGGTCTTGTCGCAGGTGGGACATGTGTATGTAGTAGTGGTCAGTGGCGGCTGATGACATTTTTTTGAGGGGGGGCGCAGTTCGGCGGCGCGGTTTAAATAGCACTCCACAATGAGGTGTTTTGATTAAAACATTTGTTACTGAGGTTAAAAGACTGCATATTTCTGCTTTCACTACATGGCACTGCATGAGATGGTACATATGGGTGTGGTCTGCAATGGGAATAGGGACCAATCTGCACTGCACTGGATTACATCAATATGAATGATTGTTACACTATAACAATAACACATCACCAATATTATTAAGACACATATAATAGTGGACATTACACCAAGCAATTATATTTACAGTATGAGCTGTATGAACTCATCCTTATTACATAAGTCATAAGTCAATATAAGATCACCTATAAGAGAACATGCTAATGGCTACTATTATGCTATTTATTATGCTAATCGCAAATCGCTGCTAATAGCACTACTAACTTCATGAAACACACTTACTTTTATCAGGTACGCACACAATGCCTCACATATGAATTGAAACAATGATGATTGGAAAGCTAGGCACTCAGTATGTTTAACAACTTAACTATTACTGCCACTGAATTGGCTAGGAATGAAATGTATCGATATAACTGTTAATCTTAACTGAGGGAGCTACACACGTCACGCCATTACTAACGGATTATTTCGTACAATATTAAAAAAAAACAAAGCTTTATTTCAAGAACACACACAGTGCTCAACACTATCCAATAACAACTATCAAAAAACTGTAACTTGCCCGCTATCAGCTCCGGTTAGCATTCAGGCTGGAGAAGTAAAGGTCCTCCCGCGATCAGTGGTTGTCTGTTAAATGTTTTAATCCGGACGTTCCCTGTGTTTTAGTTTCTTCTTATCGACATCTGATCGTCGATTGAAAGGTGTTCCACGAATAGATACAACTGAGTTTTCAGTCGCCATACTCTCAGATTAAAAGTTTCTGCTGGCTATTCTTCCGTAGATATGTGATATTTAAATCTGATGTGAGGGAATAACAAAAGGTGTCTGATTGGACAGTCCTATCAGCATGATATATAAGAAACCCTTTCATTGGCTGGGGGCGCAAGTGGAGTGCGCCCATGGCTCGAACTGTCATCCGCCAATGAGAATTTTAGGGTGGTCAGCGCCCCAGCGCCCTATATTGACGCACCGCCACTGGCAACCTTGGTTGTTTTTCTGTTGTGCCTTCTTTCTCGCCTTTCCTGTCTCCTGGCTGTCCTGTCCTCCTCTAGTGCTTTGGTCCCATCTTGGCACATCTGACGCCAGGTGTTACGGTCAGCAGCCAAGCCCTCTAGTTCCCAAGGTCTGATGTTACACTCTTTTAGCGCTGTTTTTATCTGGTCTTTGTAGCGCTTCTTCTGCCTCCAGCAGAGCGTTGCTGATGGTGGGTGATGGTGGCCTCAATGCTCCTACAGCCTGCTCTCCTGAGGATCACGGTATGGGGCACTCCGTCACACCAAGTGATCCCTATTAAGCGGTGGAGGCAGCCGATGTGAAAATGCTCCAGGGACTTAACCTTAACCTAAGTGACCCAGGCTTCACAACTGTAGAGGAGGGTGGTGATGCAGACAGCTTGGTACACAGAAAGCTTTGTATGTAGATATAAGTTTTTGTTTTGAAAGACCCGGCGCCTGAGTCTCCCAAAGGCAGATGATGCTGATGGTTCTTGACCTCATTGTCAATGTTATTGCCCTCAGAGAGGATACTTCCCAGGTATTTAAATGATATACTACAGCCAGATTTTGATCAGAGATGCTGAAGATGGGTGGCGTGGATGGGATGCTGGTGCTCCAATGGCAGACTACCTCAGTTTTGGCAATGTCGATGGTCAGCCCCATCCTGCTGTAAGCCTTCACAGCTGCATCCAGGACAGCCTGGAGGTCTTGTGGAGTGTGAGCCACAAGAGCACAGTCATCTGCATACTGCAGCTCAAGGACCCTCACTCTCTGCAGCTTGGTGGTTGCTTGCAGCCTCCTGATGTTGAAGAGGTTGCCATCTAGCCTATAGCCTACTGCAACCCCACTGTTGTCCTCAATTTCCATATGGAGAAGCTGGGTGACACATAGGAGGAAGATGTTAAAGAGCACTGGTGCTAGTACACACCCCTGCCTGACCCCTGTGCACACAGGGAAGGAGGCAGACTCTTGCCCTCCTATTGCCACCCTAGCATTCATACCATAATGAAATCGGAGGATGTTGACAAACTTGCTAGGGCATCCAAACCGGAGCAGGATGTCCCACAGTAGGCTTCTCTCCACAGTGTCGAAGGCTTTGGAGAGAACGACAAAAGCCATAAACAGGTCTTGATGTTGCTCCCTGCACTTTCCTGAAGTTGCCGGGCTGTAAAGACCATGTCGACTGAACTCCTGTTCTTTCTAAAGCCACACTGTGATTCTGGGAGCAGTGACTCTGTGATGTTGAGTAGCCTCTGCAGCAGCACCTTGGCCAGGACCTTACCAGCAACAGCAAGGAGTGATATACCCCTGTAGTTGCCACAGATGGTCTTGTCACCTTTGTTCTTATATATGGTGACAATTTTGGCATCTCTCCATTGATGTGGGATGTTTTCATCAGCCCATACTTTAGTGATGTGTCATTGTAGCGCTCTTGAACAGAGGTAACCACCCTGTTTAAGCAGTTCCGCAGGGATATTGTCCATGCCAGGGGACTTGTTGTTCTTCAGGGAGGGGACAGCTGAAAGAACCTCCAGGAAGGTCGGGGGTTGGTTTAGGTTGTCAATAGGTGGGAGTTCAGGCAGTTGATCCAGGATGGTGTGATCTGCTTCTGAGTCCTGATTAAGCAGGGTATTAAAATGTTCAGCCCACCTCTCCAGCACACTGCTCTGGTCTTTTAGGACTCTGAGCCCATCTGCGGTTTTTAGGGGAGTGATGCAGTGGTTTGTTGGGCCGTAGATAGATTTGACTGCATTGTAAAAGTAATGCATATCATTTCTATCAGCGAGGGACTGGATTTCCTGTGCCTTCTCTGTCCACCACTTGTTTTGCATTGTTCTTAGGGTCTTTTTCACTTCACGCCTTGCTCTCTGCCATTGCTCTCTGGCGGTGCTCGATGAGGGGTTTTTCAGGGTTGCTAGGTGTGCTTTGTGCATGGCGTTCAGTGAGTTACGGATGGTGTCTAAGTTATTGTCAAACCAGTCCTGGTGGTTTTTGGTCTTATAGCCGATTTAGTGGGCTGCTGCTTCATGAAGGGCTGAGCTGATAGTGGTCCACTGCTGGTCTGTGTCATTCCCTCTACCCAAGCTGAGTTCAAGCTCTTCAAGTTTTTCAGCCAGGGAGCATCGAAACTAATTTCTTGTGCTGGTATCTTCCAGGCAGGCACAGGCTAAGCATCTCCCACTGGCCACGTTTCCGCATGGGGGGGCGTACACTCATGTGGACTTTGGCCATGATCATCTGGTGGTCTGTCCAGCATTCTGCACCTCTCATTGCCCGGCACATGAGAATGTCTTTGATGTCAGAACGTCTCACGATGACATAGTCAACTAGGTGCCAATGTTTAGAGCGTTTGTGCATCCATTATGTTTTGTATTTGGTCTTTTGCTGGAAGATGGTGTTGGTTATGGTCAGGTTGTGCTCAGAGCAGAGGGTAAGTAATCTCATGCCATTTGAGTTGGCCTGACCAATACCACGCCTGCCAAGCACTCCTTTCCAAATCCTGTCACTCTGCGCCACATGAGCATTGAAGTCCCCAAGGAGGAGGATCTTGTTGGTCTTGGGGATCCGGTGGAGAGCCTCATCCAGTGACTGATAGACTGAGTCTTTAACCTCAATGTCGGACGGCAGTGTTGGCGCATACACACTAAGAAGTGTAGCAAAGCGGTGCTTCGCCAGGGGGATACAGAGGGTAATCAGTCTTTCACTGATGCCCACAGGTGTTTCAGTGAGTCTTGGTAGCAGTGTGTTCTTGATGGCCAGTCCCACACCGTGCACATGTTGTCCACCTGGGGGGTAGCCTTTCCAGAAGAATGTGTAACCGGACCCTTCCTCTATTAGCGACCCTTCATCAAGGAGCCTGGTCTCGCTAAGTGCGGCGCTGTCGATGTAGTAACGCCTCAGCTCGGCCGCAATCAGTGCTGTACTTCTGTGAGGTCTTTCTGTCCTGCCATAGGAGTCCAGAAGGGTTCTTACGTTCCATGTTGCCAGTTTTAGGTTTTGGGTTTTTTGTCTTCTGTTTTGACCGAAGAGGTGGAATGACCCGACAGGTGCGGTTTCCTGTCCAGGAGTTGAGTGGGAATTTTTTAGGTCACCTTTTCTAGGCCCCTCCTTCAGCTCCTGTCGCCAGTTGCCCCATCACCGCCTGTCTTCAACCAGATGTGGATCCAGAGTATACACCGTGGTCAGAGGTGGATACCTGCGCAAAGAGATTATTTAGAGTGCCGTTGGAGGCGCGCTATCCCCAGGAGCACTATCTTCGCCATGGTGAGGTATATCTGGTGGCATGGGTCAGCCCAGGACGACCAGTTCCCAATTCTGGCTGCAGGAGGCTGCCGGGTCCTGGCTCTGTTTAGGCCCGCCTATTGCGAACCGCTAGCGCATTGCTTTTCTGTCGGGGTCTGCTCCCTTAGCCCTGCCTCACCCACAGAGAGACTTGCTGACAAATAGACACACACATACACGTACAAATGCAGTCAACCCTGCAACCCAATATACACTATTCCTACATATAAACTCCAATCTTGCTGTCTTTACTGTGAATGTCTTTTCTCTGAAGCTCAAAGCTCAATTCTGTGGAGGGCTGTTGGTAGTTGCCTGCGGATGCCAAACTTTACTTCTTACACCATTCTAAATACAAACACATACACAGAAATACGCACACACACACACACACACACACACACACACACACACACACACACACACACACACACACACACACACACACACACGCACACACACACACACACACACACACACAGAGGGAGAGATAAACAGCAGTTGTAAGAGACCATTTACCGGATCTGTTCATTTACTCACCAGAGATCAGTTGGTAATTAAACAGCAATTAACCGACAGACCATCAGGCCACTGACCCTGCTAAATGAGAAGGGGGAAGGGAGGAAAATTCTCTAGGAATGATTTGACTCCTGTTTATTTGCTCACTGCTCTCACTTCCCCCTTTTAATGTGTTTATTACCAATGTCTAACAGCTGTTCCCTATGTGTAATCAACAGCAACCCTTGGACACCAAGCTCTGTCCTTCACTAGGGTACCCTTAGCAACCTTGCCCTTGGCAACCGTGCCCATGGTGATTAAAACTGCCATGCCTTGGGGGTATTTGTCTCTTCACCGGGAAAAAAACGTGACCTTCTGCTATGACCCCCACAGCGTTGGATGTGTCAAGTGAGAATGTGATGAAAAGAACCTCAATCGTCTTTTGACCTTGATAAACCTTAAACCTGTCATGGTTGGAATTTAGCTACTGGTTGAATCTTTCTGTTTTGATTTAGAATTTTATACACACACTTACACACAGACACACTCTAGAGAGGTGGTATTTTGAACCATTGATAAAGGCCATGAATAAATGGTTTGAAAAAATGAAGGTTCAGCGAAGAGGAGATAGATATATTTCTCGAAGTAACAGCGAACATTAACCTTTTACAAGGAAGGAATACACTGCCGCATTCGTTTTTTCTGGACACCAAACGTTCACTCAATCACTGCCCTTGATTCAATGTGCGTGCGGTTATATTATTGTTTTGCTGCCTATGCTGGGTTGTGTATAGGTGTCATTATCCATGGCTGTTGGGGATAACCGCCATCACCTACAGCGAGATGTTTAAAAGAACACGATTATAAAGAATATGCTATTGGGTGGCATTAATACATAAACTGTCTAATATAACAATATAGATGTGTACATGGCGAGATTAATAATTTCTACAAGGGACATGGGCTCACTACAATATATCCCCACTGAAACAAATACATTTACCAAGTAGCCAGGCCTCTCCAAAATCCCTGTTGCTCAATCTTGGATAGATGGCACTATTCCGGAGATAAAACTGTCATGGACAGATCTAGGGTATTTGGCTACCACGTTAGTAATGGTCATGTTGGCATCACATTTGACCTGGACATTCATTGAATATGTGTGCTTTCTGTGACGGTAAATGTGTTCGTGGATTGCAGGTAGGACTGTTTGGATGTGGGTGCAATCAATGGCTCCAATGACGTTTGGAAAGTTTGCAATTTGAAAAAAGTCCTGTTTGATGTTTCTAATTTCAGCTATCGTAGTGGGGAAATGTATATATTGACCAGTGCGCCGTAGCAATGCATTGAGTACCTGGGTGAATATTTGGCTGAGTGAAGGCTGAGATATATCAACTGCTGATGCTATACCTGTTTGAAATGATCCGGAGGCCAATATTACCAATGTTGCCAGGAGTTTAACAACTGATGGAATGGAATGGAATGTTCGCCGGGTGGAGGGTGTTGTAGCGAATTTACAACTGTTTCCAAAAACTTAGAGATAATACTCAATCAGAGTCAGAAGTCCGGAGTCCGATAAACTGAAGTTTTATTTAGTCCTGCAGACAGATCATCCAAATATGAGAGTGTTGGTCCATGGAACAGCTCTGAATCTGAGACCCAATGCATTGTCTTTTATTCTCATAATTCCTCAGTTTATGCAAGTCATGGACATCACCTTATCTAAAAATGACCCAATCAGAATATTCCCTCATACTTTCACACATTTTATCCTCATTATTAGCCACTCAGAATATTCTCGCTCACCTGTTGCGAGGGGACTTTTGCTTTGGGGAGGAAAGATCCTCCTGCCAATTGTCTTGGTTATCACATGATGAAAGGCTATGTTTGGCCTTGACTGGCATCATCTTGTGTGTGTATATGTATGGTTGTGTGCGTATGTGTATTTGTGTGATTGTGTATCCATGTGTGTAGGTGTGTGTGTATGTGTATGTGTAATTGAGTGTTTGTTTGAATGTGTGTATGTGTTTATGTGTGTGTGCGTGTAAGTGTGTGTGTATATGTGTATGTAGAAGTGTATATCTGTATGTGTGTGTATGTGTAAGTGTATCTCTGTATGTGTGTGTATGTATAAGTGTGTGTGGGTGTGGGTGTGGGTGTGGGTGTGGGTGTGTCTGAGTGACCCCCTCCTGACTGCTTTGTTACTTTCCACTGCCCTGCACCTGCACTCTGGTTTTCATGCTCGACCTTACATGATACCCATTCCTGCACACGGGCCAAATGACAATTGTAGCTGCAATTCTGCTCTATGACCACCACGGCACTGTTTGACAATGATCATTTTCAACAAGTGTAAGATGTCGTGTCTGATCTGGTTCAGTAATTGTAGAATTGCGTGGCTGGTTTACCTGTACCGTCTAATGATTTCTGGTTCACTTAACTGGAATTTGTGTTGAAAATATTATTTCTGCGCGTTGTCTTTGTCTGTGTCTTCGCCTTGTTTTAATAACTGCTGCCATATCGAAGTTTTCAGACTCAATCAAAATAGCGCTTCCTGGTTAAGATGTGCTTTTATGAGGCAGAGAATTATCCCGCAAATTAGAGACGCACTCTCGCCAGGCAGTTTTAGTAAATACCACGGAATACATCATTAGGCGCACTTAACGTCTCTCCTCCCATATATTAGCGGCACACACCCTTTTTTCCTTATACCCTCCCATCAGGGGTAATCTGCGCTTCTACTCAAAAGCGCCTCCTTTGTAAATATCATTTATGTTTACACCCGCTATTTTACGCCTGAAATGGGCGCAATCCTGTTAGTAAATCAGGCCCTGTATGTTTAGTGACAGATCCTGAAATTCTTGTTCAAATGCATCTCCGTGATATGTAAAGAGAGTTGAATTGAAATGCTGGCTTTCGAAGATGATTTTATAATAATGTGACATTTCACACGACCCACATCATTGTTTGAGTACACCTGTCGTATTCAAAGAACAGAGGCCTACATAAGGAAAAGTGCTTCATACGACTATAATGGTGCAGGTATTCGTGAAGGCAAACTTTTGTCTGGCTTTGTCATCCTCTGATATCCCTCTATCTATTTTTATATCTTCTTTTATCTGCTCATTTGTTGCGCTGATTACACATATGTATAAATTGTGATGTATATGAACTTCCTTCCTCTCCTCTTCCTCTTTATTCTGAACGTGTCCTTTCTCTCCACCACACCTCCACCCCTTTCAAAATTCACACCATCAAGTCTGTAAGGCCAGGTATAAATGCAACATTGACAAAGATAATAACAATAACATCTCTGTATTTCTCTACTTTTCTTCTCTCTTTCCCTCTTCTTTATCACTCCTTCACTCTTCTCTTTCGTTGCCTGACACACTCTCTCTCTCTCTCTCTCTCTGTCCTTAACACTCCCTGTTTGCTTTTCTCCAATCATCTCTTGTGTGTTATCAGCATTGTCACTTGTGTCTGGTCAGATTAGAGTTCTGTCATGTTCCAGCATATGGCTCCACTGTCTGTCCTCTGCGGGGAGGAGGCACGTCCGCCACCGCCCTCACTTGAGATTCCATCAAAAAAAAGAAGAAGGGAAAAAGAAAAAAAAGATTTTATTTTCACCCCTCACCTGCCACGTCATTTTGAGAGGTGTCAAGACAGAGCAATAGAAAGAGAGGGAGAGAGACCAATTGAGAGGAGTGTTTTGGGTTTAGGTGGCCTCAGGGGAGAGATGACTAGGGCTTATCTAAACATAGCATGAGGTGAGGGAAGGGAAGAGGCACTATCAGCTGCACTGGACATGAGAGAGCCCTGTGTGATCTCGGCACATTGAGGAGCTGCCATTACTTATTTATCTGCTCCAGCTTGTGGCAAGATGCTTCCTTGCACATTATATCATAGCTGACGTCCCTTCCCGCTTCCCTTTTTTTATTACTTTTCTTTTCGGTCTTATTTTGAGGATGCCCTCTTCCCCTTCAGCTCCTTGTCGTTTTGCCTGATTTGGAATCAGTAAATGAGACATGGAATTTTTTATCTTGAATTTGAGTCCTTTGTAGCTTAGTTATTGCACCTTGCACAAAAGCCCAAGGAGAACATTACTCACTGACTGGGTTGTTCCTGTGTGTATGTGTATGTGTATGTCCTATGTGTATCTGTTTGTGTTTTTATGATCCAGCCACTGCATAGTGTGCATAAAAGGTGAAGAGCATAAAGGCAACTTAAACTCTAAGGGCCCTATCTTGCCGATCAGAAACGCAAGTAGGACGGCGCCAAACGCAAGTAGCTGTGTGGGCGGCTCTATGGCGCAGTTGCTATTTTAACGGCGGAAAAAACACACTTGCGTCCTGCGCAAGTGTCAAAAGGGTTGGTCCAAAGGAGGTTACTCAGCCATAGGTGTGGTTTGGGCGTAATATGCAATAAACCAATCCGAGCGTCATCTCACATTCCCTTTAAGAGCGAGGAGCGCATAGTCCATAGCGGCTTGTTATTTTAATGGCGGAATTACCTGGTGGAAGACCGGAAAAGTTCACAGCCGAGGAGACCGACGTGAGATTTACACCAATTTTTTGGCAAGCCATATATAATTACAAGGAAAATAAAGTATTTACCACATGAGGAAATCATTGTGATATCCATATCCAAGATATTTTAAAAATAGGCATACATCTAGCGTACACATTGACCCAAATGATTCAGGTTAATTTAAGCTGCGTGACATTTGATTTATTGTATGGCTTTGTAAAAAGCCGGGAGATAGATATACAGTACTGTGCAAAAGTTTTAGGCAGGTGTGAAAAAATGCTATGAACTAAGAATGCTTTGAAAAATGCAAACAATAAATGTTTATTTTGTATCCATTTACATGGTAAGACTGAGCAAAGCAACAAGATACAACGTAGTTATACTGCATCAGCAGGGTCTCTCCCAGACAAAGATTTTAAAGCAGACAGGGGTTTCAAAATGTGCAGTTCAAGCTCTTTTGAAGAAGACGTTGAGGATCGTAGACGCAGTGGTCAGCCAAGGAAACTTAATGCAGCTGATGAAAAACACATCAAGCTTACTTACCTTCGAAATCGGAAGATTTCAAGCAGTGGCATCAGCTCAGAACTGGCAGAAACCAGTGGTACCCAGGTACAGAAATTTACTGTCCGGGGAAGTCTGGCCAGAAGTGGTCTTCATTGAAGAGTTGCAGCCAAAAAGCTCTACCCCGACAAGGAAACAAGGCCAAGTGACTGAACTAAGCACGAAAACATAGAAACTGGGGTGCAGAAACATGGCAGAAGGTGCTCTGGACTGATGAGTCAAAATTAGAAATATTTGGCTGTAGAAGAAGGCAGTTTGTTCACTGGAGGCTGGAGAGAGGTACAATAATGAGAGTCTGCAGGCAACAGTGAAGCATGGTAGAGGTTCCTTTCCAGATTGGGGCTGCATTTCTGCATGTGGAGTTGGAGATTTGGTCAGGATGAATGGTGTCCTCAATGCTGAGAAATACAGGCAGATACTAATCCGTCATGCGATACCATCAGGGAGGCGTATGATTGGCACCAAATGTATTCTGCAGCAGGAACATAACCCCAAACATACAGCCAATGTCATTAACAACTATCTTCAGCTTAAAGAAGAACAGAAAGTCCTGCAAGTGATGGTATGACCCCCACAGAGCCCTGATCTCTACATCATCGAGTCTGTCTGGGTTTACATGAAGAGACAGAAGAATTTTAGGAAGCCTACATCCACAGAAGATCTGTGGTTAGTTGATGTTTGGATGTTTGGAACAAGATGTTTGGAACAATTTACCAGCCGAGTTCCTTCAAAAACTGTGCGCAAGTGTATCTGGAGGAATTGATGCTATTTTGAAGGCAAAGGGTGGTCACACCAAATATTGATTTAATTTAGAATTTTCTTCTGTTCCTTCACTGCATTTTGTTAATTTATGATGAATTGATGAAAATAAACTGTTAACACTTCCATTTTTGAAAGCATTCTTAGTTTACAGCATTTTTTCACACCTGCCTAAAACTTTTTCACAGTACTGTATATGGGGATGCGAGAAACCCTCCAAAAGTTAGCAAAGTCAAGCAAGCATGGGAAGATATTGCTGTGATTGTTTCTGCTACGGGGCACCCGAAAACGCTATAATGACGTCCGGAGACGTGGGACATCCAAGCTGGAAGGTAACTGTGGAAAAGGCGGTATTGCACCCCCAATTCACACACGGGACGGGACGCCACAACCAAGGTTCGAAGGGTAAAAAGCAAGACGCAGCTCTAAATAATAACAAAAGAATAATAAAGAAAATACTTTGGCAAAACAGAAATCAAACCGGCCCTTCATAGGCAATACCAAACTCACTTTCTGTTCAGATAAGTAAACACAGCCTCACAGCAAGCTGACATGTCACACACTGGCAACCCCGAATCTCTCTACCCAGTCTCCCCACTAGCTTTAAATAAGCCAACCAATCAACTACTAATTGGGAGAACTCACCAGGATAGGTAAATCAATACAGACAATATTCACAGAACAACAATTACAAAAGCCATAGAAAACACATTTAGCATAATAATATCACATCATATAAATATACATATTCATACACATTTCCTCATTCACTAATAGTCTTCAAATACATCACATCAGTAATAATAATCATACGCAGAAGTATTCACGGCAACTCAGCACCCCTCTCCATTAGCAAATCCCAATTACCCTGTCACAGGACAGAATAAGGACCTAGCTCCAATGTGGCTCGCGTTTCCACACGGACCAGTTTGCGGACGGACCTAGGAGACCTGCAGTTGACTCGTGAGTGTTGTGTTGCGTGTGTTTGAATGACTAGCGAAAGTATTGTGAACGGAATGGAATCTGTAACTGAATCAGTGGGTACCTCACTGTTCGCTATGGTGTTAAGTAAATAAATGAAGTTTATTGAACTGACGTGTGTTGTGGTTGTTTGTAAAGTTAGCTTACCGGAACGTGCTGTAACTGACTATAACTCGGCTTTGAAACGCTGCCGCGGCTCCAGCTACAATGTGTTGCATTATGGGAAATGTAGTGTGGTCATCAGGTTACGTGTGACGATGTGTGTGCAAACTCAGGGCTAGACGGTAGCTACTGGGAAAACGAGACCCTCGCTTTTCACATTTCTTCCCCCCTCTAAAGGCTCGCCACTAGGGTGACGAGACAGGAAGTCTGCTACTGGGTTCAGTTTCCCCGCCCTGTACTTGACCTGAAACTTGTATGGCTGCAGGGACAAAAAACATCGCATAATGCGTGCATTAGAGTCTTTCATTTTGCCCAACCATTGCAATGCCTTATGATCAGTCTCAAGTAAAAAGTCTCTCCCCAACAGATAATATTTAAA
Organism: Sprattus sprattus; assembly: GCF_963457725.1. Taxonomy (NCBI): domain Eukaryota; kingdom Metazoa; phylum Chordata; class Actinopteri; order Clupeiformes; family Clupeidae; genus Sprattus; species Sprattus sprattus. Next base: position 9,381,779 of record NC_137916.1, on the reverse strand, counting down.
AGTCTCTAGAGCCCATTTCATCGCCAGGCACTCAAGCTCCACCACAGAGTATCTGGTTTCACGAGGGAAGAGCTTACGGCTAATGTAAGCCACCGGCTTCTGTTCTTCGGCCTCCCCTTGGAGAAGAACGGCCCCAAGTCCCACTCCAGATGCATCGGTCTGCACCGTGAACTGGCTCTCAAAGTCCGGACTCTGCAACACTGGTTCACAGAGCAATGCTGCTTTCAGGTCCTGGAACGCCCCCTCATGCACCTCCTCCCACCTGACCCTTGTGGACCCCGACTTCCGGGTCAGATCAGTGAGAGGTGCAGCGCGGGTAGCAAAGTTTGGGATGAATCTCCGGTACCATCCAGCGAGCCCCAAAAAAGACCGGACGTCCTTCTTGGTCTGGGGTCGCGGACAGTCCCGGACAGCCTCCAACTTATCCTTTTGAGGCTTAATCACCCCGCCACCGATGATGTGCCCGAGGTAACTAACCTCCGACTGAGCCAAGGCACATTTCTTTGGCTGGATTGTCAGCCCAGCTTCGTGGATGCGACGCAGCACCTCTCCCAGATGCTGCATGTGCTGCCCCCAGGTGGCGCTATAGACGACCACATCGTCCAGATAGGCCGCTGCAAAGGTGTCGGTGCCCTCCAGCACACGGTCCATCAGCCTCTGGAAGCATGCAGGCGCCCCCTGCAGGCCAAAAGGCATGACCGTGAACTGGTAGAGACCTTGAGGGGTACGAAAGGCAGTGTAAGGCTTAACTCCATCAGCCAAGGGAACCTGCCAATACCCCTTGCAGAGGTCGAGGGTGGTGACGAATTGCGCCTTTCCAAGCCGTTCTATGAGGTCCTCCAACCTCGGCATTGGATAGGCGTCGAAGTTGGACTGAGCGTTCAGCTGCCTGAAGTCAACGCAGAAACGGAGGGTTCCATCTTTCTTTGGAACGAGAACCACGGGGCTACTCCAGCCACTGTTGGACCGCTCGATGACCCCCAGCTGCTTCATCGACTCCAACTCCTCCTGGAGTGCAGGCAACAACCGCTCTGGGATACGGTACATCCGCTGTCTCACCGGCTTGGCGTCTTTGAGTTGGAAATCATACTCCACCACCGATGTCCGCCCTGGCTGCTCCGAAAACAACCCCTCTGGGATGATAGCTCGAAGCTCCTGCACCTGTTGAATAGTCAGGTGTGAGAAGTCAGGCTCCGTGGTGGGGACCTGCGCAGGGAAGTACTGCTCAGGAACGTCCTCATCCTCCCCCACAGCTCGCACCATCAGCTGGTGGCTGAGTGGCAACTCCCGTTCGTGACACTCCTTGAGGAGATTGATGTGGAAGACCTGCCTGGTCTTGCGCCTCCCTGGCATCTCTAGCTCATAGGTCACTGGCCCCAGCTGACGAGTAATCCGATATGGCCCCTGCCAGCGGGCCAGAAGCTTGTTCTCTGTCGTCGGCAACAGCAAGAGAACTTGCTGTCCTGGCTCGAAGCTCCTCTGCCGCGCTGACTGGTCGTACCACCGGACTTGGGTCTGCTGGGCCTGCCGCATGTTGTCTTCCACCAGGCTAGCCATCTCCTGCAGTTTGTCCCGCATCTTCAAGACGTAGGTGAGTATGCCGTCATTCTCGATGGGTCTAGGATTCCCCCAGGCCAGCAAATCCAGAGGGCCCCTGACTTGACGCCCGTACAACAGTTCAAAGGACGAGAACCCTGTGGACGCCTGCGGCACCTCCCTGTAGGCAAAAAGCAAATACGGCAGCCACTGGTCCCAGTCCTTGCCATTATCAGCAACAAACTTCCTGATCATGCTCTTTAAGGTTCTGTTATATCTCTCTACCAGCCCGTCCGTCTGAGGGTGGTAGGGGGTGGTCCTGATCCCTCTTATCCCCAGTAAACTATAAACTTGTTTCATGGTTTTGGACAAGAATGCAGTTCCCTGGTCTGTGAGGATCTCATGTGGTATGCCTACCCTAGATATCAGTTGCAACAAAGCCCGTGCAATAGCACTAGCTGTAATCTTGCGCAAGGGGAATGCCTCTGGGTATCTGGTAGCGTAATCGCATATCACTAGAATGAATCTGTGACCTGACTGTGTTCTCTCCAATGGCCCAACTATGTCCATCGCTATCCTATGGAAAGGGACACCAATGATGGGAAGTGGATGTAGTGGTGAAGGCTTAACTTTGTAGCTACTGGTAAGCTGACAGGTGGAACACGACTTGCAGTACCTCTGAACCTCACTGTATAACCCTGGCCAGTGAAAACGTGCAGCTATCCTCTCAAGGGTCTTCACATTGCCAAGATGCCCTGCCCAAGGGATATCATGGCCTAATGCCAACACCTTCTCTCTCAGAGACTTTGGGACAACCAACTGCTCACTGCTGCCCCCTTCAGGTTGATGGTACAGTAGGCCCTCCCGGACAAAGTAGTGCTCCCCTGATAACGCTGCCGCTACACCAGTCTTCTCCCCATCTATCTCAGTGACTTTACTAAACACCTCTTTTAAAGAGTCATCTTCTCTCTGTAGTACACTAACATTACTGGGAATCTCCCACAAAGCTCCCTGTGAGACATCAGGAACTGGCACCTGGTCTCCAAGCTTCTTCACTGTGCCTTGCAGTTTCTCTCTCCTTCTCTGTCTGCGGCTCTTCTGCACCTTTGAATGCTCAGGTGAGCTAATGTCCTCCTGACTGAAAGGCATCATCTCTAGCAGTGACTTGTTACCTTCGGCTTTAGCCTTGGCTTGAGATCGCGTTGCTACCATGCTGACTGGCTTGGTAGTTTGCACTAACTCAGGTAGTATAAGTACATCCTGTCCCAACACTACTGGCTGGCTCAACCCTTCGACCACACCTGCATTTAGCCAAAAGGTCCGCCCTCTAACCTCCAGGCATATCACTGACACAGGATAGACGTGCTCGTCCCCATTTACACAACACACCCTTATACACTTACCCCCCAGCTTCTCTGACTTGTCTATCAGATGGGGCTGAACTAAGGTCTGTGTGCTGCCGGTGTCTAGGAGAGCAAAAGTAGGTTTGCCGTTGACATACACTGGGACAGTTTGCACTTTGCTGACACACTCCTCGGCTGTACTACCAGGTCTAGGTATGCTACACATACTCATCTCTTTAGCCTTTTTGATGGGACACTCCCTGCTGATGTGCCCTGGGTGATAACAGTAGTAGCATATAACATTATGTTTGCTCTGTGTGGCTGTGGGTGCTGAGGCCTGTCTAGGCTGTGAGGTATATGGTGGTCTAGGCTGTGACATAGAGGTAGGGTGAGTCTGTGTGTTTGGTGCCCTACTCTGTCCAGACCCCCTAGGACCAGCTCCCCCACCGAAATCCCCAGACTTACCCCCAGCTGGTGGTCTGTTGAAGCTCTGGTACCGGAATGTCTTTGCCCCCGGGCGTGCAGCAAGGAACGCCTCCACCAGCTCAGCAGCCTGCTGGCCAGTCGTCGGGTTATGCTCCTTCACCCACACACGCACATCAGGAGACAGGGTTTGCAGATACTGCTCCAAGATGAGGAGCTCTCCAACCATTTCAACAGTCTTGCCGTCTGGCTTAATCCACTTCCGATAGAAGTCCTTCAGACGGTTGTACAGCTCTTTCGGATTCTCTCCTGGCCGGATGTCTGGATCACGAAAGCGCTGCCTGTAGATCTCCTCGCTGATCTCATATTTTGAGAGAATGGCATCCCTCACCTTGCTGTAGTCCATGGCCTCCAGGATATCCATTGCCACGTATGCAGAGCGGGCCCGTCCGGTCAAGTAGGGTACTAGGTACACAGCCCATTCAGCTCTTGGCCACCGATAGGCCTCTGCCAGCCTCTCGAAGGTGGTGAGATACTGCTCGATGTCATCTCCCTCCTCCAGCCTTGGCACGGCTGCTCTGGTCCAGGCTGCTGGAGACGGCGCTGCTCGGACTGGTGGTTCTGCTGGTCGAGGTCCTGGTTCTGGAGGTGCTGCTGGTAGTGGTGGTGCCACTGGAAGTCGATCGCCATCACTGCCTGGTCGACGTCCCTCACCGCCACGCCTTCGCTCTTCCTCTAATTCATCGCGGACATTGTTCAGCTGCACCTGCACGCTACGCCATCTTTGCTCCTGCTTGTGGGCCTCACGCTCTTGGCCCTTGAGAGTCTTTTGTAAGAGGCTGTGGAGTGATGCCAGGTTCAAGGTACCCAGGTCGTCTGCTGCCTCATCAGCAAGTGCTGGATCACGTCCCCTGGCTCCCTCATCGTCTTCATCTTTATCTTCATTTTGCTCTGGCGGCGGCTTACCCTTGGTTAGATGTCGGATAGACATCCTCTGACGGATCAGCTCCCGTCGTCCAGAGTTCTTTCTCCTCTCGGAGTGCGCCACGATCCCACCGCTGCCACCAACTGTGGAAAAGGCGGTATTGCACCCCCAATTCACACACGGGACGGGACGCCACAACCAAGGTTCGAAGGGTAAAAAGCAAGACGCAGCTCAGCAGTTGAAGTGAGAAAATAGTGCCGGTTTATTTTACAAGTGCGAAGTGCAAAAATAATAACAAAAGAATAATAAAGAAAATACTTTGGCAAAACAGAAATCAAACCGGCCCTTCATAGGCAATACCAAACTCACTTTCTGTTCAGATAAGTAAACACAGCCTCACAGCAAGCTGACATGTCACACACTGGCAACCCCGAATCTCTCTACCCAGTCTCCCCACTAGCTTTAAATAAGCCAACCAATCAACTACTAATTGGGAGAACTCACCAGGATAGGTAAATCAATACAGACAATATTCACAGAACAACAATTACAAAAGCCATAGAAAACACATTTAGCATAATAATATCACATCATATAAATTTACATATTCATACACATTTCCTCATTCACTAATAGTCTTCAAATACATCACATCAGTAATAATAATCATACGCAGAAGTATTCACGGCAACTCAGCACCCCTCTCCATTAGCAAATCCCAATTACCCCGTCACAGGACAGAATAAGGACCTAGCTCCAATGTGGCTCACGTTTCCACACGGACCAGTTTGCGGAAGGACCTAGGAGACCGGCAGTTGACTCATGAGTGTTGTGTTGCGTGTTTGAATGACTAGTGAAAGTATTGTGAACGGAATGGAATCTGTAACTGAATCAGTGGGTACCTCACTGTTCGCTATGGTGTTAAGTAAATAAATGAAGTTTATTGAACTGACGTGTGTTGTGGTTGTTTGTAAAGTTAGCTTACCGGAACGTGCTGTAACTGACTATAACTCGGCTTTGAAACGCTGCCGCGGCTCCAGCTACAATGTGTTGCATTATGGGAAATGTAGTGTGGTCATCAGGTTACGTGTGACGATGTGAGTGCAAACTCAGGGCTAGACGGTAGCTACTGGGAAAACGAGACCCTCGCTTTTCACAGTAACACACGTTCTCGTGGCCTCACGGGAGGTGGATCTGCCTCGACCCAGGATCTGACGGCAGCAGAGGACATCGCCACGTCTACCCTCACGCATGAGAGCGTGCAGGGATTTGGGGGCATGGAAATCGGCACCCAACCCAGTGCACCAGCTGACCAAACCCAAGGTACATAAATAAAGTCCACATACACAGAGATGAGTTTACAAGATTTATAATAATACTGGCATGAAATAAATGCAACAAAGCCATACAATAAATCAAATGTCACGCAGCTTCAATTAACCTGAATCATTTGGGTCAATGTGTACGCTAGATGTATGCCTAGTTTTAAAATATCTTGGATACGGATATCACAATGATTTCCTCATGTGGTAAATACTTTATTTTCCTTGTAATTATATATGGCTTGCCAAAAAATTGGTGTAAATCTCTCGTGTAAACGAAGTAAAGTGTAGCCTATAGGTCCTATACTGTGCGGGCAAGCACATGCGCCCTTAAAATAGCGTTCTGAATACGCGTTACAGACTTTAGACATTGCGCCTCTGATATTAGACCAGCTTTTTTGTGGTCAATGGCGCACGGCGCACGGCGTTGTTTTGAAACTGCAAAATACCACTTGCGCCAAAGAAACGCCTTCTCTGTTCCGCCCCCGCCCATGTCGACGCAAGTTCATTTCGAAGCGCGCCTCTGGAGGGAAAATCACGCTGTGCGCCGGGTGCAAGATAGGAATGATACATGCGTCGGTGACAATGTCAATTGCGCTGGGTGCAAGATAGGGCCCTAAGCCTCTAAACTGTAAAAAAAGAGCAAGAGCAAAATATGCTGCATCATAAGGTGACCCTGCCTGTCTCTAGAAAATACTTTTAAGCACTAGCGTAGAAAAGATGTCTCTTGATAAGACTTTTAGACACTAGCGTAGAAGTAGGGATGCACCCGATATGGTAATTCTTGGCCGATACCGATACCGATGTTCAAAACAACAATCTAGCCGATAGCCGATACCGATACTTGTATATTTTGTTTTTGTTGTTATTCATTCACCCTTTTGTGCCAGAAAATAATGAAATAATTATTTAAAAAGCACTATATTCAACTATTTCAGCCCTTTATCACTATTATCTTTTAATGTAACTTAGTTTTAATCATAACTTTCAATCACCAGTGCACAGTCTCTCTGTTGCAAAACAAATAGCACATAGTGCATATTAACAAAAACAATGAATTCACTATACTTTCCATAACATATGTCCATATAATCAAACATCTCGGTTATAATTATGAACTCGGTTCCCTAAGCAAGGGACCAGATGTGACGGATGGGAAATGACGCGTTCATTAACCAATCGAAGCACTTTCTATTCACGCCGGAAGGCCGAATTGCGACAAATCACTGCCCTGAGCCCGCCCCCTCAGGTCCACATATATATTGGGGGTGATTACATCGCCCGTTCTCTGAAGACTCTGAGCCTTTGAGCCTACCAGAAGAAAAACACGCACTGTGCACGCAGACTTTGTCACATCTGGTCCCTTGCTTAGAGAACCGAGGTTATAATTATAACCGAGATGTTCCCTATCGCAGTTGGGACTGCGATGTGACGGATGGGACCGAGTCTAACCCCGCGTGCAACAGTGTCGGCCAACTTACATATGCACACGCCAACCAGTGCTGTAGTGGTAAAATTAGAGGTGGGTAAACTATGAATTTTGTGATCGTACTGACCTCGACGCGATGAAACGCGATGCGGAGCAACGCAACACAAAGCGCTGGCACTCTGTAATGCTGTCCTGGCTATATTGCATTATGTTATCAGTTAAAGTCATATACAATCAATGACAATGAATTGTAGTTTGAAGATTATTGAATTTAAAGTAACAGTATGAAAAGTATGTTGTTTTCTGTCCAGATATGTGGGTGGCATCTGCTCTCTTTTTCTCCTCTCAGACGGTGTCTTCAGTCTCAGATTCTTATTTCTCTGTATCTCCCTCTACTTCAGATTCTAATTCAGATTATCCACTCTCCATCTCTTCTGTCCCTGTTTATTCTCTTACTCCTTTCTTCCTACCGGTTTCTTCATCTCCTCCCTCTATTTCATCTTTCTCTGTCTCCCCTTACTCTGTTTCTTCCTTCTCTGTTGGTCCTTTTTCATTTTCTACCCTTTCCTCTTCTCCACTCTTTGGTTCTCCACTGCCATGATTTTGTTCTCTCACCAGCCCTCTCACTCTTTCTCCTCTCTCTATTTGACCTCCTGGTGTTTCCCCTCTCCCTGTGTTTCTGCATCATCGCCTGAAAGAATATGTTTAATGTAAGAGTTGTGGGGCTGAGAACGTCCAGTTAAGGAGCCTGTCAATAACACTGACAACATAAGTTAAAGGTAAACTCATGTACTGCCTATGTCTTCATAAATAGCCTTTACAGCATGTTTTTTTTCACATTGAGAACGTAAGTTATGTCCATAACTATGGATCTATGAGACCGAACGATGACCGTCACCACGGTCTACACCATGAATGATACCTCTTCTCGTTACCTATCTCGAGACCATAATACCAAAAGGGTCATGTGAGTGACCGGGGCTGACCCCGCAGCATAAAGCACGTCCGGAGACACGCCCCCTTTCTCTTGCCTGGAACGCCTCAGCCTGCCCCGAGCGACAAGAGATGGTGACGGTCATCGTTCGGTCTCATAGATCCATAATTATGGACATAACTTACGATCTATTTCGACCTCACTCAGACCGTCACCACGGTCTACACCATGGATGACTCATACCATCAAGGTCGCGAGGGACAAGGAACTACGCCTCTACAACCTCCTCGCCACAGAAAGCACCGCTTCGCTCAGTGGAGCTGGTGCTGCCACATTGACCCTATAAAAACGCGCAAAAGTGCAAGGTGCACTCCATGAGGCAGCTGCGCAGATTTCCGCTACGGAAACCCCTCTAAGAGCAGCCCAAGAGGTGGCCATACTTCTCGTCGAGTGTGCCACCAAGTTACCAGGAACAGGCAGACTTAGACTGCCATAGGCCTGTGCGTTGGTGTCAACCACCCAGTGTGACAGGCGCTGCTTGGACACAGGATTGCCCCGTTTGGCGCCGCCATAACAGACAAACAGCTGTGAATGGGTGTGCCTCGGAGACTGCGTACGTGCCACATAGGTTCTTAGCGCCCTTATCGGGCACAGACTCCCCAAGTTCTCCCCAGGTAGGGCGGGTTCTGGGTGGAAAGAGCTGACCTCAATCACCTGATTCACCGTCTGCGAGTTCACGACTTTAGGGAGAAAGGATGGGTTCGGCCACAGTGATACCCCAGTGAAGTCGGCCTTCCACCGAAGACACGGCTCACTGACGGACAGAGCATGAAGCTCGCTGACCCTCTTAGCGGAACAAATCGCAAGGAGAAACACTGTTTTTTGTGTAAGAAACTTAAGGTCAGCCTGGTCTAGTGGCTCGTAGGGGGCCAGAGCCAGTGAGTGCAGCACAGTGGCCAGGTCCCATGATAGAGCTCTCAACGCCCTGCCTGGCCGCAGGCGGCGTGCCCCCTTGATAAATTGAGAGACCAGGGGATGTTTCCCAACCGTCTGTCCATCGACCGGCTGGTGACCGGAAGAAATGGCTGCTGCATAAACTTTAACAGTACTGGACGCTCTTCCCAAGTCCAGAAGTGACTGAAGGAAGCCCAAAATGCTGTGCACGGAACACGTCACTGGGTCTACCTGTTTGATGTAACACCAGTCCAAGAATGCGCCCCACTTCTGGCTGTAGCAAACCTGCGTAGAGGGAGCCCTGGCACTCCTTAGGGTGTGCATAACTGCCTCCCCTAGCCCCTGCGGGAGGGGCTGAGGAGTGGCCACGCCCACAGCTGGAGAGGTGCTGGATTGGGGTGCCAGATCTGACCACCTGCCTGAGACAGGAGGTCTGCCCTGACTGGAAGGGGCCATGGCTGCCCCTGAACCAGACGGAGGAGAGCGGGGAACCACCATCTCCCTGGCCACTTGGGAGCTATCAGCAGGACCTTGTAATGGCCTGTGAGGACCTTGTGGAGGACATAGGGGATCAGGGGAAGAGGAGGGAAAGCATAAAGCTGGCACAGCGGCCAGTCTTGGGACAGAGAATCCTGGCCCAGAGGTGCCCATTGGTCCCTCATGGAGAACCACCTGTCGCAGTGAGTCGTCTCTGACGACGCAAACAGGTCGACCCGAGCTCTGCTGAACTGAGACCACAGTTGCGCTACCACACTCGGGTGCAGTCTCCACTCGCCCGAGAGAGGGCCAGTCCTGGACAGGAGGTCTGCCGCTCGGTTCTGCACCCCCGGAATGTACACTGCTCTCAGGGATGCCAGACGGGTAAAGGCCCACACCAGAAGTTAACATACAATGATCTGGAAAAAGTCATCCATGCATTCATAACCTCCCGTCTAGATTATTGTAACTCCCTCTATTTTGGTCTCCCTCTGACACTGGTGGCACTAAAAAGAAGCTACCTGGAGGCTGCGCAGGGACCTGGTGCCCCCTTGGTGATTTATGTGGTACACCGTGGAGGAGTTGTCCGATCTCACTAGGACATGTCTGCCCCGGATAAGGGGGAGAAGTTCCATGAGGGCAAGATGGGCTGCCCTCAGCTCCAGCACGTTTATGTGCTCGCCACTCCAGCGGGAATCCCATGTACCCCGCACTGTCCTGCCTTCCCAAACTGCACCCCAACCGGTTTGGGAAGCGTCTGTCATCACAACCGCCCTCCAAGATGGGATGTTCCCCAGTGGGGCCCCATGACCTAGGAGGGCCATGTCTCTCCAAGGACGTAGTGCGTGCCTGAATGGCCTTGTGACCTTGAGTTTCACCCGCCGGTCTCGCAGGGGATGAAGGTTGAACGCATTCAACCACCTCTGCAACGGCCGAGCTCTGAGGAGGCCTAGTGGGACCACTGCAGCTGCCGCCGACATAGTACCCAGCAACCTCTGATACTCCACCAGCTCCAGACGTCTGCCAAGACGGAACCGGCTCACCAGCGCTAGGAGCTTGGACACCCTCTGTGGGGTTAGCGAGGCCCGCATTGTGACAGAGTTTAGTTGCAGTCCCACAAACGTTATGTTCTGTGTGGGACGGAGGCTGCTTTTCTCCAGGTTCACCCTGAACCCTAGGCTCTGTACATGCTGGATGACACTGTCTGTGTCTTTCAGAACTTGGGCGCGATCTGGGGCGCAGATCAACCAATCGTCCAAGTAAGGCAGGATCTTCACGCCTGATGCCTGGAGGGGGGACAAGGCTGCTGCCACCACCCTTGTAAAAACTCTTGGCGAGAGAGACAGGCCGAAGGGCAGAACCCTGAACTGGTAAGCCTGTCCACGGAAAGCAAACCTTAGGAAAGGTCTGTGGAGTGGGCAAATCGGCACGTGAAAGTACGCGTCCTTCAAGTCGAGGGACGTGAACCACTCCCCGTCTTCGACGGACATTAAAATTTGCTGTGTGGTCAGCATTTTGAATGGCAGCGCTTTACGAACCTGTTTAGACGCCTTAGGTCTAGGATCGGGCGCAGACCTCCGTCCTTTTTCGGAACTATAAATACTTGGAATAAAACCCAGCGCGCTGTCTGTCGGAGTTTACCCTCTCGACAGCTTCCTTCTCCAGAAGGGTTAAAATCTCTCCATTTAAAACTTCTGCCTGAACTGGGTCTTTGACCACGGTCATCAGAACACCAGAGAAGGGAGGGGGGCGCCGCCGAAATTTAATCCTGTAGCCGTTCGCCACTGTAGCCAGCACCCATTGGTCTGACACGCTCTCTACCCAGCTGCTCAGGCATAGCTGGGAAACGGCTAAGGCAGGCGGCTTCACACCGCTAGGAGGCTCTACCCCGAGAGCCTGCAGCCTTGGGGGGTTGCTGCTTCTGGGGTGATGCCCTGGGGAAAAAACGCCGCTGGTGTGCCGGCTGCCGCTGTGGGGGTCTTCCGCCCCTAGGGACGGCAGGCTCCACGAACTGTCCCCTGCCAGTGCCGCTAGCACGGGACTGAAAAGGTGTAGGGTAAGGGCCTCTGTGCCGGTATGACGTAGCGGCCGCCCTGCCAAAGGTCAGACAAACTGACTCTCTCGTTTGTCGTGACTGCTCAGCCGAGTCGAAGACACCCTGAGAGTCGGGATGGAACACTTTCCCCGGCATCACTGCCATCTTGATCAGGTCCTTCCTCACACTCTCTGGAAGGGAGGTCTGTGCCAGCCAGATCTGCCTGCGTGCCAACACCGCTGAGGACATGGCAGCGCCAATGTCCCTGGTGAGCTGGGAGTGGGTGATGAGCGCAGAATCCACCAGCGACATGGTGTCCTGATCCTCTGGATTAACAGTCTTCCTGATCGCTGCCAACAAGATGGCCAGCGCATTACCAGAGCGTGCCGCCCGTGCAGTCGCATTGTAGGAACGGCACACAAGGGTGTCCGTCTTATGGCACTCCCTGACTGGGCACCTGGGGTCAGCAGTCACCCGAGCTGGGCCAAGAGATGTCAGGGCCACTATCTCCCGCTCGACTGGTGGCATGTCCGTCAGGCCTGAGCCTACCTCAAGCTGGTCTTTAGTCAACCTGCGACACCCAGGGTTAAACTGCGGTGGGGCCGTTGGATTATTCCATGACCTCTTAAGCATCTGCAAGTAATCCGGCGCCGCCGGGACAGAGATGACAGGCTGGGACTTGGAAATGCCAGCCCAGACCCCCTGGGCTGGAGCCTGGGCTTCAACCGGCGCACTCAGACCCACAACCCTTGCCGCAGAGAGGACCCTTGACAGGACATCTGTGGCTGAAAACTCGCCCTCTCCTGTGCTCTCATGAGTAGAGCCCGCACCCGCCAGCGAAGACGTGTGCCTCTCCTGCTCAGTCACTACACTAGTGTCAAGCAGAGATTCCTGTGCATACAAAGACAAAATGTCCTCTTGCTCAGCACTCTCACCCTGATATGAGGGCAACTCCTCGTGAGAGGGTTCACACAGAGCGACGGAGCCACTACCTGTGGTAACGTGCGCTTCCACCTTACCCAGCCTCTCTGAGAGGCCCTTTATGGCAGCCAAGATCTCAAGATGAGCTTGCTCCTGGGTTACGGGGTCACTTACGCGTTGCCTCTTGGAAGACTTAGCCGCGCTGCGTGCCAGTTCACCCCCAGCAGAACGTGCGCTTTTGCGCCTCTTTTGCGCTCTAGTACCCTTCCTGCCCCCTCTGACTGAGGGAGACGGGGAAGACGCTCTCGGGGTTTTAGCCTGCCCTAACCTCTCTGCTCTCAGCGCCCGCTCGTCCAAAGGGAGATCCAGAGCGGCCACGCATGGGTTCTCAACATCCTCAGTCACATGTGCTATCCCCAGGCAGATGGGGCATTCTCTATGGCCATCACGAGGGTCCATAGGTGCCGAGCAGGACCAGCAGGCATGGGAAGCCATCTCAAGGCTATGCTAAGAGCACACTGCAAGCAAGTGCCTTATCAAGGTAAGCAAGTAGGTAGACTTACCGAGTGCGAACACCCTGCTAATGCAACAGAACCCCACTAAACACCCACTGCACGCGGACGCACTGTTTGGGCCACCAAAACAGGAGGACTTATTGTGTGCGGACACACAGCCTAGACACGACACACCACGCCCAAATGGGTAGAAAACAAGACTAACTGTGCACGGATGCACTGCTTTGTGAAGCACTGTTTAGGGCTGAGAACAGAACACACTGCCTATGAAGACAACAAAAAAGGCCTACTGTGAATAATAATAATAATATTCCTGTTGAGACTAACAACCTGTATACTTACCGCAACTGACTGACAGGAGAATGGCTAACTGCTGGAAAAACAATACAATCTAGCTGTGTGCGGACACACTGCTCAGTTAGAAGAAAGCAACTACCGTCTCCCAGAGACTACTACATATAAACAAAATCAGCTTAAAAGGAAAAATAAAGCTTCTTTACCCAGCAGTAGACTGGCGACAGTGAAGGCTGACCATGCGCAGACGCACTGCTTAATCAAACAAAAGAAACAGGCTCACCGAGTGGGCACGATAATACGTTAGCAAACAGCAAGGTTTACTGTGCGCGAACGCACTGCTTAATTAACAAAGAAACAGGCTCACCGAGTGGGCACGATAATACGCTAGCAAACAGCAAGGCTTACTGTGCGCGAACGCACTGCCTAATTAACAAAGAAACAGGCTCACCGAGTGGGCACGATAATACGCTAGCAAACAGCAAGGCTTACTGTGCGCGAACGCACCACTTAAACAAACGAAAAACGCAGGCTCTTAAGAAGTGTTGAGCACAACTACGGCCTAGCAAACAAAGTTTTACTGTGCACGAATACACTACTTACCGCACGAGGGAAGTCAACAAACAATTCCCACTGCCCAACTCTGACAATACAATAAGATACGGACTTACCACACAATCCACAGGGACACTAGGCGCCTGCCGCGAAGGAACGGATTGATCTATCGTGGAGTCCAAACAGCCAAGGGAAATTTCCTTAACACACTTATCGGTCCGAGATGAGGCGAGAAAGGCAAGAGAAAGGGGGCGTGTCCCCGGACGTGCTTTATGCTGCGGGGTCAGCCCCGGTCACTCACATGACCCTTTTGGTATTATGGTCTCGAGATAGGTAACGAGAAGAGGTATCATTCATGGTGTAGACCGTGGTGACGGTCTGAGTGAGGTCGAAATAGATCTGACTTGTTTTCAAATAATCCATGTTTCCAGTGTTTTTCATTTACATGCTACTCTACACCTTTCATGACTTCAAATAACGCATTGATTAAGCATATAGGCCTATTCAGTGAATCAACAGCTTTGCTCCCTGCTCACGTTTCTATGTGAGAGCACGGACGTGTCATCATGAAAGTTAAAACAAATATATTTGACCTTGACCGCAAAAATGGAAGATTCTATAGCTAAACTAAAACATTTCACTTAGCTAGCTTAACTGGCTTGCACATAATCTGTCTACAATTTCTCAATGAATTAGCCTTATCTGCAGCGATATGCGTGAAGATAATTACTCCAGCATTTTCAATTGCTGAAAGAATTTACGTTTTATTATGCCTATTTAGATGGAACCGGGAAGGCTGGCTTGTTACCTGCATCATCGTATTTGAAAGCACGTTATTAATAGCGTTTGTCCCTGTCTTAATGCGATGTTGTGCAAACCAAAACAACGTTTAAAACCGTGAGTTAATCTTCTTCAGACTTACTTTGAACTTGAGGCTTTTTGCGGGCATCTGTGGGAGTGGGAGCATTTAAAAAATCGCCTGATATCCATGGCTAATTACCGGTAATCTTTTCCTAACAGGTGGGCAGGCAGACTAATAAAGAACTTGTATGTGTTTACATCCTTCCCGGATACTGATTGGTGTCGCCGCTGATTGGAGGGTCACAGACCATAATACAGTAGTAGAAAATGATTCAGACTACAGCGTTTATATGTTCAACCATATGAAACGTAGTATTAGGTGTTTTAAAATGACACAAGTTTATTTCGGATTATTCCAACGGAAGAATACAAGGCGCAGAAAACTTTGAGCTGCGTAAACGCCTCTTAGAGGTGGATAGACACTATTTATAGGTGCGTAAACGCTATTTCCAAAATTCCAGAGGTGCGTAAACTGCGTTTACGTGTGTTTACCCTCCACTACAGCTCTGACGCCAACCCATTCACCTTGCCCTCATAGAGGTTCATGTGGCGGTGGCGGTGTGCCTTATATGGGGAATGAATTAAATATAAGTGAAACGGGATCACCAATCCCATTCTTATGAATACTTACACTTACTTACTTTCACCCACCTGTGCCATCCGCCTTTAATTCATAAAGGGATATGGTGACACAATTGATAAACATATTCGCAGGTTGCATATGATCACAGATCACTCGCCTGCAATACACTCTGCAGGAAACCAGGCTCCGCCACATCCAACATGTAATAATTAATAAAGGTGTGGCGAGAGCTTCAGCTTGCAGCTTTGCAAATGTCATCCACTGAAACGCCCTTAAACAGGGCCCAGGATGACGAAACCCCACGAGTAGAATGCGCACGAAGCTTCTCCGGGGGTTCCAATGACAAACTTGTATAGGACAAAGTGATAGCCTCCACCAGCCACCGGGAGAGGCTCGACTTTGCCAGAGGTTTGCGTTGGCGCTTGCACCAAAGCATACGAATAACTGATCCGATTTCCTGAATGATCCAGTGGACAGAGCTTGTGCAAACGCTCCTCCTCCGCTGATGCGAAAGGAGGGGGCGAGAATACGGCCAACTCAATGACCTGGTTACGTAACGGAGTTGTCACTTCTTCGGGTGTATATGCTGCAATAGGCCGCAATACTACCCTATCCCCGGCATTTGAAAACTGAACGCCCGACGGGCTGACAGACAGCGCTTGCATGTCACCAACGCGCTTCGCTGACACCAGTGCCAGGAGCAGCGCGGTTTTTAAAGAAGCAAACTTTAAGTCCACCGTTTCTAAGGGCTCGAAGCGCACCATCGCTCGAACATGCGCCACTTGAGCGTATACAGAGATCGGGTAGACGTTGCCCGAGCGCTCTGTATAGTATTCACCACTGAATCCGACAGGCCTGATGCTAAGAGCCTGTTCCTCTCAGGAGCCAGGCCCTGAGCTGCCACAGCTCTGGCCTGGGGTGCCATACCGTCCCGTGAGCCTGTGAGAGGAGATCCCTGCGCAGAGGGAGCTCCCACAGAGGTTGCACTGACAATCTGATTAAGTCCGCTAACCATGGCTGACAAGGCCAATGGGGCGCTACTAATATCAGCTCTAAACCCTCCTCCTCCACAAGTGGCACGAAGTAAAAGTGTTATCCCAGCGGTGGTGTGCTTTTGCGTTGGGACCAGTAAAGGCTATGTGGAAGCGTGAGAACCAGGAAGTGTGAGTGACATGTATTTTAACCAGTTTATGGATATTATCGCAATGCAAATGGTAACTGGATGAGAAAATTGGTACCCAGTATAAATCAGTATAATTTAGCAACAGTAGAGCTGTAGGCTATGCAAATATTATGTATTAATGATATATATCGCGGCAGATTGAACAATACACATTACACCCAACTGGCGGTAAACACCCGACACCAATACAACTTCACACCGTGAAGCAAACAAGCACCACAAACCCACAAAACACCCAATAACACTTTCAACAATGTTCATTGATCACATATAATGCGATCACCGGGGAGATGCTGTATAATGGTGGCTGCGTGCGTGTGTGTGAGAATGAATGCTTTTGAGTTTTACGTCTCTAATTCCGCATTCGCGGTAAAGTGAGTAAATGTGCAGTAACATATCAATGAACATCGGAAAGTGCCATCGGTGAAAGTCAAGTTTATTACCGATAGGCCGATGACATTAAACGAGGCGAACATCGGCTGTTACCGATGTACGGCCGATTCATCGGTGCATCCCTAAATAGAAGGCATATCCAGCTCAAGGCATTTGGCTTGTATTCCGTGACTGGAGTGAATCCCAGTGTGGCAATCATGGTGAAGCTGTGTGTGTGTCTGTGTGTTTGGTCCTTATTAGAGACGGAAACATGTAATATTAATGAGTTACACCTTAAATCCCTTTCACCTTGAAAATATCTGGCCATTTTTGTCTTAATAATTCAAACTTTGCCTTTTTAACTCACATACATCAACTGGTATGAGAGGGGACAGAGACGGAGAGAGAGAGGGGGGGGGGGCAAGAGAGAGAGAGAGAGGTATGTCTTCATTTCTGTCTCACATGTACACACTCACTAATGCTTGTCGCTCACACACACACACACACACTCAAAGCCCTCCTACGCTGTCTGTGCCATTAATCACTCTATTTTAAGAGTCATTATTCACAGAGGGTCTCCTCTCTCTCTCTCTCACTTTCTGTCCTAAGGACAGTCGTCTGGGCCACAGCCTTTAATGCCACGCTCGAGCTAAGGTCCGGGACGTAATCAGGCACAATTCGAGTGGGCGAGAGTCGCCACTTGCGCTTCACACGATTTTGCACTCCGCGAGTGGGCGAGACTCGCCACTTTTTGAATGAAGCGTGCTTCACTTAGGACGCAATCTGGCACTCCACGCTGCATTGCATAGAGACGGGCGCGTATGAGACATATACGTTGTTGAGACTCTTATTAAAGATTGATGGATTGTAACAATTAAGTAAGTAAGTAATAAGAAATATAACAAATCATTTAATTAGTTCAAGGGGTTTTTAGTCACACACACACAGCAAACGTGTTAAGATGAGTGAGAAGGGGAGGGTCGTTAGACTTAGGTTATAAGCCTTCTGATTGGTTGGAGTTAGAGTAGAGGGGGTCATTTGATTGGGGTAAGGGACAGCCAATTATGGCTTGAGTGGGAGTGTCTGTTCATGTTTTTAAATATGAGCCCGCGAACGCAGCTCTGCAGAATTGCTGCCGGTGGTTTTTCTCTAATTGTGGCTTAAAGATCTGCAATTAAATCGCACTGAAACCAGCATTTGTAATCCATCTTCTTATTGTGAATTAGTTTATAATACTAAGAATTGGCCACAAAATATTGGTGACGGCCCGATGTGATAGCAAAAAGATTGAAAACTGTGAGTTTCAGCCTTGATTCAACTTTGTCCGAGAGGCCTCGTATAAAAAAGTAAGTGAATTCTGCTTATTAATGGATGTAAGTTGAGTCGGAACTGAACTCTCTTCTGTTAGTCTTTGCTAAAACGAACACAGATTGGATTGTAGATGGGAAGTTTCAGTGGGGTTGTAGTTTTTTATTCTTGGGTTTGTTTTGTTTGACGGTAAAAAGGGAAAGTAATAGGCCTACAGCCACGGAGGCTGGTAGTAAGTCCTAAGCCAGGAAGGCTAAATCTCAAGGGAGATAGGATTTTTTTTATTATTCGCGTTGTGTGAGTGTGTGACTGCGAGGGTTGAAAAAGGAACGTTTGTTTGGGATTTGTGTGATAGGGATATTTCACTGTTATGAGATAATTAAAGATCTCTGTAAAAAGCAGTGCTTAAAACGCAGTATAGGAATTGCTGCAATAGTGTGCACGTGTGTGAATGATAGTTAATTGTATTCCTAGCTTGCAGTTAAGATCTAGCAGCCTACTCGTGTGGATGACGAACGCTGTGAAAATCTTTCTGGTAATTATATTAATATCACATCGCCATATTTTGCATTTAACTTGATAAACTTACTGAAGGGATTCAGGAGCCAAGTCATTTTGAATTGTTATTAGACTATTTTGACCATATATGAAAACAACGAGATTTCAGTTCATTCCAGGTAAAAATCTGGGTGGATGGCTAGTTGTAATGAGCTTGTAAATTGCCGTTGTAATCCTTATTGAAACCATAGAACACAGTTCGGGTTAATTCGTCTTGTTTATGGGTAGGAATTGGTTGATTTCGTGATTATTCAGGACGAAGGCTTGAATTTGTGGTATTAAAACACGAGCGACGTACTGTTTAACGTGTTTATTATTCTAATACATTGATATTAGTACCGGCGACGCATATTAAAACTTTGTAGATACGAAGGAGATTTGTGTTGTTGGATTATAACAATACTAAGGCTGGCTTTCATTGTTTGGTGAGGAGGTAAGCATTTTGTACACACGTGGGGTTAAAAACGGAGACTCGACTTGTATTTTTGGCTGAAGGCTTGATTTAGATTGGAATACTGTGAATAGTGTGGTTGGATTATTATTAGGAGACGTGGTAACTATATATACTTTAAAAACGAAAGTTCATAGTTATATAAACTTTGTAGTTGGAGAATATATATTATTGCGAAGTGGGGTGTATTTGCATTTCTTTGTTGTCCACGTGGAGGTGTGTTGTATACTTCTTTGTTTAGGAAAGGTGGGATTTTGAATCCAAGGAAGCATTTCTTTGTGAGTCTGTGTTTCTGTAAGGGGGGAAGGTGGTTCCTCAGATCTCACGTGCAGTTGTTAAAAGTTCAATGATAGTTTTATTTTGAGATGGCTTCAGTGGAAGTAAAACATACGCCTTTAGAGGTAGTAATTGAATTATATCCATTAGATGGAAAGTTGGTAAGGCATCACTGTAAAAAATGGTCAAAGAGAACTGAAAACCACAACATTTCATGGCCTGATCAGGGTTCATGTGATATAAAGCTTTTAACTCAGATGGAGGGTAAAATCTTGGATTACAAAATTAAGGATAAAAGTAGAAAGAGGAAAATGAAAAGACAGAAGGAGTTATATACTTTAACATTGTTTATGACAGTTGCTAAAGAAAAGGAAATTAAGCACAGGCAAGATTTATCACAATCTACAGAAGGGACTGAAAGAGCTGAAGGTGATATGGGGGCTGGAGAAGAGTGGATGACCCGGGAATTGTTTGATCTGGAGGAATGCGTGAGCAAGACAGAGGACAGTTTGCCAGGCCACATGTCTGAGAGGAGTGAAAATGTTAATTTAGCAGTGGGGGTAGTTCCTCTGTTATCAGAAGATGTGGAAGGAGATGAGAATGATGGTCAGTTAACAGCAGGGGATCAGGAGATGCTTAGAATGGAATTGCATTTGGAGAAACAAAGAGCCGAAATGAGGAAGATCAAACACAAGGTTAAACAGTTAGAACATTTGGTGATGGAGAAGGAGAAGGAAGAGAGGGAGAGAGATTGTATGAAGTCACCAGTCAGGAAAGTGGATTTGATTATGCCTTTAATTACAAAGGGAACTGGTTCTCAGTACCAGCCATTCGGGCACACAGATTTGGACGGTTTACTATTACGGCTTCCTACTTTACAAGAGGGAGCGGGGATGTGGATAAGAAAGTTTGAAGCGGAGATGATTGGGAAGCGTTTAGCTATAGGAGACATTAAGATGTTACTAAATCAGATTCTCAATAAAAAGACGGCTACCGAGGTGTTGGATAGAGTGGGACTAGGAAGCATTATGGGGGACTCACTGGTGAATGAGGCATCATTCGATAATTACAGAAACAATGTGTGGAGAGCTCTGAGAGTGGCGTACCCGAATAAGTTGTCTCTGTCAAGTTTGTCTATTAACAGGTTAAGATCAGATGAAACTCCCGCTGCATTTTTGGAAGGGGCTGAGGCGTACTGGCGTGTGCAAATGGAGACAGACGTACATATTGATAAGGGGATGCAGCAATTAATGAGGAAGGCCATTATTGAAGCACTTCCAGTGTTGGTGAGAGAAAAACTGGAGAAAAACGATCGGATTGCAATTATGTCAAAGGCTGAATTAGAGATACTGTTACTCATTTTGTTAATGCACAGAGGAAGATTGATGCTGAGTTGGAAAAACAAGCTGGTGAAAGACAGAGGAAGTGGGTTCAGAACCAGTTGAAAGAGGAGGAAGGGATAAAAAAGGGTCAAGTACAGGCACTGCGAATAGGCATATTTGCCCAGGCACAGCGGACAACACCATTTTCACAAATAGCACATGATCCATCACCGCAAATACATAGGCAGCCATATTGGGAACGGCCACCTCAGCCTCATCTTAAGAATCAGGCCAAAGAGTGGGGAGATAGTCAGGTAAGACACAGAGGGGGTGGAGCAGGCAGCAGCAGCAGGCCAGGCATTGGAATGGGACAGAGAAAAAGAGATGAGCCCCGGAAGTGTTGGGTTTGTGGCCAAATGGGACATATTTCTAGACATTGTGTTAACAGACAGGAGGTGGGAGAACAGAGAGACATTAAGCCACAGGTGGGTAAACCCGGTGGTTTTGGCTCCATGTATTAAGGGTCATTGTTAAATTCAGGTTTAATTCAGTTTGATGGGAGAGAGAAACAACACCAGGTTATTGATTTGAAAGAACCCATTTCATCTGAAGTTAAATAGATTTATTGGATAGGTTTGTTTGGCTTAGAATGGGAAGAAAAGAATGAGTGGGGACCTGTTATTTATAAGTGGCATGGGAGTCTCAGAAATCCTTGTGTTCAAATACATTGTGCTGTTATGGTAAAGGATGTTATGGGTACAGGAGGGAATGATGAGTACAATGAGAAATGGAGAGAGGCGTTACATGGAAGGACAGTGGTTTGGCTAAAGGTTAAGTGTATAGTTGTGGGACCTGAAGGCGTGGCAGCATTGGTAAGATTGGACCCATCGTTGTACACTTTAGCCCGTGATGTTGGAAACATAACACCACACGTTACACTTAAAGTGGGTCTTGGGTTTAAGGAGAGCGATGTTGGTAAAATGATGATGAGAGCCATTGCCAGCATGTGACTGCCTTTGAATGGATTAGGAAAAGGTGACGTGAAAGTGTCACAGGATAACACCTTAATGCAAATCAGACATTCAGGTCGCTTAACGGGGGAGCCTCAAGAAGTCAGAGTGATTGAGTGAGAGAGTCTGGGGACGAATATACAGTGAGTGAACTTTGCAGGAATCTATACTGTTTATATGATGGTCATGAAGGAATAGTTTTAGTTATTAAAATGTTAATTACATGGGTGTTGATTGAGGATTGTAGATTGGTAGAATGAAATTAGGGGTTTATCTTATTGGTATAGTGATTGGAATTGGATTATGAATAGGACTTAGTGGGAATAAAAAATAAATAATTGAATAATTGGATAAAGTATGGCTATATGAATATTGGATAATGAATTATAAGGGTTGGTGATTGCTCCTTGCTAGTGGTATGTTTTGAGTTTCACACATGGGATTATTAACAGTTTAAGAATATGAAATTAGGTTTACTGGGGAAATAAATGTTAATGATGAAATGCATACTGGGTTGAAAAATGGATTTTATATTGGATAAATGCTGGAAGTTGGATAGTTGCAGCTAGAATACAAGAATGTGATTCTAATTACAATATAAAGATTGTGGTATATAGTTAGTTAGGTTAGGGGTTCTGGTTTAAAACTGTTTGATAATGATCTGTGTTGGAATCTCTTTGTTGCAGGCCAAACAGCAGGAGAGAGAGTGAAGGAGATTAGAATATGCGAGGGCATCGGGGGTTGTAGTAGAACGCTGTGGAAATGGTTGATGAGACAGAATGGTTTATTTATAAGCAAGGATAGGAATTATATGAAGTATGCTATGGTGTAAAGAGTTGATGTTAGAATATGAACTAGGAATAAAAGATGTAATAAATAAGGGGGTAACACATAAGATAAATCCTGAAATAACATTAAGAACAGGGAAATTAGATGTGCATTTAAAGATAGAAGAAAGTGGACAATGGGTAGACAAAGAAAGTAAGAATGAGAGGGTAACGTAAAGTAGGAATGGGAAGGTAAATGGAAAGTTAAAAGAGATATAGAGAAAGAGGAATAGGAGATGTAATGTTTCGCTTAGTTTTCACATACAGATGAGAGGAGTTACAGAGAGAGAAGCTGTGCGCGAGCACAGTGGAACCTGGAACCAGGTTGTGGGATGGATTGAAAATATTTAAGGTTGTTGTGAGGAAATATGTATGTGAAAATAACATTGTTTTAAGTGTCTTACAGGTTTGGTGAAGAGAATCTCAAGAAAGTGGAGAGATGGTTTGTGTTTTCGTTGGTTGATGGGAAGTAGGGAAGAAATGGTTTGATTATTGATCCAGGTGTGAGTGGGGTACTTTAGTATTCGAGCCTACCAACGTCAGCCTTTGTAATTATAATGTAACTAAGGGGGGTGTGCCTTCATGCTTTGAAAGGCCATGTGTGCATGATGTCTTGCTAAAACAGTGTCCTCAACAATTCAGTTAAAGCCAAGCTTAGTAGTAAATGATATTGGTACGTATGTGATGACATTAGGTCAGGGGAATAGACCAAACATATTTCAAAAGGGTTAAAAAGCAGGCTTGTTAAAATATGGAGTTGCTATTGTGGCCACATGGCAACTTCATACATGTTATCTGCCTTGTCTATTTACACACACTTTTAGTTTTAAGTGTGTAAGGGGGGAGGATACAGAAAATTAGATTTATGGGTTTTTGGTCATTCATGTATGGGAAGTAAAATTTTGCATAATGCTACGGTTGTAGCATCTATATTGATGAATAAAGGAGTAAAGATCGACCTTGGGGCATGTTATGGGGTGTGAGTACAGGCATTACTCACTGATATGCTTCTTTATTCTTTTTATGGTTCAGGAATTTGATTACCTGAGCTCAGCGGTAAAATAAAGGTGAAAGCCCTGGATTGGGCCGCTGAATTTCATTGTTTCCTGGATGTATTATACTGAAAGGTATAAGTGTACAGGTAGTGTACTATATATGATAAGGTATAACTAACATAGACATTGCAGTAGAGTGATGGATATATTTATATGATGGGTAAAGGTATGTCTGATGACAGAACTGAAGCCAAGAGATGGTAAGTGTCATGAGATGTGGGAAAGATGCTGTAGCTAAACTGATGGTAGTTTATTTAAGGAACTGAAGTTATGGTGAGTAGAGAATAATTATGGATAAGATGAAATGGTTTATATTTATATGTAAGGTAACTAGGTAAACTACTGGAAAGTTTTTTAAGTCTACACGAAGCAGTCATGGTGGGACACGAGAGTTAATTGAAGGAGCATGTGAGTGGAAGAACTGAATGTTTGTCAGCTGCCTATAACAGAGGTGTGATTGGAGAGAAAATGCAGCTGGAAGTGTGAATGTCAAGGAAGGAATGGGTGTGTGAGTGTGCGAAGGGAGTTACTGAAGAATGGTTCAGCACACTTGCAGGTAAGTATATGTTTTATGTGGAATCTTTGTTTGTGGAATCTTTGTTTTATTCAAGCAGTTTGGGAATAGTATAGTATAGCAATAATACATTTATGGGAAATAGGCAGTAAAGTAATGCTTGCTCTGGATATTGTACAACACACTTTTGAAGTATGTCTAGGAAATATGTGAAAATAATGTGTATAGATTGTTTTTAATCTTTGAAATTATGTATACACAGGTGGACGCATATGGACTGGTCCAGTCGGGAGACTGTTTATGGGTTAGGGTTCTTAAAACCGTGGAGCCTCCAGCC
>NC_137916.1:9289959-9352459 GCF_963457725.1 Sprattus sprattus | reverse complement strand
AAGTGACAAAAGGGTAGTGTTGTTATGAACAGATATA
The DNA here is from genome assembly GCF_963457725.1 of Sprattus sprattus. Lineage (NCBI taxonomy): Eukaryota > Metazoa > Chordata > Actinopteri > Clupeiformes > Clupeidae > Sprattus > Sprattus sprattus. Next base: position 9,352,422 of record NC_137916.1, on the reverse strand, counting down.
AGATTATTATAAGATAAGACATTATGAACTTGTTCAATCAAATGAGTGCTCTGACAGTAAATACAACAGGATACAGATGAAAACCCTTTTATTTGTAATTCAGCACTTGCTGAACATAGCCCAGAGCATTGATAGCAGCAAACTTGCTGTAGACAAGTTATTCATTATGTGAGGCATGAAATGTTGTAATGCACAGCCACTACGGCCACTGTGTTGCGATCCACCCCTACACTGTAAAATGTTCCCAGAGTTTTACAATATTTAACTGATATATTTCACAATAAATCATTGTATTATTACTTTACAGGCTTTGACTGTAATAATCACAGTGTCATGTTGTAATGTAGACTTTACTGTAAAATCAATGTAGACACAGTAAGTTACTGTGAAAAAAACGATACCGGGATTTCACAGCATTGTATAGGGTTATTTCACAGTAAAATACTCTATTCAAATCATCCTTTGTGATAACCCAATCCATTTCTGTAAATTTGAATTGCACTTGCACTACGCTGCATTGTGGGCTCAAAAAGAGACAGTTGGATCCACGGTGACTACAGACACAGGCAGCACATGTCATGATAGAAGAGCGTGAAGGTGGATACTAATTGTGAGTTTCCATTTAACGTTAATGGTCTCCACATGTCAATTTTAGTCATAGTGTGTTAGTTATTTGACGGAGAATATGCGAATTAGGGTGAGAGTTTAAGTAAGCTAACGTTAGCCTCCAGCTACAGCAACCAGCTAAGTCATTTTAAAGCCATTTTCCCCGCCAAGATTTTCCTCACAGACAAGTAATGTATAGTAACTATACTAGTTGTTTTGGAAAGCTCAAATTATGTGTTCTCAATTAATGTTCTCCACGTGTACAGGTATAGAGTGTGTTATTCGACTGAGAATACACAAATTAGCGTGACAGTTAAAGTAAGCTAACGTTAGCCTCCACATGCAGCAACTAGGCTATGTCATTTCAAAAGGAAGCAAGTTTTTCTTCCGGGACAACGTTGTACTTTGCCTGGCTGAGGTTTGTAAAAGACCATAAGGATTGAAAAAGCGGACTGGAGGTTCTTCTAAGTTCGTCTTCTCCGATGAGTCTGATTTCACAGTAGGTGCAAGACTCTCTGGCTTGTAGGCCTCTCAAGGTCTCCGTCTAACCATCAGACGACCATGTGTTGGGCAAAGCTGAAAATTGGACTCATCAGAGAAGACGAACTAGAAGACCCTCCAGTCCGCTTTTTTAAATCCTTATGGTCTTTTACAAACCTCAGCCAGGCAAAGTACAACGTTGTCCCGGAAGAAAAACTTGCTTCCTTTTGCTCTGACAATGTTCCCCAACTCTGAGAAATGTTTTTTCCAGCAGGGCAATGCTCCATGCCACACAGCCAGGCCAGTAAAGGTGTGGATGGAGTACCACCAGATCAGGACCCTGTCATGGCCAGCCCAATTTCGAGACCTGAATCCCATAAAAAAACTCTGAAATGTGATCAAGAGGAAGATGGATGGTCACAAGCCATGAAAAGAAGCCGAGCTGCTTGAATTCTTGCGCCAGGAGTAGCATAAAGTCACCCAACGGCAATGTGAAAGACTGGTGGAGAGCATGCCAAGACACATGAAAGTTGTGATTTTAAATCAAGGTTATTCCACCAAATATTGATTTCTGAACTCTTCCTAAGTGTAAGCATTAGTATTGTGTAGTTTAAAAATGAATATGAGCTTGTTTTCTTTGCATTATTCGAGATCTGAAGACACTGCATCTTTTTTGCTATTTTGACCAATTGTCATTTTTCTGCAAATAAATGATCTAAATGACAATATTTTTATTTGAAATTTGGTAGGAATGTTGCCAGTAGGTTATAGAATAAAACAAAAATGTACATTTTACTTTAACACATACCAATAAATAGTAAAACCAGATAAACTGATAATTTTGAAGTGGTCTCTTAATTTTTTCCGCGGCTGTACATGTAGTTAAAAAAAAAATTAAAAAAATAGGAAGCAAGCAGGTATTTTTCTACTGATGACATCGTTGTGCAGTGGTTAATTTAATGATGTAACCTCGGTTATTCCTGCTACTAAATATTTCTTGATTGTTTTTCAGAATTTAAGAAACGTGAAATCTCGAGCTCATTCGAAGTCCTCAAGACCTCGAGTCTTCTCTGTCAGATTAATCTCAGGAGCCACCCAGGGAAAATAAAGGGAAGCAAAAGAAGAAGTAATGGTGTAAATCAACTCGACCAGAGCAGCTGGACTCTGAAAGCCATACGCACAGCCGTGTTCGAAGTAAGTTGTGATTAGACCAAGCAAGGTTACTAAAAAGAAAAATGCTGTGTTGTAGTGTAGACTATGATATTACAGGTAAAGCAGAGGACACTGGGGTAAGTAGCAATATAAAAAAGACAAGAAAGCAACCTGTAACAAATTGTAAGGAAGAGAGTATTAATATGTTTTTTCAGTGAAAATAAGTGAGGGCAGCTTTGCTTTGCTTTCTTTAACCATACAAAACCATATGAGGCAAATGCTTTCACATTAGTTTCAGTAAGAACATAATGTGTTTCATAGTAATGAAGGTTTCTGTATAAAATGCAATGAGAGGGTGTGCTGTGGCTTTAAAAAAGAAAGCATTTGAGATATGTTGATGTTGCTTTGCTGGAATTTACCATCAAGTTCTGATTGGTGTTTTGATTAACTTTTTCAGGTATATGAACATGTACCTTTTTCTTCTTATGCCTCGTTCTGTTTAGCAAGGAACACCGAAGGAGTTATTTTGAGATATGTGGCCGCCCGGGAAGCCTTCAAGAATGGGAGTCCATTTGATGATGTAGGGGTGGATCGCAACACGGTGGCCGTTGTGGCTGTGCATTACAACATTTCATGCCTCACATAATTAATAACTTGTCTACAGCAAGTTTGTTGCTATCAATGCTCTGTGCTATGTTCAGCAAGTGCTGAATTACAAATAAAAGGGTTTTCATCAGTGTCCTGTTGTATTTACTGTCAGAGCACTCATTTGTTTTAACAAGCTCATAATGTCTTATCTTATAATAATCTTATATCTGTTCATAACAACACTACCCTTTTGTCACTTTACTTAACGCTGACAAAGCACTTATAGAATCTTATATCTGTTCATAACAACACTACCCTTTTGTCACTTTACTTAAAGCTGACAAAGTCCACTTATAGAATCATATGGCAGTTTATCATATTCTATGTCTGTATAGCAGCCTAGTCACCATACTAATAAACCATCAATGAATATGCATTATTTATCTCAAAGGTGGTTACGATGTGCAGTGAAGACCTACGTACATAGTTATAATGAGTGCTACAATGACTTATAGCTACTTTTTGAAGGCATTATGAATGTTCTTAAAGGGCCTCATATGCAGGCTTCATAGGATTCATGATGACACACAAACTTATGATCACATATTTATAATGCATCATTCTATCTTGGATTATGACCATTTATAATTAACTGACATAATGTATCAGAGCGGTGGTTTTGAGTCATTGTGGAGATTCTATACATAGTTATAAAGAGTGCTACAATGACTTATAGCTACTATTTAACACCATCATTAATGTCCTTATAGGACCTTATAAAGGCAGGCTTCATAGAAAGTGGTAACCTACAGATAGACTGAGGATCAAATATTTATAATGCATTATACCGCCTTTAATTATAACCATTAATATTGAACTGATATAATGTATCATAAAGGTGGTTATAAGTCATCATGAAGACATTATACGTAGTTATAGCGATTGCTACAATGACTTATAGCTTCATTATAAGTCATTATTAAGGCCATTATAATGCCCTTATAGGGCCTTATAACGCTGGGCTTCATAGAAAGTGTTACCAAATTATTTTATTAAGATTTTACACCCGAGCGCCAAAAGCGGTACTAATGCGACGCAACGTTCTACATGGGTAAATTAAAGCGGCGCACCAGATCACTGTAGTTTGTTTGCCATGTGTGGTGCTTGTTGGAGAGAGGAGCTACGATTTAAATGTTTGGCTCGCTCTCTTTCATTAATGGATCGCTGGTTCTTAAGAGGAGCTGGTAGTCTGCCTGTGCCATAGTGATCATATACAACTGTCTACCGGCTGAGCTGTTGATTTTTCTGCCACATGAAGGCAGGGAAGAAGGACAAATAACCACAGCGCTATTTTCAAGAACCAAAAGATGGAAATATCCTATGCCTGTTGACTTTCCCGGATCTTATGTGTATTCAAACTGTCATAGACGAACTGAACAAATTTGATTTCATGACGACAAGAATTTGTGTGAGTCATACAGTCTTTCACAATCCATTTATTAATTCCAGGATAAAAAAGAGTCAGTTCTCGTGACATAGTCGCTGTTATCTGCCAGTAACATATCTAGCCGCTAGCTTGCTTTAGATTCCTGCGCTAGCAAGAAGCCTTTGATTGCTTACTGAGGTAGCTAGCTCTTGCTGCTGAGTTTTCAAAGTTGACTTCAATGTTGTAATTGAATGTATCCCATGATCAGGGTGTTTTCACTGCTTTCAACACTGCAACCTACAACAGATAGCAATACAAGCAAAGGCTTCTTGCTAGCGCAGGAATCTTAGATCAGCAGTAGGGTAGCTAGCAGCTACACAATAACATTTAATGATATGAGGGGCAGATAACATCGCCTGTCATGAGAACTGACTCTTTTTCCTGGAATTAATAAAGTGATCCTGGGTCAAATGCCACAATCAGCACTAGTATTTAATCAAAACAGGTTTAATGGGTACCGTTACTTCGGTTCGTCATTAAATGGCAGTCTTCACCATACAAAGACATATGTAGCTACTTAACAGAGTTTTGGTAAACAGTTGTCGTGAATATGAGACTCCTCCTGCTGTCAAATCAGGACCAATCAGAGAAGAGCCCGTCCTGCTTTGGTTCCCGCCCACAGAGTGTCAAAAGTTGAATTGATGCTCTGTATTTGCACCCTGTACTGTATTTTTCAGTTTCATTTTTTATGGCCCTACCTCTCTTGCACCTGAACTCATTGTTATAATGTTAAGTTAAGTAATAAATGTTTATATGTTTTTAAAGTAATTCAAGTTTATAATCTTTAAATATCATTTGTTGCGTTTTTTTGATGTGCCCCCCTGGTTAAACCCTGGCCCCTCCTTGGCCCCCCTAGTAGAAATGGTCTAGAACCGCCACTGTTACTCAGTGAAACCCTCACCTGGAGGAGGAGGAGGAGGTGTTGTGCTGATGCTAGCGAGACAAAACCCTGGTGTGGCAACTGGATTTCTTTCAAACCCATGCAATCAAAATTAAAGAGTAGAACCTTTAAGTTTCAGTTGTATGTGTTAATTTCCCTCGTAAAAAAAAATGCTGACATGCTAACATGCTGTGTGTATCAGCCATAGGCTTTGTGGAAATTTCATTTAGCGTCCACTAACACCCTACAAAGTATTTCATAGCTATTTAAAAAGACAGCGACAAATGATTTGTGAAGTAATTGATGGACTCAGCAGCACCCTCGAGAACAAAAACACACATCAGCTAGTACCATCTGGGAGCACTTTACAATCAGCTCAGTTGATACAACTAATGGCATCTGCAATCTGTGCAAGGCCACAACAAACAGAGGCAGGGATGTGCAACACACCAACATCTGTAGTGCACAACCACATGCATTTAGTTGGTTTTGTATGCATATGCATCATCTAAAATGGTATTTCACCACTGCAAACATTACAAAACATTTTTACCAATGGATTCAGCTTCAGATGCCTGGCTGGAGACTTAATGAATTGAGACTTGATGTCTTTGTGTAGAGGCAGATTACATTTAAGTGATGCTGGGGTCAACAGACACGTTTTAGGGTTCAGAGTGTTAAAACCACAGGCACAGCCACCATCTTGGATTAGTGGCTTGTGTGGTGGTTAGTTAGGTTGGCAGTCTTTTTTGGGTACTCAGGGATCCACTGCGTTGTCAGTTGAGCTGTACCGGCCATCTTGGCTCTTGTGCTGTCGGTCTATTGACAAATGATTTTTTTCAGTCACCAGAGCAGTAACCATATGCTTTTAGACGGTTTATTCATGCTAGTCAAGCCCATCAGACAGTTTTGGCTTCTTGAATGCCATGGTGATTTGATCTCTGTCTGAAGGCTCTACTTTATTACTGGTGCCTTCCTCCAGTGCCTCTCTTTCCTGACAGGCCTCTCTCAGTTCATAGATGGTGAATCAAAATAGTCAGTGGTGAGCTGTTAGATCTACAGTGGAATATACTATGAGCAGTTGCATTTGAAGAACCAATAACGCTCTACATAAATGTGGCAGAATGCAAGCTGACAGTGCAGTTATTTGCAACTTGCTGTCCTTTGAAGACTTTCTCTCCCCTCCTCAGCCAACATCACACATGCGTCCCATGAAAGCCTATCTGCTGTGGGTGATATAGTCTGTAGAAGCAGAAGTGCTCGCTAGCATGTCGGGTTGACTGAAGTCTACAGCTTAGTAGAGTAGCCTATCCTCAAATCAAATCATCATCCAACTGGCAGCGCTGCCTTTACAAATGTGAAATACTGACGGGAGGTCTAGGAAGGCTTGTGCCACATGGAACAGGATTGGCTGAGCCAATACCATTGTGTTGTATTTTGCATGTACTCCTTGCGTCGATAGGAACGCAGAAGTCAGTGTTTCCAGCTCTCATCTCAGACATCAATTGTGGCTGTCAAATCATCCCCAACAGAGAGAATATTAACGCTCTTCTGAACAACAAGAAAAAAAAAGATTAAAATGTTAAAGTAAAATGTCTGAGCTGTATTATTAATGAGAGTAATAAACTTCACTGGCGCTCCAAAATGTATTTCACGTCGCAAACATAACAAAACTTTTAACCATTGGATTCAGCTTCAGATGCCTGGCTTGAGACTTACATTGATGAATTATGTAGAGGCAGATTATATTTAAGTGATCACTCTGGAAACTGCTGGGGTTTAAAACTACAGGCACAACCACCATTTTGGCTTACTGGCTTGTGTGGTTGTCAGTTAGGTTGGCAGTCTTTGTGGGTAATGCCATCTTGGCTCTTGTGCTGTTTTCTCACAAATTATTTTGTGCTAATTGTTTGTTTCACTGCCTGTCATCAGTGTTGGGGAAGCTACTTTAAATGACCTCCTTATGTCATCAGACTCTGGCTCACCGAGCCTACTAGTCCTGCTGGATCTAAGCGCCGCTTTTGATACAGTGGACCATAATATCCTGTTTCGGCGCCTCCAGGAGGTGGGAATTACAGGCACTGCCCTGGACTTCGTTTATTCCTATCTCACAGGACGGCAGGAATATGTTGCCCTTGGCAATATCACCTCCAGCATTAGGTGCGTTACCTCCGGTGTCCCCCAGGGGTCAGTCCTGGGGCCCTTGCTTTTCTGGGAAACATACTTTGAGGTCATAACATCCCATTGCACTCCTATGCAGATGACACACAAATCTACATCCGAACTTCACCCGACAAACAACCGCCACTATCACAGACTACCAAATGCCTGGATTACATCCAGCACTGGATGAGCAACAACTCACTACAGCTAAATGGTGGCAAGTCTGAAGCCATTCTTATTGGCACACCCCATCAAACAAAAAAGGCCGGTATCAACCAAATCACCATAAATGGTCACCCCACCCCTCTCTCCTCACTCGTCACAAACCTCAGTGTCAAGCTGGACTCTTCATTGTCCTTTAATGCATACATTAAATCCATCTGCCAAACGTCATTCTACCACCTGAGAAACATCTCAAGGCTGGGACCCTCACTTCCCAAACATGCTGCAGAAAAGCTGGTGCACGCATTTATCAACTCCCATCTGGACTACTGCAACTCTCTGCTGGCAGGTCTACCAGCAAAAACCATTCAGAGGCTGCAGTATGTTCAAAATAGTGCTGCCCGGGTTCTCACCAAGACACGAAAATCTGAACACATCACCCCAGTCCCTCCACTGGCTTCCAATCAACCAGAGAATAATCTTCAAAGTCCTACTCCTAGTTCATGAGGCCATAAACACCACCGGTCCAGCCTATCTCCAGGACCTCCTTACCCCTCATCTCACATCAAGGACTCTTAGGTCCGGACACGCAAACCTGCTTGCAGTTCCCTGGACAAAAATGACCAGAATGGGAGATAATGCCTTCTCCTCGCTGGGGCAACGACTTTGGAACAAGCTCCCGGAGAACATTAGGGCTTTGGATTCCCTCACTACTTTTAAATCACACCTCAAAACCCATCTATTTATATCTGCCTTCACCTAAAGTCCTGGTTTCTGTTTTTATTTCTTTTCTGTATTAGAATGCACTGTTTTAATTGCTACTTTTGCATTCCTATTACCTTGTATTATTGTTGTTGTGACCTTGTTGAGCACCTTGAGACCTCTTTGTATGTTAAAGTGTCCTGTAAAAATAAAATCCATTATTATTATTACTTTGAAAGCATAGCTTTGCAAGCTATCAACTATTTAAAACTGGAAGAAGTTGAACTACAGCAAAGCTACTCTAAAGAGAAAGATGGTTAACAAGAGCTTCTTAAAAAAAGTAGTTCAAACTACTTTGCAAAAAGAAAAGTTAAAATTCACAATGTACTGTCATGAAATTATGACAAAATATAATACAAAAAAGCCAATTGAGTTTATTGCCTAGTTGTTCAAAGGTCACAAAAAAAAAAAAAGGAAATACCCCGAAAATCATGGGAAAGTGCAAGGAATGTCAGCTTTGGTTTTGTAGACAGTGTCCTTCAGTCAGACATCTGTCAGAAACTATAGTCCAGGTGGGAGTATTGCACCAAGTAGAAATAGAGAAATAGAACTCAAAATGGCATGTGACAATTTAACATTGGTTAATGAAATGTGTTACATAGTCCTGGGGTTGGATTTGCTTCCTGCTTTGGTCTGTACAATTCCTGCTGTAGGTGGAGACTGGGCGTGGTCCTGTAACGACTGGGGGGCTGGACTACCAGGATAAAAGCCACCCAGTTTTGAAGATGGAGGCTCGCTCTCGCCTCGCAAAAGAACAGACGCTGGCACACCCAATACTTTTGTCGATTGACTATACTTGAATGCTCCGTTAACATTCTATTTATATTCTGGATCTTGTTTGTTTAGCGGTCAGGTAGGTAGTGTAGGTAAGTAAGTTGGACTGCGGAAGACTCACTACTTGTTTTGCCTGTCTTGTGATTTGTATGTCGGGCACGGGAGCCAGGCAAGTTCACACCATCAAAACAGCAAGCGTGAGGTTTTCTTTTTCCTTTTTCCTTTCGATCTTATAACCACCCTGTTTTTGTATGAAATTGTGGCGTTTTTGTTTGTTTTAAGTAAACAGGCACGTGCACAGATAGACCCCAACTGGTGCTCAAGCACCAGCCCTTGTGCCCTGGTTGAGAAAAAGTGCCCTTTTTTTCTGGAGACCAATTCTTTTTTCAATCATCAATATTTCTAGAATACAAATTAGTCTCTCGTCATCAATTTCCCCAAATGTGTTTTGATATCTGAGGGGGCATTTATTTGGATTCTTGTGAGAATTTCGCCTCGACATGCTCCGCGGCATAGACATAGAATAAAGTATTCTTTGCCTATGATCTGCGGTGCTCACAAGCCCCCTCCCTCCTCATCCCCCACATCAGTGTTGAGCGGCAGCCCAACAGGTGCAGCCTACTTCTTCACTGACCTGCATCAGACAAACAGGTAATGACGGTGTTTGTGCAAATTTGTATAAATTAACAACATTAGTGCCGCTGAAAACAATACGTCTGAAAACCGGACTGGTCCGACGTTAATTTAAAAATAAACGGACAACTAACTTGATTTCAAAGCATTGTCCAGCTGTTTACTGACGTTTGTCAGGTTTAATTACATTATTTGTCTGAAAGTGCATATTTTGTGTTGTATAAATGCCGTTTAAACAATTTCGAAAGTATGTTGAATGTTTGTTTAAATGTCACGAGAATACACAGCTAGAAAATAGCAGGTAAACTATGCTAGCTCTCGGGGTCATGCTATCCTTTCCCACATTGTTTAAAGTGATATTTATGTATCTCTTCGTTTTGCCAGTTTTACAACGACAACCAGAATTTTTCCTCCAAAACAAATATGAAGGGCGGTCATTCCAAAAGCATTGGTTTTCTAAAAATGGGTGGCTGGAGTATTCCCCAAGTTCAGATTTGATGCACAAGCATGGTGAGGTGGACCAATTACAGAAAAAAAGGCACCCCAGACATCATTTGATGTATCAGACGCAGTGGCGGACCTAGTCATTTGGGGGCCTAAGGTGAAAACATAGTCAGGGGCCCTCTTCATCCGTCCTTTTAATGCAAAAAAAAAAAGGGCCACCTCAAAGCAGGGGCGGACTGGGGGGAAAAAGTGGACCGGGAGTTGTCTGTCAGAGCGGCCCACTTAATATACGTCGCGTTGCCCGCTCAATGTATGCAAAATACCCATACACTTAACATAATTTTGGATGATTACAAAGAAATAACATTATATATGTTTTTTAATAACATTTGGATCCACAAATTTGCCTGGATGGACACATGGAATAAAATGATACTGGCTATTGTAACACTCCAAGGTAGGTATAGTTTGCTAGATGAATATGCTTAACTCTGGGCTAGTATCAGATGGTTAGGCCTATATGTATAACTACAGAGCCTTTAGGAATAAATGTCAGCAGAGAAAGAGTACACAATTTTTTTGATAATGATTAGGGCGACCTACATTAAGCAATATCATTTTTTTTGTAGGCTGATTAACTCATACAGCAATACCTTTTTGTATAGTAGATGGCAGCACACAATCAAAATATTTCCCCTCTACCTACATAGCTACAGTAGCTAGTTATATGGAAGAAAGTTGCATTCAGGAGCCTTCATAAGCAAACATGATTTGGCTCTACATTAAATTATCCCACTTTTTCATTATCCACATGTCTCAAATGTTGTATGATGCAACATAGATTTACAGGACACATAAATGTCCAGTAACAACGTAAAGAAGGGGGCAACATATAAGTCAAAACCAACTATATTTATTGACTGATCTCGAAAGTATTGGCTTACAAAAGCTAACTAAGTCTTCACAAAGAAAATAACTCAGTGTTAGGGCAAAAAGCGAACATTCACACTGTACAACCTATGAAAAGTGACAGTGGTAGCCTACAAATAAAGAAATACAGACCGCGTTAGCCACTTCACAGCGTGCTAGCCATGATTTTCTTTCGTTCCAATTCTTGGATGTAGGGTTCCACCCTTTGTAGAAACCTGTTGAATCGATACATTTGGTGTAGGAAGTCCTAATTGTTTTGTTGTCAATTTATCTTAATTAGTACGCCGACAGAGAAAAAATCTCCTTAAGGGCCACAATCGCCCTTAAGGTCCGCCGCCACTGGTTTGAACTTTGTTGTAGAAATGAACAGAACAGAACATACGATGGGGTGTAAACATCAGTGGTAATGGTAGTGTTGCATGCTGGGTGTGTGATTATGTGTGTGTGTGTGTGTGTGTAGGGGTGTTAAAGGTGTCTACGAGCGAGACACGCAAGTATTAGGCTAGAGTGATTAACATTTAATAACAAATAAACATAGTAAGACTGACGGAGGAGATTAGAAAATAGTAACCATGAGTGTGAATACAGGTCACTAGGAGTAGTATAAATAGCAGACAGTGATTCCCATTGGTTAACTTGAGAGGTATGTAATGTATTCGCTTAAACAAGGAAAACTGTCGATTATAGACTTGGGCCGTCCCGTCGGCCCATCGGTGCCTGGGTGGGCAATTTATCGTGGGCTTTCTGCTGGGTGAGGGCCTAAGGCAGTTGCCTAGTTCGCCTCAATGGTAGGTCCGCCACTGATGAGACGTTAAGGGAGTGGAAGACAGAGAGCGAGAGAGATTTCATTAATAATTTTGGTGATGGGCGCCCTTTTGGTGATGGGCGCACCTGCCCCCCAAAATGTCTGTGCACGTGCCTGTAAGTAAACTTATATTTTTGTTCACCAAACCACACTGTGACTCCTTTTATGTTACGATTCCTGGTTGGGATCCGTAACAATAGCAATAATCTTAATCTTAATAATCTTAATTTTGAATATGCACTACACAAAGGCCAAGTGTGTGATGGTGGCTGCCTGACAAATGCATTGCCTAGTCATATCTTCACAGCGGACAGGTTGTGATTTCAGTACTAAACTACACAGAAAATGGAAAAAAAGTAATACGACTACTTCAATCACTATGCAAATATGAATGTTGTTGAACCACCAGCGAGCGACTGCAAATTGTAGTCAAACTACAAGTTTAATAACATATAATTCACTACTCCCCAACAGTGGCTGTCTAACAGGGCAAACATTCAAAATTATGTAATATGTTACATAGTTATGTTAGTTATGTCAAACTGTTCTATATCACTTTTTTTTCTCTTGCAGCTGAGAAGGAATGTCAGCGAACACAAACACTCATAGCTTAAATAATCTTTGATAATATGTAATGTTTTTTACATATTAGCAGCACAAACCACTTCTGCAGGTCAACTAACATGTTCTGAAAGAGGGCCAGCAAGGTCAGACACATTGTGCTTAAGCTTAAAAATAGAATTTCTATAAGATGATGTTTGTTTTGTGTTTCCACTATCTAGGTTGCTATATTGCAATTTTTCCTTTGCAAATCAGTGTTATTGGATTGTCTCTGCTTACACTATGCATTCATAGCACACAATATACTTGAAAATCAGCATAGATTTAATGACACAGACAGGAAGACTGCCAACCTATTTCCACTTTCATCATTTTCCTCTTTCCCATTCTTTTTATCTGCAAATATGCGGTTCACATCTTCTGCCTCACCCCTCTCTGCCTTCTCTCCATACTGAGGTCATGATAAAGGCACACCAAAGACTTCTGTCCCTTTTTTTTTTTTACTAAGGTGAGGAAAACCCATAGCTGGTCCCCATACCCCAGAAAGATAGACATAAACTGAAAGAGGCCAACACACTTTCAATGCACCTTTGGAAAAGAAACAACATTCCTGGAAACCAGGAGAGTCTCATTTATGTCACATACCCCATCCCCATCACATAACACACAATTGGAGACAGTTTGCGGCCTATTTCAGCAACAGCAGGAATCTCTGAGTGACCATTTATTAAGGTCCAGAACCACAATTCAGCATGGTGTGTGCACACGAAGAGACATGGCTGAATGGAATCCACAATATATGTGGAGGAAATGGGCTCAGCTGGAAACCCAGGCGAGAAGCATATGACTCGCCTGCTTATATAGAGGCAGAACACCATTCTGCTGCCTAATGAAGGGGGCATATATCACAGTTCTGCTTGGCTGCACACTGCATATTAAGACATATTGAGGCTCTCTGTGTCCGAAATGCATTATGGTAATAGTACGGGATGTATGGTCTGTATCATATCTGCTGAGTTTAACACACACCCACAGACATTGATATGCACACACACACATGCTCACGCACACGCACACACATTCTCACACACACACACACACACACACACACACACACACATTTGTGGTAAAATCCAGCAGCAAAAAAATACACAAATGAGTCACACATGTTTCTCTACTTTGATTTTGATAAATATAAGGTCTCTGTAGTAAATGCAGAGGTGCAGCACTACATCTTGAGGATGTGTAGGTATCTGTAAGGCCGTTAAGATGATGTGTTTACTGGGAATGTGCAGCTGAGAGAGTGCCGGGGTAGAGTGACAGTGGGGCCTTGCTCTGCTTGCGCTTTACCAAGGGACCCGACCCCATTCCTCCTGTCAGAGGGCCCCAGTGTCAGGAGACGTTAGCATCCAAGCCATGTCTTCATTAGCGTCTAACAAATCACCCTTCGCCTATTCTTTCGCAAGCCAGTGACTGACAGGGTCCTGACAAGTTTAGTGAATGAAGCAGACGGTTCAGACTATGATCCATTTATCTGTTTGGCACTTATGGACAAATTCTGCATTGTGATTTTCAGTTATCTGCCTCTCCTACTCTCTTTTGGTTGCTAACCAATTTGATATTATTTTCCTTTTTCCGTCTGCTTTAACAAAAGCTGCTGACTTACATGTGCAGTGCATTATAGCTCAGATTTAATTGGTTTCATGCTCGGCCATAGATACTGCCTCAGTGTTTTTTTTTCATGTGAGTTTGTTCGCCTTATTTTCAATGATACGCCACGCCCAGCAAATTATTCAAATAAGGAAGCTGACATGCATGCAGGCTCACATTCATGCCTAACACACACAGACACACACACACACACACAAACGTGTCTCTAAATTCATTACACCTTTGTGACGTTAAGCCTTATTTCATTTTGATCCTTCTTACACAGCTCAGTGGCTTTCTATCTAACGCAGAAAAAAGGCCCATCCTTTAAAGAAATGAAAAGAAGAAAAAGGACGTGTAGTCTTTAATGATGCCCCTCGGATTCATTACAAGTCATTGCTTCTGCTGGTATGCTGTGCTTCATGTGCGTGCAGTCTTTCACACGTGTGTGTGTGTATGTGTGTGTGTGTGTGTGTGTGTGTGTGTGTTTGTGTGTGCACACGGAGAGAGAGAGAGAGAGAATGAGGGTCCATGTACTTTTGTGTGCATGCGAGAGAAAGAGAGAGAGAGAGAGAGAGAGGGAGATGTGCATGTGTGTGCATATGTGTTTCTGTGAGTTAGAGAGTGGTCATGTTATTGTTTTATGTATAATAGATATGCCCATGGGAGATTTTTTATCTCCGTCCACGTAGCCTGGAGTAGATCACGTTTATGCCTTTTTAATGTACTGCACCCGATGTATGCAGCCAGGCCACCAGCACGGTCAGTTAGCCTCCATTGGCCAGACTCAGAGCACATCACTGACAAAATCAAGGCAAGATTATGGCCCCCATATTATGAATAATTGTGAATTGCTTCACAATTTCACTGAATGAAAACATGTAAATAATTTCTAGAAATCTGTTACGATGGCAAGGTGGAGTTAATAGATTGGAAAAACTGTGAACTCATACTCACACTGCACTTGGCATTATTTCTGCAGACCGATGCACAATGGCCTCCCCATTGGCTGTGGAGTGAGTGGATGTACAAGCTGACCTTTATAGTGCGTTTACATCAAAATGTTTAAGCTAGAATTTTCTTCAGCATTATTTGGTGTCATGGTGAAATGGTCTGTCAATCACCTCACCACCCCACCAACGCACACTACCACATCCACTTCCTCCCTAAACTCAAATTAAGTAATTATCTCCGTGAGACAGAGCTATACATTAACTTTAAAAAGTAATTGCCAGTTTGCCATTTACTTTTGGTTGCCAAATTGAACTACAGTACTGTACTACTGCAATACTACTGTACTACAATAGTGATTAGACCAGTTAGTCTTTCAATACAAAATGGTTTAATTAGCAAATTTCCATTTGCTTGATATGATAGCTAGTTAGCTAGCTGGCATTACCGTCTCCTCAATTTAACTCAAGTGATAGGAATAGGAAATATATACTCCTATCATAGGAAAAGGTGGAAACACTCATCTTCTCTGCATGGCCCCCTGAAGCATACTTTTAACTTTTCAGCAAAGGGGTTCATATAAACACATTCTAGCAACTGCCAACTGTGAAGATGGCTCCCTAAGCTAAATAGCAAGGATAGCTAGGTTAATTGGCGTGAGACCTTAACTGTCACTGTGCTATGAAAATATATTGCTATATTTTAGTCACACTACTAGAAATCTTTGCTGACTGTCTCTTGTCTCGTAGAGGTTCACGCTTACTATTCCTTGACATGCTGTTTCATGTGGGAATGAAGACATATGTTACTTTGCTGTGATTGACGGTTCAGTGAGAATGGCAATTCGTCAGCAATTACAGATTGTATTTAATCTGACAGTTTTTCAGATATCCATGTGAAAGAAACTCAGGTTTGAATTTAATTCATTTTAACCACTTGTTGTAACAAAACACTCAATTGGATTGCTCACATAACAGTTTGTAACATCAAAGAAGAACTTTGATGTATGATGTATGTTACTGCCTAAAATAGATACCGTCAGTCAGGCTATAAATTAGTCAAATGTGACATACATGTTTGTGTTGAGCAGCACGCAACAGTTTTGAGAAGTTGGGATCAGTAGCGTGACTCAAATAGTGGTACAGGCTACGTTTGTGGGTCTCGTTTTTTGTTTGTTTTGGTTTTTTATTCCCTTTTTATTCATGAATATCATACAAAATCTGTGAAAAGGTGGTTGCCAAATGGGGTAACCAGGGGGAATTAAATGGTTGCCACTTGTCTCAATTTGTTGGCCGAGGGCCGTTAATGTGGAGCCTTGCCGTGAGCAAAAACAGTCCTCTTGCTGGCTTCCTGTCTTTCACTGAGAGTCACAGAAGAACTCAGCTCATTGAGCCCAGCAGTCTCACACTGTGGCATGAAGGGACCAAGAGAGAGAGAGGGGGATGAGGAAATGGAAAGAAAAGAGATAGAGAGAGGGAGAGGAGGAAATGGAAATGAAAGAGTATTAGTGTGCTTTCAGAGTTGCAACAAGCTCAGTGAAAGGCAGACTCTGGCACGCTCACGTCTTTTGGGTAATCAAATATGCCATCAGGTCACAGATTCAGTACATGTAGTCATTTATCTGTCATTTTGGTTTATTTCAGGCTCATGTTCACTGTCAAGAAAGAAGACATTTACAAATGGCATTTTTAATGCTCACAGTCAATTGCAAATGTCCTTCCCTGTGAGTGAACCACTTGATGGATGGAAAGAAGCAACTTTTGTTCTTAGTTGGCAGAATAAAATACATTTTGTGAATGCTTAACCAATAATACGTCAGCTTAATACTTTATGTCTGACAGATAAAACACTGTACATGGTTTGTGTGTTTTGATAAACCTTTTGGTTCTTTTGATTTGATTTGGTATTTATACTACCTTTTCTCTTTAGATTAACTGTTTT
Organism: Sprattus sprattus; assembly: GCF_963457725.1. Taxonomy (NCBI): domain Eukaryota; kingdom Metazoa; phylum Chordata; class Actinopteri; order Clupeiformes; family Clupeidae; genus Sprattus; species Sprattus sprattus. The sequence goes on along the minus strand of NC_137916.1, from coordinate 9,335,454 downwards.
ATTCATGAGAATGAAGATCAAAATGTAACACTTTACTGAAACTCAGTATCCATGAAGCATTAGAAACCCATGTATTAAAGTTTATGAAGTATACATAATGGGTCATAGCGTGAGACATAATTATATATAACTAGTTATAAATACACATGACTGCACTCATAAAACGTTATGATGTTGTAGCATAAGCCCTACACAACTATTACTATGAAAGCTTGTTAGGGATCACATATGGCTTCTCTAAGTGCATTTTTTGAAAAACAGATTTTGACAAAAGGCAAAGATGTAATCAGTGCCATTGTCAAACGGTAAAAGAGGCTTTATTATCCATTGTGATGCATGAGGTCTAAGGGCTTATATTATAACATTGTAACACTTAATAAGCACAGTTATTACTATGTATACGTAATTATATAGACTTATGTCGATCATTATGAGACATTAAAAATACTTAACATCACTTTATGTGTTTATAATGCTATATGGACACTGGGTTATGTGGTGAAGTGTTACCAAACTAAACTCAGAACTAAAAAATAAGACTTTGTCTGAGACTCATGAAAACGCCTCTGCATTGTCAGTGCTCTATATGCGACTTGTATCTTTCCTGTTGTTCTCACTAGATTTAGACCAGTTAAGTCACACAAGCTAAGTAGGGGTCACTGTCACAGCCTAGCATGTCAGAGCGTCTCTGGCAGGAAGCCTCTCATTAGTGGCTGTCAGAGCTGAGTTCGGATCCTCTTGACGGCGATTAGTCCGTCAGCGGCGGCACGTGCTGACCACCACTCACAGGCCATCAGTCCCGGCCAAGGCGTGCTGTAGGATGGCAGGTGAGGCCGTCCCTATCAGAACGGGGCTTTAGAAAATAACAAGCCCCAGCCGGCACCACGCAACCCCTTGATGGATGGGTTAGAGCCCACTGTCATGGTAACCAGTTGCCGTGGCAGCGGCACGATCTCAAACTGATGTGGAAGAGACACAAACCTGAGGGGGTGGGGGACTGAGCACTCTGACAGGTATAAGAGAGGGAGAGAGAAAGAGAGATGGAGTAAGGGGGAGAGAGAGAGGGGGTAATAGAGAGAGAGAGATAGAAGAAAAAGAGAGAGAAGGAGAGTGAGTAAGCAAGCTAAAGAGAGAAAAACTAGTGTTTCAGTTGTCTAGTCACGTATTTCACCTGCTCTGGGACTCTCCAGCCTTTAGAGTTCAGGCTTCATACTTCCCTCAGGACGGGGTTCAAAACAGAGAGAACACAGCCAAAGAGCTGAGGAAAAGAAGAGATAATAGGCTGTGAAAAAAACAACAGCTAGATCTGGTGGATTTTATGTGTGAGCAAGCTGGAGGCTGTGTGTGGACTGGTCACATGGGGAGAGAGACAAGCATAGACAAGCCTAGGCAGAACAGACAGAACAAATAGCAGGGAGAGGTAAATGGCCGGATCCCCGCATTCATCCACACTGGAGTTCCCAGCTCAGACCTCCTGCTCTCCCCTCCTGGTGCGCAGACACTTATTAGCTGGCAGTTTGGCCGGGCACCCGTGGGGGCTGTAGAGCTCAGAGGATACGTCACAGGAAGATTGATTCTCAGAGTCACAGAGAGATGGAGAATTATATGGGTGCTCGGGGGTTGGGGAGTATGCATGTTGAGGTCACAGAGTTGCCTGTGAGACAGATCTATGCTGCCTCATTGCAGACAAAAGCACAAGACCACTGGTCACTCAGGGCTTTATCTGAATCACCAGGCTTCTGTCAGCCATAGCTCAGATTTATCTACTGTCTCACTCACTCACTGCCCTGTCTCTCTTTCTATCTGCATATTTGTATTGCCCCTACTTTTTTCTACTCTTTCTCTTGTTCCCATGACTCATCCCTTCAAACTCTCTCTCAGCCCACCGATGTTTCACTATTTTACATCCTATTCGCTTATCTCTTCCCAAAGGGACATATATCCTAACATGTCTATGGCAGCAGAAATACACACCATCACACCTCTCATTTCACAACACGCCCTGAGTTTCACCATCATTGGAAATAAATTGATGGTCTAACCCTGGCTATAGACTGATACGCTATACTACTGCACCTCTGCTATATGCCTGCTGAACAGCAATAAAACATCTCAGTCGGTTTATGATTAAGACTATAAAAGATATTTTCATTTACAGCGGTTTGTAATTGGCAAATAGTTTTACGCTGTACTTCACTTCATTGTTGTTTGGTTGATAGCGTGTTTGGATGCGTGTTTGGATGTGTGCGGATGTGTGCGTGTGTGTGTGTGTTGGTAGTCACGTGTTTGTGTATGTCCATGTGTCTGTGTGATTGTTTGTTTATTTGGATCAGCCTTATGAAGCCTGTCTGTACCATCCAGTCTTCATACATTATTCATACACACACACCAGACCCAGTTACACTGTAGCACTACGAGGAAAGGGATCAAAAATGCTCACCTTGCAAGTCTGGGGCTTTTCATAAACTGTATTCCTCTCTCCCGCCTACTCTTTTATTTCCTCTCCCTGTCTGTTTTTCTATCTTTCTCTCTCTTTGTCTCTTCCTCATTAATGCTCTCTCTTATTCTCTCTCACTTGTTCTCTAATTCTCTCTCTCTCTCTCTCTCTCTCTCTCTCTCTCTCTCTCTCTCTCTCTTATGTCTTGGTGGCACATGTGTCACTCCTCTGTTTGTTTTTGCCAGTAGAAAATACGGCCTGAGTGTCCCTAATGGAAATCGATTTGGAGGAACAATAACAGCACGTCACAATAAAGTGCTTATGCAAATGTGATGCCAGTGCGCACCCTCCAAACACACTTGCATACTCCAACCCAAACACAAACACACACACACACACACACACACACACACACACACACACACACACACACACGCACACACACACACACTTCTTCTGAGGGCTGATAAGGCCATATAGTCGGCCTCCCGTGTTTAAAATTTCAATTTGCCCATCATGGCTCTCCAGGATGGGAGCCGGCACGATAAGTGTCTTATTACCTGCTTATTGCATAATGGGAATAGCAGCAAACACACTTCAGCATGATACTGCAATAATGACTGGAGAGTTTGTCTGGTGCTGAAGTTTATTCAGTGTGCATTTGCGAGTAGGTGTGTGTATATCTGTGTTTGTGTGTGTGTGTGTGTCTGTGTGTGTGCGCTCTTTTGTGTTCTTTATTTGTATGACTGAATGTGTGTGTAGAAAAGCGGAATAGTGTTTAGAGTTTCAGTGCTGGTAAGCTTTGAGTGACAGTCCGGTGAGACCTGTGGGTGTGCTAGGAATAGCATTGCCCTGCATAGGGTGCAGGTGAAGTGGTATGAAATACGTGACTGAGTCCTAGTTCGTCGAGTTTCATGTGCTACATCGATCACAAGTCTGTTCTATTTCCTGCCCTTTTCAAGACTCCTAAGAACATTTCAGAAGCAAACCTTTGCTTTGATAGTGTGTGTGTGTGTGTGTGTGTGTGTGTGTCCAGATGAGAGTGGTCTTAGGAGGCGGCTGGGCTGGGCTGGGCTGTGTGGGGGCCTCTTGGCAGCGTGTGGCTTTTGCAGTGTCATCTGGGCTGCGACTCAGCCTACGTGCCTAGACTGAGCCAGGGGCCATTTCAGCCAAGAGACACAAACACACACACACACAGACATACACACACATACCGGCTCTTAAGGTGTCTCATTCAGCTCCCTAAATGCAGTGTGTGTGTGTGTGTGTTTTCTGTTTTTTCTGTTTTCTTTTCGATCTCGTTAAGCTGCATTCCAGGGCTGGCAGCTTTTTCATCAATCCCCTCGCGTTAAGGTCTTTTAATCAGTTTCTCTCACCTGGTCGGTCTGCCTTCTCCTCCTCACTCCTTCAGGTTTCTGTTTCTGTTGGTATGACTTTGGATCCTTTGCTTCTCTCTCTCATTCCTCTCCTCTCTTCTTCTCCTCTCCATCCATCTTCTCAATGGTCATATCTTTCACTTTTCTTCTGTTCTCATATTTGTCACCCCCGTTCCTACCCCCTTTTCCTCTCACTTTCACTGCAATGCTCATCCCCATTTTACTTGCTTAATACATCTCTTCATCCATCTTCCTTTTTCATACATCCCTTTCTCTTCTCTTTTTCTTCTCTCTCTCTATTTCTCTTTCTCTCTCCCTCTCTTTCTACCCTTTTCTCTCTTTCATGCGTTCATCTTGACCCACTGATAGAGCTCAGTTTGGAGGACAGGGGATGAGAGACGTGTCTGAACGTGTCAGCCCAAGTGACGCCTGACTGACAGACACCCGTGGGATTGTGATAAACAGAAAAGCTGGAGGGGGGGAGGGAATGAAGGGAAAAACAGTATGAAAGGAAAGAAGCTAGGCAGGAGAGAGGGGGAAAATAGAGGAGTTGGGGAGCGAGTGACAGAATAAAGAACAGATAGCGTCCGTGTGAACGAAAGATAATCCATCTGTCTGCTAGCACAGGAGCACAAATGCCACGAGGCCGAGAGAGATAACGACAGCTAACGCAGATGTGCACAGAATACCAACACCATGAATAAGTAAACAAAAGAAAATGCAACATTTATGAGTAGAGAGAATGAAACAGAGGGAAAAAAAAAAGAAAAAGTAGACACGAAAGGGAGAGGGGTGGCGTGGCACGACGCTTAAAATAGTCTTCATGCTTCATGCTTAATGCTGTCTGTGGAAGGTCTCAGAGTGAATTGTCATTTGGAATAAATCCACAAGTGCGGTGGCTAAAAATAATTCACCACGCGTGTCGTCGCTCTGCCCTTGGGAGGTGACCATGTTGATAGCCATCGCCGTATGGACGTATGGACATCCCTCAGCTGCCCCTTGCCCATGACAATCTACAAAAACTAAAAAGAACCAAAAAAAACCGAAGTGTGACAGTAAAGAAGCCTATTTCAGCAGTCTGAAATATGTCAAGAGTCTGTAGACATGCGTCTACGCAGTAACCAGAGAGAGAGAGAAAGAGAGAGAGAGAGGGAGGAAAAAAAGAGATAGAATGTAGAAGGAAGTCATGAGGGGGAAACAAGGAAGCTATATATCTGCACAGCTCCACACACCGGTATTCCAGTTCTCGGGCGTTTGATTAGAATGCCTTGTTAAAACTGGAAATAATAGTAAATCAACAGGTGTCTCATAAAGCAACATCCCCACCAGGAAAAGGTCAGGCATTACGGGAGACCCCACTTTCCCTTCTCCTTGTCGCACTCCCCAAAGACAAATGGCCTCTGGCACTAACCATGTCACAATAGCAGAAGGTCACACTAATATCGTTGCCATCGGCGACATTCAGAGTATAGGACGCCTACTCACCCCACACATCCAGGGCAAGGACACGCCATCCACACAAGACGATGTCCCCGTCTGGACTCTTGTCTCTGTTCTCGAGATTTGCCTAATGAGTTTCGAGTCTAATTGGCAGCCATCTCTGATATGTCCCTGTTCCCTTTGCACTGCCAAGAAGCCGATAACAAGGCCTCTGTCTGATCTGACGGCGGGAAGTAAAACCAAAGTTCGATAATTAGAAGGAAAAACTTCCCGTCTTAAACCCTGATGTCTTCTGAGAACACAGAGCATACCTGAGCAGAGTTCTGTTGCATCACATGAAGGCAGGACGGTTTGATTCAGACCTTCCTTGTTGGTGACCTTTTCTGCGTTGCCTCGTGATGTGTGTTCTGCGCCTTAGACCACTTACCACTACCGCTCAGTCTCAGTCTGAATATCATAGCTGCCATGTTTATATTGATCTCTGTACCTCCAAAGTGGGGTAGAGCAAGTAGGCAAGGCTGTGTTATTTATTATAAACAAAATCAAGGAGATAATGCTTTGCTGACTGTACAGAGCAGAATTTCCTGTTGCCTGATGAGTTAAGACAGTGAGTGTTGTGCTCCCGGAGCTAATCTCTCTGATAAAAATCGACTTGCTGTCTGCGGAAACATTGGCTTGCAAAACTTTGGCAGTTTTATGGTATTTGACTGTTTTTTCATGAAGGGCGAGACGAATTTGGCAGGAGGAATTTATTCACTCCTAAAAGTCTCATGGTTAAAGCTCTCATGGTGTAAAAGTAGACAAGAAGTTCTGTTATGGTAATGTTTGAAACTGGTCTGACAGGTTTATTAGCATTAGACGTGACACAAACACTCTTGCACACACACACACACAAACACACACCGTCTCTCTCACTTCCATCCTCTCACTTAAATGCGGTCTCTTTTAGCTTCATCTATATTTCAGATGCTTCCTTTGTTGGCATCTCACTGGCATCTATCTAGCCCCGTGAACTCGCTCTGAAGTGGACACGACCTAGAGGCACGCTAAGGGGAGGAGGGATGGGGGGGTGTTGTCACCCCATGCTCCATTACTCTCCAGTGATGGGAATTGTCTATAGCCCGGACCCATGGTAAAAGCCAGCGCTTGAAAATGAAACACAGACCAGCCGGTGTAATTTCTTCCATTTAGCTAAATCTGGAGACAATGCCTCCGTCCAAGGTCATTACATTGCCACTATCCCCACTGGTGCTTAAATTGCACGGGCAGGACCTTGTGGTGTGGGCGCGGGTTGTCTGTGTGGCACCGAGCCACTGATGTGGTTCAGTCTCCCGTGTCATTGGCTATTGGGGGGTGTGATGAGTCCACAGGCTGCTTCACTTTTACACACACAGTGTGTGTGTGTGTGTGTGTGTGTGTGTGTGTGTGTGTGTGTGTTTGTGTGTGCGCGCCCGTCTGTCTTTCTGAAGCCAGGTCAGAGAAAAAACAACAATGCAGCAGAATTTTCTGAAGGGAAATCTGTCCTTGTGTGACCAGAGCTGTCACTGTGGCCATTCTTTATTTCTGCCTCTTTCAGCGAGGCCACTGTCTACTCTGAGAGCGGGAAGTAAAACCCAAGTTAGACAGTTAGAAGTAAAAACATGCCATCCTAAAGCTGACAACTGTCTTCTGAGAACACAGAGCATACCTGTGCGGAGTTCTGTTGCATCACATGAAGGCAGGACAGTTTGATTCAGACCTTCCTTGTTGGTGACCTTTTCTGCGTTGCCTCGTGATGTGTGTTCTGCGCCTTAGACCACTTACCACTACCACTCAGTCTCAGTCTGAATATCATAGCTGCCATGTTTATATTGATCTCTGTACCTCCAAAGTAAGGTAGAGCAAGTAGGCAAGGCTGTGTTATTTATTATAAACAAAATGGAGGATATAATGGGTTGCTGACTGTACAGAGCAGAATTGCCTGTTTCCTGATGAGTTAGACAGTGAGTGTTGTGCTCCCGGAGCGAATCTCTCCGATGAAACTCGATTAGCTGTCTTTGGAAACATTGTTTCGCAAAACATTATGTGGTTTGATGGTATTGGTTTGTATTTTCATGAATATCAGTTTTCTGACCTGTCACTCCCTCTCTCTCTGGCTCTGTGTTTCTCTCTCTATCTCTCCCACATCCCTCTTAATCTTTGCATACCACACCTTCCTTATTTTAAGTGAACATGTCAGCAGAACTGTCCAGAGTAGGGCTGCTTGCCCAGTGTTAACCCTATCTCTCCCAGTAGACCTGTCGCCAGTAGGGCTGCTTGCCCAGTCCTAACCCTATCTCTCCCAGTAGACCTGTCCACTGTGGGGATGCTTGCCCAGTGTTAACCCCATCTCTCCCAGTAGACCTGTCCCCAGTAGGGCTGCTTGCCCAGTCCTAACCCTATCTCTCCCAGTAGACCTGTCCACTGTGGGGATGCTTGCCCAGTGTTAACCCCATCTCTCCCAGTAGACCTGTCCCCAGTGGGGATGCTCGCCCAGTGTTAACCCTATCTCTCCCAGTAGACCTGTCCACTGTGGGGATGCTTGCCCAGTGTTAACCCCATCTCTCCCAGTAGACCTATCCCCAGTAGGGCTGATTGCCCAGTGTTAACCCCATCTATCTCTCATTCTTCCCCCACAGGTGTTCACGCGCTATGGGAAGTGCTACATGTTCAACGGGCCGGAGGAGCAGAGAGTCTGCCAGTGAAGCATTCCATTGATTTCGCCAACATGCGATCTCTTGGTATAAGTAGCTCTCAAAAACCCCACTGCTCTTAACCTGTTTGAATGGTTTTCGACGGGACCAACAGCAGCATCATCTCGATTTACTGACATTTTCGGTATATAAACACATAATATCAATTGGTAACTGGTGTGTTGTATCCTGTTTCTGTCTGATACTTTATAAACGTTTATGTTTTACGTTAACTTATTACACTAGGCAGCAATATTGTGAAGTAGAGCTAGAAATGGCTTTGCTAGCTCCCATGATACTGTAGCTCACACCAGCAACTGCTCAATTTAAGACAAGAAAGGAGTTTGGTAAATTAGCTAGTAACTGTCAATGATAACTAGTTATTAGAATATATTAGCCAACGTTAAGTTGACTTCAAAGGGGCAGTCGAGTGTTTAGGTTGTGTCAGCTAGCTTGGATAGCTAGCTAATCATTTTCGATTGAAGCTTCACGTTAGCCTCGGTAAACGTTTAGCTAGCTAACGTTAGCTTACTATGAGGTAGCATATCCTAGCTAAATTATACTAGCTAGCTAGTAAACTCATTGCATTATGGACTATAGGACAGGCTACGCACAACATTAATCAAGCAAAAAATAAATGAATATGTGACTGGTTGGAATAGCCTTGTCTATTTGGGCAATTCGTTAGCCTCGGTAAACGTTTAGCTAGCTAACGTTAGCTAACTATGAGGTAGCTAACGTTAGTTAAATTATACAAGCTATCGATAGATTAGATTAGATTCGATTCAACTTTATTGTCATTGTACAGAGTACAAGTATTGACACAATGAAATGCAGTTTAGCATCTAACCAGTAAGTGCAAAATAGCAATAAAAGTGCAGAGTATGTTCAAATGTAGGGTGGACATAAGTGAATAAATATGATATGTACAATAAGAGGTAAATATGACACAGATTTGTAGTATAAACAGAATTGAATAGCAGCAATTGAGGTAAGAGTGAGGTATGATAAGTATATAAAGTGCAGGTGAAAGTAAACTGGTGGTAACAAGTGAAATCAAGTGAATGAGGTAGAAAAGTAAAATCAATACAGGTAATGGAGTAAAGTGGATTCAGTATTAAAAAGGCAATATGGTGCAAATGTTCAGTGGCTGGAGGAGGGTGTGTGGCAGTCAAGCCAGGTTTAGGGGGGGGAGGAGAGTGAGGTATAGTGCAAATGTTCAGTACTGGAGGAGGGTGTGTGGCAGTAAAGCCGGGGGGGGGGGGGGGGGGGGGGTGAAGTGAAGTACAGTGCAAATGTTCAATGGCTAGAGGAGGGTGAGTGGCAGTCAAGCCAGGGTAGGGGTGAGGGGGGGGAGAAGTGAGTATAGTGCAAATGTTCAGTTGCTGGAGGGGGGGGAGACAGTCACAGGGGGAGATGTGGGAAGGAGTGGGGGGGCTAACCCCCCTGGAGCAGAGTTCAGCAGGGCGACAGCCGCAGGGATGAAGCTGTTCTTGAACCTGCTGGTACGGGAACGTAGGACTTGCTAGACCCTTTCACAATAAACAAGCAAACAAACAAACAAAAACAGAACAACAAAGATACCCTCATACGTCTAAACGTCAGTGAAGCCAAAATATAATGGTTGAGCTTGGTTGCTTGCTAAAATATATTGGTTGAAAACAAAAAGGTGTATTCAGTGTCACTGCGGAAGGCTGGCAGATTCATCCTACAACCTGCATTCAACGTTGTACTGAACACAGAAAACACAGTACTATACAGATTTTGTTCTCAGATATCAGTCTGTGAGGCCCCTCAACAACATATGCGCACTAGGCCACTACAGTTGCTTGTGCTTGATGGCCGCAACAGAGCAAGCACACTCTCGCAGTTCGTCTACGAAACGCATTCTAGTTAAGTTTGTTTTTGAACACTGAAATACTGGCACACTCCCTCACATCAGCAGTTAGTAATAAGAGGCGCGTACTGAGAAGACTGTCTGTCCAAACGTACTGTGTCTATACTGTATAACACAGTCTCCCCTGGTGACTGCCCTAGTTGCCAAGCCATTGCCATCCTTCAGCTTTATAAACTAATTTAATGGTGGAGGTGCCAGCCTATGTAATATTAAAAAAATGAGACAGGCATCTAAAAACTGTAAGAAACTGTCAAATTTGAATAAGCTATACTCTGTTATTATATGGCAGTGGTGATAGCTTATAGGTGTCTGGTCTAGAGTTACAGAGTTACAACCATTGCTAGATTGATTGACTTTTCAGATCTTCTTAGCGACTTTATGTGACAAATCTTACAAGCTTGTTATGACCATTTGGGGGAAAAGGAAGAAATATAAATCTTTTCTGAGTCAACTGTAATTTATCCCTGTGCATGCTGCTCAGAGTGACGTTAATCACTCCCCACCAGTCATCATCTACGGTGGCAGCTGTGTCTCTCTCTCTCTCTCTCCTGCAGGCAGGCAGAAGTGAGTTACTATGGTTACAGGGACGCTCTGTATTCCCACACTGCTCTTACATTTACCACAAAGCTATGGCTGTTAGTCTTTATGTCCGCAGAAAATGTCAGTGTGATGTGTTTTCACATCACATCTGGGATAATGTTGATTGCATGTCTCATTGAGAAATCTCGTTGGAAAGAGAGACTAGGGCTGTTATGAAAATGTGGATAATCGGTATATTGCAAAGAAAATTGTCACATCTTTAAATATGATCCCCTTTATCATTTCATAGATAAAAACTGGATTGGATTTTAAGGATGTATTGACCGCAGAACTGGAAATGTCCCTGGTTTCATTTCAGAAATCTGAACATCTGATAGGGGAGAGGGCAGCTACTGTTTTAACATCTAGGCAGAGTTAAATGCAAACATTATTTTACCGGAGGCAATCACTTCTCCCCTAAACTAAAGCAATTCCAGGGGTGGGTTCTTGGTCATTGGTAGACACGGAGCAGAGGATGAGTTGTGATCCATCCAGCACATCCATAGCGCTTTAGGAGCAAGAAATAGGGGTTGTGTGCAGCTCTCTATCATGCTAAAAATGTGTGACAGGCCGCAGCACGGGAAAAGTTGACTTAGGCCCTGAGATAAGCCCACTTCATCAGACAAAGCTCCTGATGTGGAGGTGGGGGATGGAGAGGCGGGGGTGCCAAGAGCACACACACCTGATTAATTAGACGTGTTGGCAGTTTTGAGTGGGTGTTCAGAGCCACATGTGTGACTTTTCCACATCTTTGATGATCATCAAGCAAAGAAAAACACTTAACCAAATCTATTTTAAAATGCCACCTGTTTCTAGTTGTGTCTTGTTTTACAGCAGAGTGCTGGGGGATTTAACACTAGTGTAGGCTTTATTATCTTTATTATCTCTTGAATATAAACTGTTCCACACCCCTGCTCCAAAGGCACAATTACATGAAGGGCGGCCACAAATGCAGTCTGAAAAGTGTTGTGCGATGCATAAAGAAAAGCCATGCATGCTGGAGGGAAGGGCAAAGCCCAACCATTGGCCAGGGACCCCTTTATGGCCCTGAAGGCCAATTAGGTGGACAACCTAAAACCTAGAAAAATAAGGCAGGGTTGTGGCAAAAGTTTTACTCCCATATGTACTTGAATATAGACCTCCTGACACCTAAGGTTGCCGTTATTGCTCAGGTGAGGGGAGTATTCATTTGGAGCTCTGAAGTGGCTTATTCTACACATAACCCAGCCTTTAAAATGAGATGGAGTGGCTTATCTGTTGCTTTAGGCTACCGTTTTTCCTGCACAGCAATTCATCAATTAAATAGACACTAACCATGTTTGGTTGACTGCATAGGTCAAGACATTACAGGAAACGGAGATAGCCTGATTACTATCAAAGGGATCATAGACCTGCGTATTACCAGTTTATATCACTTTTGAGTTGCTAGCCTGTTGGTACTAGGTTAAGCTAGCATGGTCCCATTATTTCTGGCTTCAACAAGACCAGCTGCTACTAATACTCTGGTCGAAAGATTGCAGACGCTAGGGATAGATTTAATGCAAGCAAAAGTTACATGCTCTACAAACTAACAACTTTCAAAACATGTTACCATTGTAGAATGAGTGGCTATGTAAGGTTCGCACTGTGTGGGTAGTTTTCCTACTTGCTAACTAACAACAACCTGGGCTTCTTGATGTCTGCTTACTCTATCTGCTATTTCCTATCTACAAAGCACAAAAGGGTCAAAATATCAATGCTGAGACCAAAACGAAATACTTATATGAGGCTTTATTATTTCCTGGCGTATTGAGTAGCTTACCGTGTCAGACAACTACTGCCAGCTCACTTTCTACAAGTCAGGATTCAGGTAGTGTTTCTGACTGCCACTTCAGCCAATGAAATGACAGCATCTTGGCTCACAGGCTCAAGGGGGCATTGGAAAAGTTGGGAATGTATTTTTCACTCTTCTGGGCTACGGACATAGTATTGATAATAATACGAATGAGTTTGCAAATATATTGTGCAAAATATTTTTTTCTCAAATTAACAAAATATTGGTGGGGACTATTTTAGGGCTGAACGATTTGGGAAAATAATCTAATTGTGATTTTTCCCCAAAATATTGTGATTGCGGTTTGATATGCGATTTTTTAAAATGTTATCCTCTTTTTTTCTCCAACAAAACGTACTGAATGATTTAAATATGACACAATATTAGATACATTTTGTGTGAAATATTCTTTCCCACATTTTACATTTGTATTTAACTGCTCATTACAGAAACAAATCGGTGGCTTAGCCACTGTGCATTTAAGTTATTTAAACAAAGTCAAGTATAAACACAAGGTATGCACTTTTAAAATTGGCCTTATGCAGTAATTGTACTTCAGGGTTAGGGTTAGGATAAGCAGTTTTACCTTAAAACAACAGCTTTGAAAATTGGGGCGCTACAATGACTTTTAATATGGAGAATCGCCTCTGTGTCATTGCCATACCAGGGTCCGCAGGGAAATGACTGCGTTATGTAGGTGTGCCTGAAGCCGCCTAGTTTTAACTGTCTGCCGAACTAGTAAGTAGCTTATTTGCCGTCTTGTGTTGCACTTGCTTGATGATTGACTGTGTTAGGACAGTTGTTGAGTTGGTCATAGTGTCAAAGTAAGCGCATTTCAAGAGATTTCGCTAGTTTGAGCCACTAGCATCTCGTCAGTGATAAGCAAGTGGTCGGTTATGCTGCTTTAATCACTGTGTGCAAAATTTTCCATCTTAAAAAAAAAAAAAAAAAAAAACCTTATTTTTTATTTTTTTTTTATCACGGTTTTTATTAGTGTGCTTGCCCGAACGCCGTTCGAACACCGAAACGTCCGGCCAGATCCGGTGCAACCTGCTATATCTTTTCGTGGCGGTACTCCTTGCCACTCCTTTTTTATTCCTCTTTTTCCATCACCTTTTTTCCCCATAGACTTGCATGGCAGAACTCTGTGCCATTATGACATCATAATAGGGTCATTAAACTGGCTTGCACCTGTGCTTCACTGACACCTGCGCCAAGGTCCCAAAGGCCCCTCTTCTCTCTCTGTCCCTCTCCATTCAACTGTATAACTAGGAATATTAAGAGACACCTTCCATACCAGGGCTCTACTCACTCATGCATACTCACTCATGTTTACTCACTCGTGCATACTCACTCGTGCATACTCACTCATGCATACTGACTCATGCATACTCACTCATGTTTACTCACTCATGCACACTCACTCATGCATACTCACTCATGTTTACTCACTCGTGCATACTCCTTCATGTTTACTCACTCATGCATACTCACTCATGCATACTCACGCATGCATACTCACTCGTGCATACTCACTCATGCATACTCACTCATGCATACTCACTCATGCATACTCACTCATGCATACTCACTCATTTTTACTCACTCATGCATACTCACTCGTGCATACTCACTCATGCATGCTCACTCATGTTTAATCACTTGTGCATACTCACTCATGCATACTCACTCATGTTTACTCACTCATGCATACTCACTCATGCATACTCACTCATGTTTACTCACTCATGCATACTCACTCATGCATACTCACTCATGCATACTCTCATGTTTACTCACTCATGCATACTCACTCATGCATACTCACTCATGTTTACTCACTCGTGCATATTCACTCATGCATACTCACTCATACATACTCACTCATGCATACTCATTTGTGCATGCTCATCCAGCAGGGAGAGTGTGTGTGGTAGGCGCGCACGGCTGACACCTGCCCTAATTCCAAGGCACTTGTTCTCTCTGTCATGGCCGCAACAGAGCACACTCTCGCAGTTCGTTCACGAAACGCATTCTAGTTTAAGTTGCGGTTTGAAAATCGCGTCTCATCATATCGCGATTTAACCGCAAATGCAATTAATCGTTCAGCCCTAGACTATTTTGTCTTTCCCAAACTATGCTCGTGACTAGTCCCTATGGACCCTATGTAAACCTATGCCCTTGTATTTCACATTTACCTCATTTCACGCTTATTTCCGATACACATACACATGGAACTCAATAACAACTAGAATGCGTTTCGTGAACGAACTGCGATAGTGTGCTTGCTCTGTTGCGGCCATGACCTTTGACGTTGCAGCCATAACATCACACAAAGGATCAGACATGGGAAGAAAAGTATTAACAGTCTGAGTAATTTAACCAAATTTGAAGCATTTGAGAGAATTTGCATTTGAGAGAACAAGAGCCTTGGAATTGGGGCAGGTGTCAGTGAAGCACAGCTGCAAGCCAGTTCAAAGACACCATTATGATGTCACAAAGCCGCAGGTGTCAGTGAAGCACAGCTGCAAGCCAGTTCAAAGACACCATTATGATGTCACAAAGCCACAGAGTTCTGCCATGCAAATCTATGGGGAAAAAAGGTGATGAAAAAGAGGAATAAAAAAAGAGTGGCAAGGAATACCGCCACGAAAAGATATAGCAGGTTGCACCGGTTCGGGCCGGACGTTTCGGTGTTTGAACGGCGTCTCAATCTCAATCGGGCGAGGCCTGATGCGTCGCAAGAAAAACACGGCAGAAAGGAGAATAAAGAAAACTTAAGAATATCAATACGGGCAAGCACACTAATTAATCGCGGGTTCGTGAGTGCGTACTAGAGAGAGAGAGAGAGAGAGAGTGCCTGAGCGATGGATTGAGGGTTGACAGGTCAGGAAAGCCAGTAACACTGAACTCTCCGCCCTGGCGGCTAGTCTATTGGGAGGGGGGTGAGAGAAGAGAGAGAAAGAGAGACAGCCTGCACCAGATTTTAGTTATTAATGTCTGACGTAGCTTAGATTCTTTAAGGCAAATCTGATTTAAAGGCTAATAAAGTTCTGCACAAGGATGTTTATTTTATGAAGATTAGCTAATCTTGGAAGGTATAACATTAATATGCCCTACCCGTTCTGCATTGTCTTCAAGAGAGAAGTTTGAGGGGTACAAAGAAGAGATTGAGGGCATCGGGTCGTCGCCATCAGATGCCATGTATAGGGCTACATTCCTTCTCTCTGCATTTTCCTATTTGCAAAGTAGTTATTCAACAACATTTGTTTCAACATGATATGGTTACAGCAGCTAATGTGTAAGCTACCTAATGCATACGGCCATCTGTGAGTGACCGACGCAGCTAACATTGATGTAGCTAGTTACGTAACCTACCCAATTAATTTTAAGCATACGACTCGAAATGAAAGAATATTGTATTTTTTGAAGTATGTGAAGCAGAATTGTAATTTATTAAATACATTTCATTATAACTTTTTTTCGCATGTGGCAGGCTATGTTATTCTCAAACCATGGCCTACAACACATTTTGAGTGGGTGGGCCAGCAGTCAATCTGACACAATAAAAACAATACTTTTTATACTGTAATGATTTCTTCCACAGTGACAGACTTCATCTCTACTTCTAGCTGAAATATTTCTGGTGTGAGTAGGGGGGGTGGGGGGTCTTTGAGGACACACGCTTTCGTGTTGAGCGTCCATTTAGATGCCTTACGCACTGCAGGGCTTCCTTTCAAACCCGCAGAAGGGATTGAGGCCACCTGTCCCTCAGGCTTTAAAAGTGAACCGGTGCGTGAGTATGTGTTTGTGTGTGTGTTTGTTTCTGTGAGAGTGTGTTTTAGCACATTTCCCCCTTCCATAGAGGTTTGTTTTATATTTTGTGGAGATTGCCAAGTGAACATTCGGTAACACTTTCTATGAAGCCCAGCGTTATAAGGCCCTATAAGGACATTATAAGGGCCTTAATAATGTATTATGAATGTTCTTATAGTGCTTCATATATGCAGGCTTCATAGGATTCATGATTACCCACACAAACCTATGATCACATATTTATAATGCATCATTTTATCTTAGATTATAACCATTTATAATGAACTGACATAACGTTTCAGAGCAGTGGATATGAGTCATTGTGGAGATGCTAAACATAGTTATAAAGAGTGCTACAATGACTTATAGCTACTTTTAAACGTCATCATTAATGTCCTTGTAGTAGGTATGATGACAACATTTTCAAACACCCCTAAACTCAAAATGGATCACATGACTAGACAGAGCCAGACATTCCCTTTACAATGACACCTGGATTGTGAAAATCAGTTGAGGATTGAGAGAGTTATGGTATTTGTAATATCACCGACTATATCAAAATATTATACATTACTTACAATGGAAGTCATGTGACCGAAAACGCTTATTATTCACATGTTTTTGCTTGTAACTTCCTCATTTTATCAGATATTTGCATGAAATTTGAACAGAAGGTAGACTTTTGTTAGTTCTTTCAAGTGAAACCATGAACATTTAGTTGGAATGGGCATCAGACCCATGGTACCTCACTGAAAACAACTATAATTAATAAGCGGCCATTCATATTCACGAACGACGCCTGCTGCAGTGCATCTGACAGGACGTTCGCTAATCTACTCATCACAATTGACTAACAATGACTAACAATTTTCCGCGATTTAGTTTAATACTTTCTCGACCATGGATTTCGATGAAATTTCGTATGTACCAAGATAAGAAGTATATATTCAAGTCCACCTATCTTTCATCAGTGTCCAAGGCTTTAGAAGAAGTCCGCTGACCGGTTGAAAGCCACTCAAATTTTCAGAGAATTGCGGTGAACTGAAAACACCTCAGGGCTGAAAGCTCGAAATGTCTAACGATTACAGTGGTTGTACTCGATGTAAATACTGACGTATTCAGGACAAACATACTCTCACCAGGCGGCGAGGAGTGAATTTTGTATGACACATATTGACAGTATTAACGCAGAGTGGATCATGCTATTGAGACAACAACCGCTCGCGGCGAACATTCTATGTCAACATACCTACTTATAGGACCTTATAAAGGCATGCTTCATAGCAAGTGTTACCCGACAGTCACATATTTATAATGCATTATTCCTTCTTTAATTAAAACCATTCATAATGAACTGATATAATGTATCATAAAGGTGATTATGAGTCATCATGAAGACATTATACGTAGTTATAAAGTAGCTATAAGTCATTGTAGCAATCGCTATAAGTCATAACATTCTATTCTGCGGTCTTCGCTTTGATGCTGAGCCGAAGCAAATGGCCCAGCTTTGCCACAGGAAGCATGTCTTTCACAGTCGGATGGGGCCAGCACTTTGATGACAAGGCTCAGCTGCAGAAGCCTCTTAAGTTCAGCACTCTGTCTCCAAAAGTATAGAAAGTAAAAGGCAACCTGCTGGATTTCTCAGAATGCATCATTCTTCCCCATTGTGAATCAAGGCATTTTGTGTGTGTGTGTGTGTGTGTGTGTGTGTGTGTGCATGCCTGTTAGTGGGAATGTGTGTGTGTGCGTGTGACTCACCTCGAGTGATATAAAGCTTAGATAAAGTTCTACCAAGAAGAGTAAAGACAATTTACTACATGCACCTTTATGCAACTAACATGTTTGCACTGATAGAGAGAACCTGGATGTAGAACACCTGGATTAGTGAGCAAATCATTAAACATCTTTCTATTAGGATGTGTGTATGTGCTTATTTCTCTCTTATGATTCATTTGTATTCGTGTGAGTAGCCTATGTACATAAAATACTAAACTCAATAAAGAAGGAAGAATATCTCTCTCTCCCTCTTTATCTTGCATCAGAGCAGGCAGCACTTAACAGGCGGCTTATGTATTTGTTTGTGTGTTTACTAGCGTTTGTGCTGAAAGGCTCTTCCCCCTCCCTTCCCCTTCCTGCAGAGGAGACAGCGTTCGAGGTGGGCATCCGGGTGCAGATCCACAGCCAGGCCGAGCCTCCCTTCGTGCTTGAGCTGGGGTTCGGCGTGGGGCCTGGCTTACAGACGTTCGTGGCCACCCAGGAGCAGAGGGTGAGTCCTGCTCTCCGACGTCCTTCAGCTCCCATCACTCACACGCTCACTGACGGCTGTCACTCAGTCCATATATATATATAAATATTATATTTATAAGACTTTATTGGATACACAATATATCTTAATTCCTTCCATACATATATATATATATATATATATATATATATATATATATATATAATCAGATTTCCCTGTATATAGACCAGAGTTCCTTCCATATGTCAGAGTTAATTCAGACTACCGTTCAGAAATGTGTAATCCCCCAGGAAATGACAGGATTTCAGGTAAACTCGTATTTCAGCCATCAAATAATGTGCAAAATGAACAGAAAATATAGTCAAGACAATGACTAGAAATAATGACAATAATTTCAGCTTGAAATAACAATGGCCCTCATTCTCGATCTTTTTCTGTAATTCTTCAGAAATGTTTCTTACACGACTTCGCAAAAACAACGTAAGGGAAACGCCTCCGCTGCATTCCCGCACGCTTGAAAATGCGTTCATAAGCAGCCGAAGTCTTCTCAGCTGTGTTCCTTCCGATTAGTTTCTTAGATTGATGCGCGTTCTCGTGAAAGTGGATTTGCATACATACACGCCCCGCCAGCTCCTTATTAAGGCACGCAGCCATAGCCAAGTGGCTGTCGGAATTTCCCAAATCCACACGAAAGCAACTCGTAACAGGTGTTTATTAATAAGGTGGAGATATTTTCTTACGTTGAACATCCGAAGTCCGTAAAACACATTTAAGAAATCACTTTTTTTTTTTTTAAATCGAAAAATGGCTCCCATAAGTGTGAAGACAGGTCACGAGTAGGAGTATAAAATGCAGTCAGTGCTGTCAGCCAAAATAGCCACCATAAGTGTGAAGACTGGTCACGAGTAGGCGTATAAATTGCAGTAAGTGCATGTGACAGTTTTAGAGATTGGGCTTAGTGTTTATTTATTTATTCACTTACATTTGCAGTGTTCGTGTACATTAACATTCACATTCAGTCATTTAGCAGACCCCTTTGTACAAAGTGACGTACAAGGGAGAGAACAGTCAAGCTACGAGCAAAAGAGACCTAGTGTAACAATAAATACTACCTTGTAGAATCATGACTATAAATGTGAAACGTAATTGTTTATGATACAAATATTCTCGTATTTATTATTATTATAATTATTTTAATCCGAGGTTGTCTGTAGAGTTTACGTGAACGCAATCACCAACGGGTTCTCACAAATTCAACCGTAAGCCTAACCCTTTTAACACAGTTTTTTCAAACATCATTCCTCAACGCGATTCCTCAAATAACCACAAGAGGGCCCCGTGGAATCGAATTTGAGAAGATTCCGGAATAGTTACGACTGCTATTTAGCATTCTGAAAGTCTTCTGTAGTTCAGAAGAAATCGCAGAAGAAAAAACTATGGAGAATGGCAAATGTTTTCCTAAATCCACCGAAGTGGAGTTCCTTCTGAAAGTCTTCCCAACTGCTGTCAAGAATGAGGGCCAATGTTCCTGAATATTTACTTTCTTTAAAGAAACCAACATTTGCAGCAAGTGTAAATGTTGTAGCATTACAGCTTGACAATTTTTTCTCTAAATAGGTAATTTAGAGCAAAGCTTTGGGTCACTCTCATATCTTAGGATGAAATTGAATCTGTCAAGTGCTGTCCACACAGGGAAGGTTCATTTTGAAATGTAATTTGTAGTTACCCTGCTAACTTGGCCGCCGCAGGATGCCACTTTGGATCAAAGCATCTGCTAAATCCCGGACGTTTACCTTCCATTACGTAACTCTGTTCCATGTAACTAGATACTCACCACCCCTGTGTCCACGGGGTGTCAGGGCGATGAATATACTGTATGGTCAAATAGCCTTCCTAAGTTTTTTTACTCTGTACAAATGAAATACTTTAGCAGCACCTTATTGCCCCCAGACAATCATATTTCCTCTTCCATGCTTGAAAGAGGGTGGCAAGCACTCCTCCAAAAATGTTTCATTTGTTCTACACCTCATAGTTTCTTCTCTGTGAACACCTCAGCTTAGACTTCTCAATCTTCAATTTTCCAGCCAGTATCTGCTTCCTTATCCCCACTGTAGTGTTTCCCTGGCAGTGGCCATTCTGTTCAGTGGGATCTGTTTCTCCAATTAGAGATTAAGATGGTTTTATCCTCCAGCACAGTTGTGCACAGGGACCTCCCACTTCTATTTCTCTCCTAGTTTAATCCAGTCTGCCCAGTTCTGTGAAGGATGTGGCGCGTACATTTGTCAGATAGCTTCAGTATCTTGCCTGTTTCATGGAGTAGACTTCATTTCTAAATGCATCAATAGACTGGTGAGTTTCAGAAGAAAGTTCTTTCTTTATGGCCGTGTTTAGACTATAATCAAATCCAGAAGTGCTGATGCTCCAGATACTCAAGTAGCCCAAAGGAGGCCGGTTGTATTGCCTCCTTAAAGAGCACAACAGTGTTCAGCCACACAGACATAAAAAAACCTTTTAGACATGGTCATTTAGGGTTGGCTTATCAAATGTGCCATTCAGGAATGATGGTGGGAGAAAATAGGCCTTTTACGCCTATAAGACATTTCATTCAAAATCAGCTGTTACAGTGATATACAACATTAACAATGTCTACACTATAGAGTCCAATTTTCAGCTTTGCCCAACACATGGTCGTCTGATGGTTAGACGGAGACCTGGAGAGGCCTACAAGCCACAGAGTCTTGCACCTACTGTGAAATTGGACTCATCAGAGAAGACGAACTAGGAGACCTTCCAGTCCGCTTTGGTTCAATCCTTATGGTCTTTTACAAACCTCAGCCAGGCAAAGTACAACGTTGTCCCGGAAGAAAAACTTGCTTCCTTTTGCTCTGACAATGTTCCCCAACTCTGAGAAGTGTTTTTTCCAGCAGGGCAATGCTCCATGCCACACAGCCAGGCCAGTAAAGGTGTGGATGGAGTATCACCAGATCAGGACCCTGTCATGGCCAGCCCAATTTCGAGACCTGAATCCCATAAAAAAAACTCTGAAATGTGATCAAGAGGAAGATGGATGGTCACAAGCCATGAAAAGAAGCCGAGCTGCTTGAATTCTTGCGCCAGGAGTAGCATAAAGTCACCCAACGGCAATGTGAAAGACTGGTGGAGAGCATGCCAAGACACATGAAAGTTGTGATTTTAAATCAAGGTTATTCCACCAAATATTGATTTCTGAACTCTTCCTAAGTTAAAGCATTAGTAATTGTTAGATATCACTGAGTTGATGCACTCAAACTAGCTTCCTGCTATTCATGGGGATTTAATCAAGGTACTCATTCACTGTGATTAAATCAGGTTCAATCATCCACTCAGAAATAGTACCCACCTCTAGACACACCCACTCCCTCCCATATCCTGGATGATTGTATAAATATCTGTTATTCCTCTCAGTATGTTGAGAGAGACCTATCGTATACCAAGCGATTGGATTGTCCTGTGACGCTGAAATAAACATATTTCTACTCTGGACACTCTCCCAAGTTTCCTGATTATCTGCAAACCTGACCTTGGATCCAAGACTAAGACAGACTTCTTTCATCTGGCGTTTCCACCCAGTTTCAAGAAGGAAAAAGAAGAAGATAGGATACGGAGTATAATCATCTTTCCTTTGCTGAAAAAAAGAACGGAAAAAGCTGTGTACGTCAGATCCATCTAACAGATATAAGGACTTGTAAAGATTGGGCCCATAAGTGAACCTGTTTTTTCCGAGACAGATCATTTATGAGTAAGTGGTACATTTTAATACTTAATTGTATGCACTCGATATAAGGACTTGTAAAGATTGGGCCCATAAGTGAACCTGTTTTTTCCGAGACAGATCATTTATGAGTAAGTGATACATTTTAATACTTAATTGTATGCACTTTGGTTTTTGCGGGACAGAAGTTACCGTATGGTGTGTATGTGTTATGGTGATAAACCGTTTTCGGAAAAAACATACAGTGCACGTCGAACGCAGAGTAGACTGCAGATAATTGCAATTGAGAGATTGCTTATTTTAACTCAGTGAAGAGAAGGCTTCAGCTGTTGTTTTTGTGATCCATATTTTGGCAAAAACCAAAATGATCGGAAAGAACGAAAAAGTTAAGCAGAAAACCACCAATAAAAAGGGTGGGCGAGCAGCTCCTGAAATTGATGAAGAAACCATAATTTCATCTGTAAGAGGTTTCATCAATGACCATTTGAAGGTAGATGTGCTACAAAAGAAGCTGGAAAACAAATATGACATTGTGCCTGACAGTGACAATTTATGGCCGATTGACGATGCAAAACGCGCATGGGGAAAGATGCAGCGGCTGTCGGGTACAAACAAATTGCCATACGCTTTGCTAATTCTGAGTCAAGTCACACGTAGGCAAAAAGCTGTCCAGAAGGCTGAGAGAGAGGCGGAGTTTTCTGCGAAACATCTACCAACTCCATCCTTTAGACGGCGTGGCAATGATGTGTACCGTACTCAATGCCTCTGAATCAATCAAAATAAGGCGGGCTGTTGAAAGAGGTCTAGGAGACAGTCAACAGAAGATAGACGAGGGCTGGCAGGCATTACGTGATTACATCCAAAGTTCCACAAACGCCACCACTGATTGGGCCAAGATAGCCGCCTGCAAACAAAGGACTAATGAGGCTGTTGATGACTTTTCACAAAGATTCATTGAAACCTTTTTAAGACGGCATGAGTGGTTTGACAGAGGAGAACATTGGAACAAGTGACAATGGTGCTCTTAAGGCTAACCTGCTGCATAGCCTGAATCCAGAAGTGAAGCAGGCTGTCAAGCTGACTACTCCGACTTGGGAGGACACCACGTTTACCTTAGAAATGCTAATCAATGTGGCGAGAAGGGTGGAACGTGGTGTTGAACAAAAGCTCAGATGTGTCAACACCTGTGGTCCAGATGATGAACAGGAGTGCATGCTGAGACCTCTAAATTCACAAGGTCCTGGAAAAGTATCTGAACATCAACATTACAGATCACAATATCCGCCAAGAAACAGATCCCATGAAACATGTTATAAGTGTGGGAAACATGGCCATTGGGCTAAACAATGCAACAATCAGAAACGAGGCAGATATACTCCTCGCCATAACCATCACAAAGAGGGTGATGAGGAGAGCAATGATGATGAAGACATATTCAGAAGGTTTGCGAAGTTGACGGATCATCAGAGACTGACCCTCATGTCCGCGATTCCGGGAAACTAAGTCTGCCCTCCTTACGGTCTCTTACGGTGGCTGAAAGCCAGCAGCTTGACAAAGGTGATGTGTGTGTGCCTAATGATAAAGATGGTCTAGGTTCGGTGCAAGAAAAGGCACAGGAATCTGAGGAGCCATTGATTCCAGACGTGGGAACACATATAGAACCGGAGTCAGTGCAAGCTGCAGGCGAAGCTGAGGAAGTCACAAAGAGAACTGTAGGTTTGGAGGGCCAAGCCTTTAATCCTAACAACCCGATAATTGTTGAGAGTCAAGACTGTCCAGGAAACACTGGAGAAGTGCAGATACCGTCAGTGATGACACAACAACTACAGCCGTGTGACAGGAAGAATTTGAAGTGTGAAAAAACACACAGTGCACTGTCACCTTCCAACACTGCAGTCATGGTGAAGGGGGAAACCAAATTGGACAATTTCACCAACCGCATAGAGCGCATGCCTCCAGAACAACCACCTCTGGCGGGGCGCAAAGAAAAAACTTATGATTATGGATAATTTAAGTCATGTTTTTTTGTTAATCATGTCATTACTTTTAGCAATGATATGATGATTGGATGGGAATTTTAGATGCTGACTTAATTATGAACTTGACTACGAGATTTTGATTTTATTTTTATTTCTTTGACGACATCAGCAATCAACATGAGGACAACGTCGCCAAGGCTTATCAAGTGGATGGCAACCATAATCCTGATGGTGATGACACTCATCCCAAACGCTACCTCCTTATACGACAGCCACCAAGATGCACATAAGGACAACACGTTCCTCGCCACTGCACACGCATATGCCCAAGGAAAACATTCATGTTGGGTGTGCGGATTGCTCCCCACTTCGTCAGACACATACCCATATCTAGCAGTTCCACTCACTCTTGTGGATTATGTTACTGCATACAAAAAGACAACCAGTCCATATTACAGGGAAGATGTCATCCTCAGCCCGCGAACAACCCCACATGGACTACCTGAATGGGTGAAAATCAGTTATGCGCCCAAAGGTCTGTTGTGTTGGGTGAATAATGGAACTGGGATGTCTGTGGGACACAGCAGATGTGAATATGACATTGCAGTCGGTCAGCGGAGCGTCGATATCACATGGCACGACCACACCGAGAACATATCCTTGCCAGATAGCCACCAAGAATCGGACGCAAAGGTGGCTATGAATGGAACTATGTTCGTTTGTGGGAAACACGCCTACTCACATTTGCCCCAAGGCTGGAAGGGAGCCTGCTACGAAGCATACGTTGTACCGGCTATGAGAATAGGCGGTGACGTCCGCATTGATCGCAAAGCAAAACGTGATCTATTTAATAACCATGAAGTTATTGCTACCCCAGCCCAACGCTTCTTTGCAGCCATCATTCCAAACTATGGCATTACCGTGGCGCTGGATGAGATCAGAGAAGTAGCCTCAATTATGGACAAAATTGCAAATGATACCGCAGGAGCCTTGTCCGCAGTCAACGGAGAACTGCATGCCGTTCGGAAGGTAGCCCTGCAGAACAGAATGGCTTTGGATATTGTACTGGCGGATAAGGGCGGTACCTGCGCAATTCTGAATCAAGAATGTTGTACTTACATACCAGATTCCTCCAAGAACATTTCTGCATACATACAGGACATTTACACCAATGTACAACGCCTGAAAAGACCCCCCGGTTGGAATGGATGGATAGATTCATGGGGAGGTTACTCTGGAATTTTCCAGATTATTATGTCAGCTTTTATTCCCATTTTGAGCCTTTATGCAATTGTCAGGTTTTCAATGTGCATTGTTGTTAGGATGACTACAAGGTCGCCACTATTAGCTCCAATTAAGATTAGCCCCCACACTACCATAATAGTTGATACAGAATCAATAACATTTGAATAAGAACAACTTCCTGTGGATCACACAAACCACTGAGGAAAGGAATAACCACACCATGGAAATACATTGAAACCACTACACTACACTATGAAGACATGTGTGTTTGTACTAGAATGTAACATTGATCGATGATCATAGGGGGGTTGTCAGATTTAACCACTACACCATAAGAACATGTTTTCTGTTCTAAAACTTTTTACCACTACACTATGGGAACACATGTTTGTTGACATTTTGTAACAATGTTGGATTGTTTTGATCACTATGTCTGATAATGTTCGTTATGGTTTTGTTAGGTTTTATTGTGATCATGATGTAAGATTGATCGATGATCATAGGGGGGAATTGTTAGATATCACTGAGTTGATGCACTCAAACTAGCTTCCTGCTATTCATGGGGATTTAATCAAGGTACTCATTCACTGTGATTAAATCAGGTTCAATCATCCACTCAGAAATAGTACCCACCTCTAGACACACCCACTCCCTCCCATATCCTGGATGATTGTATAAATATCTGTTATTCCTCTCAGTATGTTGAGAGAGACCTATCGTATACCAAGCGATTGGATTGTCCTGTGACGCTGAAATAAACATATTTCTACTCTGGACACTCTCCCAAGTTTCCTGATTATCTGTAAACCTGACCTTGGATCCAAGACTAAGACAGACTTCTTTCAGTATTGTGTAGTTTAAAAATGAATATGAGCTTGTTTTCTTTGCATTATTCGAGATCTGAAGACACTGCATCTTTTTTGCTATTTTGACCAATTGTCATTTTTCTGCAAATAAATGATCTAAATGACAATATTTTTATTTGAAATTTGGTAGGAATGTTGCCAGTAGGTTATAGAATAAAACTAAAATGTACATTTTACTTTAACACATACCAATAAATAGTAAAACCAGAGAAACTGATCATTTTGAAGTGGTCTCTTAATTTTTTCCGCGGCTGTATATTAAGCTACATCGCTCTGTGCCGAACATATCGCTTTTGGGACATAGGACAAATCTGCATTTGATATATTTCAAAACTCATAAAGTGTAACATCTCCTTGCCCTAATTATAGCTTTTTAAATTGTGACATTTTTCCTGTTTCGTTCAGTACATTTTTGTGCCATTTAATCACATCCCTTAGTCTAACTCTAAGTTTCAGTTTCCTGTGGGTTCATTACATAAACTACTTTCAGAAGTGTTTCCACTCTTTCTTTCTCTCTCTCCACCTCTCATTCTGCCTCTGTGCACCACCCTCCCTTCTCTCTCCGTTTAAAAGAGTCTCCGACAACAGATGTTTACTCAAGTAGCTTTGTCATTCACCCCATCCCCCCCCTTATATCCGTCTCAGCTGCTATGCAAAGTTCTCATTATTATCTCCAGGCTCGACATGCATTGCTCCGAGCCTTCTTAGAGAATAAAATCCTGTGAGACATTATGAGACACTGCAAAGCCATGACCTGACAGATCATTGCTTTGCTGTAATTAAAGCACTGACTGGGTCAATTATGGGGAGTGCTTTAATGCTTGCATCATGCCTGAGAGATTTTATTTGAGCTTGTTAATTCTCAGGGCAGAGGCAAGCAGTGAGGGAGACGTGTCTGCGCCGCTGGTCTTTCCAGGTGACGTAATCGCCACGGCCGGCACCACTTGCCCTACAAAATGGAGTACATAATACCGTTAAAGCTTTTAATCACAACACAGGCAATCTAATTAACTAATTCTTGAACCACTGTGAAATTAACACCCGTGTCCATTATAGCAATTAGGGAACCCCATAGTGAAAACAGGACTGAACAACGGATTTTGATGTGCATTACAATGATTTTAACTTTCATAATAGTTTCAAGTACAAGAGCAGTCATAAAGTGTCACGGTTAGAATTGTATGTAATTTAAGCTAACATTACAACAATGCGTTATAGTTTGTATCTTTAACAATAAGTCACAACAGTGATAACAATGTCTTTCCATGAGTAGAGGGAATATGTACTATGATGGCTATGTTTTTTAATCTGGTTTTGTGCTTTTGCCATAAATAGCTTAATAATAAAATGAATAATATATATGACACTAAAAATGTGTTTTATCAACCATGTTACTGTAAATGTATCATGTTACATCTTAAGGAGTCTCAAAATCGATATTCAGCATCAGATTGACTTTGTCAAAGATGTTGTATCGCACTGCTCAGAAATTCTTTCCAATATTTACGGACAGTTCCAAAGGAAGAAAAGTTGGAGAGACAGACAGAAAGGGAGCAAGAGAGCGGAAGAGATCTGAGGAGGTTGGACTCCAGAGAACTAGGAGTTCAGGTTTAGAGAAGCGTCTCTGGATCTGGCTTTCTCTCTTTCTTTTCTTTCTTTCTCTCTCTCACTCTCTTTTCTTGTGCCATGTGTCTGCCTATCTTGATATGCACTGAGTTTGAGTCACAGAGCACATATTGATTTTGTATTAGCTCACCGTGTGTGTTTGTGTGTGTGAGTGCGTGTGTGTGTGTGTTTGTGTGTGTGTGTGTGTGTGTGTGTGTGTGTGTGTGTGTGTGTGTGCATGCACAGACGCCTGCACGTACGTAACAACTTTTTGATGCATTTTTAATCTCTATGATCACATCTATGTTTGTGTTGTGTGATGGCCTAAATTACTCTTTTATGGGACACAGTTTGGGGTATCAGTTTTTCTGAAGTATTTATTGTGATTCATTCACTGGATTGTTCAGTGGTACTCCCTGTTGACATACAATAGACCCTAGGCTCGTATTGAGCAGTAAGCTCGTCACCAATAAGGAATGTGAGAGAAACTATATTTATTATTGATTTAGTCATTTCGCTTATTTGTTAAAACCACAAACATTACAGCTCACTGCGTAGTCATCAATCGAATGATGAGATCAATCTAACTTTGAGATCAATCAAAACATAAATTCTACTGTATTCAATTGTCATGAGAGATTAACCAACATTATCACAGGTCTACATATAATTTAATCATCATTGTTTTTAATTTGTCTATTGGGCCAAATACTAACATAACAATTGCAGAAGTCTCCATTTAAACCCAGGCTAAATGTGTTATTACATGAATTGTTGTTATAGTGCAAAAGAAAGACACAATTGCACACCAGCAAGTATATTCATTTAAATCAAACAGCATGCTAAGAAGGAAAGCTTCAGTGATTTTAAACAAACTATGAATTTAATTAGGCCTACTTTTTGTCAAGTCTGTGGAAACTGCAGATAATATTGACCTAGTTAGAAGCCCTGCCGTATGGAGGACTGAAAGTGCCAAAATTCAATAAATAAATACACCATCAATAATTATTTAAATGTGTCATTAATTAATTTAAATTGGAATTAAATAAATAAATGTTTCAATAAATGTGTCATTAATTAATTCAAATTGGAATTAAATACATAAATGTTTCAATAAATGTGTCATTAATTTATTAAATACTAATTCATTTTATGTAAAAAAAACACATTTAATTATTTCACTATTTAATTAATTATGTCATGGTCCTGTGTTGCAGCGCATCAATAATTTATTTTATCTGTCAAACTCACCCATCAAAGTCAGTGGGCGGGGCTAACGCTGATTTAGTCTGATCCATTGCTTTAGTCTGAAGTGCCTGGAGAGAGACATTTTTCCACCGGTTCCAGCACCAAAACTTAACGTTATGGAATCTTGTGACATGTTACTTTGGTTAAAATTGTTTAAATTGTTAAATTGTTTTCCACGACATATAAAAGTTCTGTTTACTTGGCCATGGCTTTCTATATTTTCTCACGTAGATCAGACGAGTGGCAATGCAGTTCATGACGGGAGTTGACTAGCTACTTAACAACTGTAGCAGTAACCTACAGCAGCTAGTGCTAGTTACTACACGAACGTGCTTAGTCAAGAGCTTCTTTTTTTTCAAGTGGCAAGTCTTCTACAGTACACACAATACAAAACTAGCACTACATCACGGTCTCAGTTAATGATGCAACTACGGGTTTTCTACGAGCAGGCAATGCAGCTCATGATGGGAGTTGACTAGCATAGTACCTCACGACAGCTAGCAGCTAGCTGCTACAAGAACTTGCTTAGTCAACTGTTAATATCAAGTGTAATATCACACAAAAACAACAAGCCAGATTGAAAGAGATAATGTATACAAAGCAGACAAACCAACACATTTTGATGGATGAAAGCCCTCTTTATTATTTGTAATGTGTTTGTTATTAGGTCTGTTGTCCTTTTGAACCCTGTCCTTTTGAATCCAACTCTCCTCGTATTTCCCCATATATTTTAGCTTTCCTTACTGACTTTTCAATTTTGTTTTGCATTTCTGTTGATGGCTAAATTGCTTTCGAGGTATTTAATCCATGGTCCACTACTGGATCGATTTTCCGTTTTCTTCATCTCGCACGCTCTGGATTTTTAGCGTTTAAGAAAAAGTTTTGTTTGACACAGTGTTTAGGAATGAGGCCTGCGTCAATCCAAATATTTTGAATCGGTAAGCCTTGACTTGATGTGCAGGGTAACCAATCAGGTTTTAGGAATCCGCCCACTGACTTTGATGGGTGAGTTTGACAGATAAAATAAATTATTGATGCGCTGCAACACAGGACCATGACATAATTAATTAAATAGTGAAATAATTAAATGTGTTTTTTGACATAAAATGAATTTGTATTTAATTAATTAATGACACATTTAATGAAACATTTATGTATTTATTTCCAATTTGAATTAATTAATGACACATTTAATAAAACATTTATGTATTTAATTCCCATTTTAATTAATTAATGACACATTTAAATAATTATTGATGGTGTATTTATTTATTGAATTTTGGCACTTTCAGTCCTCCATACTGCCGTACTACAGCTGTTTATTATACGGCTCTTCAGAATGTTCCAAAAAGTACCGTCGATTTGAATGGGCCATCCCAACGTTCGCCGGTGAATATTTCCTGATAATTCACTGCTGCGAAAAGATATTGACCACTGTCATTGGCAACGGGTTTTGTGCTTCTTATTCACATCTTTCATATAATTCTGCAAAAAGTCCGGTCATTTAACATAACAGACTCATGGTAATGTGAAGTCAACAAGTAATGGGCCTGCTTTTTGTCAAGTCTGTGGAAACTGCAGATAATATTGACCTAGTTATTAGCCCTGCCGTACTACAGCTGTTTAAATCCACTAGAAATCTTCATTAACAAATCCTGTGAAGGAGGAGTGGTCATTTGCTTTTCTCGTTCCTGACGTGAATGAATGTACGATCCTGTAGGTGACACAGTCATCAATTTAAGTTCCGTTGAAGTTGACATATTTAATGATAATTTAGTTCCGTTAAAGTTGACATATTTAATAATAATTCAGTTTCTTTAAAGGTGACATATTTAATGATTATTCAGTTTCAATAAAGTTGGCATATTTAATGATAATTCAGTTTCTTTAAAGTTGACATATTTAATGATTATACAGTTTCGTTAAAGTTGGCATATTTAATGATAATTCAGTCCCGTAAAGTTGACATATTTAATGATTATTCAGTTCCGTTAAAGCAGCACAACGGATCAATAGCTATTCGCGAACGGCATGCTAGCAGCTAAAACTAACGAAATCTCTTGAAATGTGCTGACTTTGACATTATGACAAACTAGTTACTCAACGACTGTCCTTACACAGTCAAACATCAAGCAAGTGCAATACAAGACAAAGCAAGACGGCAAATAAGCTACTTACTAGATCTGCAGAAAGTCAACAAGTCAGGGCGGTGGGCTGCGGCAGGCGAAACTACAGAACACAGTTATATGCCTTAGGGCCCTTGTATCGCAATGGCACGGAGGCGATTCTCCATATTAAAAGTCACTGTAGCGACCCAATTTTTTTTAAGCTGTTATTTTAAGTTTAAACTGCTTATCCTAACCCTAATTCTGAAGTATAATTGTTGCATAATGGGGCTTTAAAGTTGGCATATCTAATGATAATTCAGTTTTGTTAAAGTTGACATATTTAATCTTAAATCAGTTTCTTTAAAGTTGACATATTTAATCTTAAATCAGTTTAGTTGAAGTTGACATATTTAATGATAATTCAATTCTGTTAAAGTTGAAATATTTAATCTTAAATCAGTTTCTTTAAAGTTGAAATATTTGATGATAATTCAGTTTCGTTAAAGTTGACATATTAATTGATAATTAAGTTTCAATAAAGTTGACATATTTAATGATAATTCAGTTTTGTTAAAGTTAGCATATTTGATGATAATTCAAACACATGAAGATCTGTTCTTGTTTTTTTCATTCATAAACTTACTTACCTATTGTAGATTGACAGATGTGAAGAGAGCATATATATATAGGTGATAGGTGAAAAATCACCCTAGTTACCACAGGACTCCGGAGCTGCATGAAAGTATATTTATTAGACAGACAAACAACAACAATTGCAATTGGGCTCCCCTCCCAGCCGAGGCTGACAGTGAAGCAATGAAAAACCCATCGCACAAGGTTTATATAGTCAGAAGTTTAGCTTTCAGCAGGGATGATCACGTGGTGGATTTCTCACGTCCGAAGCTCCCTGTCTTGCAAGGATGGCAGTTTTGCACAAGGTCGGAAGAAGCACAGTTCCCTTCTTATCTCCACTGGTCTAAACATGCTCTTGTTCATATGCAGACTAAGTGGCAACTAATATTTTAGTTACACACACAAAGAGAAAAGCCATGCTCCTGCTTTCATAAGCACATGATTCATACAAGGAATACATTAATACAAGGCACTTGACTATTATATTCGTTAGTCATTAACAGTGTTTGGAAATAATCTCTATCAATAGGAAGAAGGGGAGTGGGACTTTTTACCTTAAGCCATATCTCACACATTCAGAGATCTTTGCTTTTTGGCTCCAAAAGGACACACCGTATATTATAACCATAAACAGAAGACATCTGCATAGGGTGCTATAGTGTTTTCTTACTCATTACTCCTCTGTCCTCTCTCCTCTATCAATCCTCATCCCCTCTGGTACCTATTAGAGAAATTAGATATCCTTCATGATGTCACACTGTGAACATTTCTTTGGGTCCCGGGCTGGAGGAGTGTGGAGCGAGGACAGAGGACGCCTGCACATAGCGGTTTGAGATGTGCCTATAGTTTTGAGTCGAGTAGCCTGGCCATTCATTCTTCACCTAAACAGAAAGGCAGGTGCTTACAGTTGGTGCTAAGGGCAGAAATAAGCACACTTAAAACACAAACCTGGCTAATTAAAAAAGCACTAATGTTGGAAACAATGACATAATTGATCATCTAGGCCAGGGGTGCCCAGATTATTTTTTGTCAGGGGCCGAATATTAATCGGAGTGGATGGCCGAGGGCCAAAACCAGAGTTTCATGTTAGGTCATGCCCCATTATATTGAAATGTATTGCATATATGTACCCAATTAACATTACCATTCATATACACTACCGTTCATAAGTTTGGGGTCACCCAGACAATTTTCATGTTTTCCATGAAAACTCACACTTGTATATATCAAATGAGTTGCAAAATGAATAGAAAATATAGTCAAGACATTGACAAGGTTGGAAATAATGATTTTTATTTGAAATATTAATTTTGTTCTTCAAACTTTGCTTTTGTCAAAAAAGAGTCAATTTGCAGCAACTACAGCATTGGAGACCTTTAGCATTCTAGCTGTTAATTTGTTGAGGTAATCTGCAGAAATTTCACCCCACGCTTCCTGAAGCACCTCCCACAAGTTGGATTGGCTTGATGGGCACTTCTTGCGTACCATACGGCCAAGCTGCTCCCACAACAGCTCAATGGGGTTGAGATCTGGTGACTTCGCTGGCCACTCCATTACAGCATACAAGCTGCTGCTTCTTCCCTCTATAGTTCTTTCATAATTTGGAGATGCGCTTTGGGTCATTGTCCTGTTGTAGGAGGAAATTGGCTCCAATCAAGCGCTCTACACAGGGTATGGCATGGCGTTCCAAAATGGAGTGATAGTCTTCCCTATTTAAAATCCCTTTTACCTTGTACAAATCTCTCACTTAAGCAGCACCAGACCATCACATTACCTCCACCATGCTTCACAGATGGCTTCTGCGTCTCACAAATGTTCTTCTGTATGATCCAAACACCTCAAACTTTAAATTCGTCCAGAACACTTTTTTCCAATCTTCCTCTGTCCAGTCTCAGATATAGCTTTTTCTTTGCCACTCTGCCTATAAGGCCAGCATCACAGAGTCGCCTCTTCATTGTAGAAGGTGACATTGGCGTTTTGCGGTTACCATTTAAAAAGCTGCCAGTTGAGGACCTGTGAGGCGTCTATTTCTTAAACTAGACACTCTAATATACTTGTCTTCTTGCTGAGTTGTGCACCGGGGCCTCCCACTTCTCTTTCTACTCTGGTTAGAGCCCGTTTCTGCTGTTCTCTGAAGGGAGTAGTAGACACTGTTGTAGGAAAAGTTCAGTTTCTTCACAATTTCTCTCGTGGAATAGCCTTCATTTCTAAGAGCAAGAATAGACTGGCGAGTTTCACATGAAAGTTATCTTTTTCGAGCCATTTGGAGAGTATAACCGAACCCACAAATGTGATGCTCCAGATACTCAACTAGCTCAAATGAAGGCCAATTTTATAGCTTCTCTCACCAGCAAAACAGTTTTCAGCTGTGCTTACATAATTGCACAAGGGTTTTGAAGGGTTTTCTAGTCATCCATGAGTCTTCTAAGGCGATTAGCAAACACAATGTACCATTAGAACAGCGGAGTGATAGTTGCTGGAAATGGGCCTCTATACACCTATGTAGATATTTCATTAAAAAACAGATATTTCCACCTGGAATAGTCATTTACCACATTAACAATGTATAGAGTGTATTTCTGATTAACTTAATGTCATCTTCTTTGAAAAAAACAGTGCATTTCTTTGAAAAATAAGGACATTTCTAAGCGACCCCAAACTTTTGAACGGTAGTGTACATACCTGCAAACTCCGAAGGGCTAAAAAAGGTGACAATCCAATCACCTGTAGGGGGGTCTGGGGGTATACCCCCCCCCCCCCCCCAGATTGTTTTGTGATTTTAACATGTAAATGAAGCATTCTGGTATACTCCAAGAAGAAAATAATGGCCCTCATTCTCGATCATTTTCTGTAATTCTTCAGAAATGCTTCTTATGCGACTTCGTAAAAACAACGTAACAGAAACGCTTCCGCTGCATTCCAGCACGCGTTCATAAGCAGCCGAAGTCTTCTCAGCTGTGTTCCCTCGGATTAGTTTCTTAAATTGATGCACATTCTCGTGAAAGTGGATTTGCATACATACCCGCCCCGCCAGCTCCTTATTAGGGCACGCAGCCATAGCCAAGTGTGCTGTCGGAATCTCCCAAATCCACACAAGCAACTCGTAATACGTGTTCATTAATAAGGTGGAGATATTTTCTTACGTTGAACTTCTGAAGTCCGTAAAACACATTTTAGAAGTCACTTTAAAAAAAAAAAAAAAATCGAAAAATAGCCTCCATAAGTGTGAAGACAGTTCACGAGTAGGAGTATAAAATGCAGTCAGGGCTGTCAGTCAAAATAGCCACCATAAGTGTGAAGACTGGTCACGAGTAGGAGTATAAACTGCAGTAAGTGCATGTCATAGTTCTTAGAGATTTTGTTTACTGTTTATTTATTTATTCACTTACATTTGCAGTGTTGTGTACATTTAAATTCACAATCATGTCTATAAATGTGAAAAGTTATTGTTAATAATACAAATATTCTTGTATTTATTATTATTATATTATTTTAATCCGAGGATGTCTGTAAAGTTGACGTGAACGCAATCACCAACGGGTTCTCACAAATTCAACCGTTAACCCTTTTAACACAGAGTTTTTTCAAATGTCATTCCTCAACCCGATTCCTCAAATAACCACAAGATGGCCCCGTGAAATAGCATTTTAGAAGACTCTGGAAGAGTTACGACTGCTATTTCGCGTTCTGAAAGTCTTCTGAAGTTAAGAAGAAATCGCAGGTGAGAAACTATGGAGAATCGCAAATGTTTTCCTAAATCCACCAAAGTGGAGTTCCTTCTGAAGTCCTTCTGAAAGTCTTCCCAACTGCTGTCGAGAATGAGGGCCAATGATTTTAATAATTTAATAATTTAATATAATTTATTAAGGACATACACAGGGAAGATGTTAAAATCCCTGTGCCGTAGGTAGGGGACTTATATAATGGCCAATCTACTAACAGCGAGTAAAAGGCTAATAAACATGATGGCTGGCAAGAGTGACTATTGATGTTTTGATGGAAATACTCCCTTTATTTTATATTTGTATCGGTCAAAAGAGAAAAATATAACAGTTACGTGTAAGCTGTGCCGTGGAAAAAAGCGGCTCTCGACTGCACTTGACTCCACAAGCTACCTCCACAATCATTTGTTAAGCCAACACGAACAGGTGAAACTTGTTCGAGAGAGCGTCATACCTCAACCTCAACTGAAGGACTGACTGCCGCAACTCAGATAGAGTATCTTAAATCACCATTCAATTGAGAGCTTGCACATTGACTACTGGTTGCTTTCATATTTCATATCAACATTCTTTACACACACATAGGTAAGGTACTTACAGTTGGCAGCTGCTAGCTTGTAATGAACTCGTGTTGACATGTGTGAATTTGAAATCATAAATATGAACTTGTTCATACGAAGTTGCGCAGGCACCCTGAGGGTTTCTACCTTTTCCCATTAAAAATAGTTAAGTCGAGAAGACTATAACATCAGCTAGATAACTAGCTATCATTTCATGCAAACAGAGCTCTTCCATTTAAATCTTTTAAGGTTAAGGTAAAAGTTTCCTTAGCTAGCATAGCAACTAGATAACCATAGATATGGATCTGTATTGACAAAAGGTCAATAGCGCCCCCCTTGACCCATCTGAAACAATGCTAAAACTGTGGCCAAGCAGTGAACTGCAACCAGTCTGAGTTAAATATGACGTTGAAATAGAGACCCTGTTCAAAATAGGTTGAAATGCTGTCTAACAAATGACGTTCTTACTATAATTCTGACTGGAGCGTGGGCCAAAATAAATCCAGCGCGAGCCACAGGCCTAGCTATTTGCCAAAGCTAATGTCAAGTTTCAACATAGTGTGTTTCATGTCTGTGTAATCATCATGTGTCAGTCACACAAAGGGGTTCAGTAGGCCCTAACAATAAGATATTTTCACTACTTTGAACTCCAGCCCTCTCCTGTGCTGCTCCACAGTCGAACGGGCAAACACATTTTAAAAAAGCCAAGCGTACAAAAGGAACGAGATGGAAGATGGGTCCTTCATGAAGGCAAGTCCTATCAGGAACGACACATCAGTGCGCCCCCGGATGTGTTGTGCGTGAGAGGGAAAGCGAGCCTGTGTCTCTCTGGCTGTGTGGCTGTGGCGGCACACCGCTGCTTTAGCATTCTGTGTCTATGCTGCACAGCAGGGCTGGGGGTGCAGTGGACCGGAGAGAATAGCTGCCAACTCTTCCCCCCACTGTGTTCCTCTGCTCGTTTCCACGCTCTGCTTCGACGGGGAGTCTTTCCTCACCCCTGCGTTAAGGGTCACGTTGATGCCAGCCCGACCAAGCAAGCAAGAAAGCAATCAAGCAGGCACCAACATCCCCAGGATGGAGTGAAAAGGCAGTCTGCTGCACAGGGAGTGGGCTGTGGCAGTGGTCTCCTCAGTCACTTGACCCTGAGATCACAGCTTATATTTAAACAGGATTATGGAAACAAAATGCACACAAAGCAAGCATGGGCTTGCACATCAGCGTGTGAGGGGAAGATTTTCTTTCCAGTGGCAAGGCTCATGACTGTACATATACAGCGTCTAGTTGGAAGTGCTGCATCAACTATTTATCTTGTATAAGCCATTTTTTTTTTTACATCATTTCTATGTCCAACATACAGACACACAAACCTCTGAATTGCCTTTCATCAGAACACAAACACAAAAGACATATATATATATATATGTTTTTCAGCTGGACTTTTTAACTTTGTAACTTTGCACACTGCGCAGCTCTCCAAAGGGATGGAGGCTGGGTTTCGACGAGATATCAAATTAAAAGTTTATGGTCTGCAGACATGTCTCCTGCGTCCTGCAGAGTTTGCAGGCTGCTGGCATCAGCGTTGGGCGGGCACCTGTAGGGCAGGCACGGCGCCAGAAATTCAGCTTCGGGTGGGCCATAACATTTTTGGGTGGCACTTCATAAACATAACGTCGTCAAAAACATGTTGACCCAATAACGTGTCTGATTGTCACTGCAAGTCTAGGTGGCACTGCGGCCCGAATCTATTTTCAAGCATCGCACGACTCTTCCATCACTTTGAAGACTTCTACAATGTTTCAAAACAAAACCATATGAGCCCAAGTAAATGTGCCACAGCAGTGGGCAAAATGAATAACCAAACGTCCTACCTTAAAACGTTGTCTTGATAGCAGGACTTCTTGCGATTATTCCATTTATTTTAATCAAGACACGGTTTAACACAACCAGCACTGCTAGCGAGCCATGTTGATGATGTGCTCACATTTCATGCTACTTCGCATCTGTTTTCCTCCGTTTCTTCAGACATTAGCCTACCCACATCCAAAATGTGTCACATATAACATGTATGTATATACTAATTATATTATTTAAACTATAAGGAGGTGTGAGAAATCAATATCATCATATCAAATCCCACTACTACACACGTACTGAAAACACAACTGTTTGTTTACAGTACAGATCTCACGGGAGTAAACTGGAACTTGGTAACGTACCCCAGGCTAATTCTACGGGGTGCCTTACGAGACATAAAGGTTGCAGCTTCTCACAATAAGGAATAAGAGCAAGTTGATTATTGATAATTATTATCCAGAAAATCAAAGATGACACAGATACAGTTTGTTGAAATTAATTGGTTTTCTTTTTCATTCAGAATATTCCAAATACAATAAAAATTTAGACAAGAAGTTTAAAAGACTTATTCACATTTTAACATTGCTAGCAGCAGCTGGTCCTGAAGATCCAGATGGACCCTGGGTTGTGACAGTGACTTCACTGACTTTTGGCTCATTTTGTGGTTTGAGCATTTGAAAGTATCGCAATAAAGTAGCCATAGGGCCTACTTGTTTGGCACTGAAATCAAAATACACCGAAGCGAACTAAATCTGCACACAGGAGAAATACCAACTTCCGAAAGCTCACTGCTGCTCTGAGGTAGAACGCGGCAAAACATTCAACTGACGCTAATGACAAGACTTGGTCCACGTCGCAACCGTCATAAGCATCACTTTTTTTAATACAAATTATATCCACACAATTCGTACATGCTTACAATTTCTTTGATCGTAGACTTGGAAAATATAATACATTGTATAATCTTGAATATATATTTTTTCCTTCTTTGAAAGATTCAGGTGGGCCTGGCCAGAAATGGGCGGGCCCAGGCCCACCCAGGCCCACCCATGGCGCCGTGCCTGCTGTAGGGTTGCTTTTAAAAGCTCCTTTGCTTTTTTCTGGGTCATTTGATAATGTATACCTCTTCCATGTGTGAGGCTGCCTCATCACATCCTGGCAGTGGCGGTCCGTGCATTTCACGACTAGGCCTTCAGCGATGTCCTACACGACAGTTAAACTGAGTGAATCCACCTCTTAATACCATCATTATGACGCCATGGCTCTCGAGCCATATGTTTATACAGAAAGGCAGTATAAGTGAGCATTGCATCACCTTAACATAGTCGTGTACAACAGACTTTATAATTATTTCCTGAGCATTTAAAATCATCACACCCGTATTAACAATTAAGAGTAGTAAACGCTCAGTTATATGATCGCTTGGATACTGTCACATCTTAAAAATAAAAGGCGATTTTCAGGGATTAGTCTACAAAGTTGTATCAAGTCCACAGAAAGTAGCCTATGTGAGCTTTAACAAGTTTGTCCACTAAACATCGCATTGTCCAACCTGCAAAGCAGTTACATTAAACTGACCCGATCCTAACGATATCCAGTTTTTTCTTGAAAGGTCCGTCTTGAAAATGGCGTTTCTATTACATTAGCGACCAGATCGATAACTCCTCCTCCTTCAGCAATTGTGGGTTGAAAATAAACTGAAATTTACGTTTTCGCTTATTCACCACCACCATTCGCCAACTAAAATGAGCACTTCCTGAGGCCCTGCCTCAGTCTGCCGCACTAGTGCGTATCCAATCAAAGTACGTGTACGTGTCACGTTCAACGTGAGGCCTGCTAGCTGGCCCCAATGTCGCCAATTCGAATTCTGATTGGTTATCACAACTGTCTGTTTCAGTTCATTCAATTTAAATGAACTGAAACACCAGTTGTGATAACCAATCAGATAAACAGGCGCCTTCACTGTTAATTCTGAAGGCCTCGGGGAAGATTTCTTGGAGCCTGGCAACACTACAGGCGCCCTCACTGTTAATTCTGAAGGCCTCGGGGAAGATTTCTCGGAGCCTGGCAACACATGATAGCTGAAATATGATTGGATGAAAGCTCTAACATAAATAAACAACGCTGGAAGCTATGAAATGAAGAAAATGGACTATGGGGAATAATTTAATACATATTTATGAAAAGAAAATATTAAAATGAAATGTATTTTATTAAATGTATTTTCTGATGATGTTAAGGCCAGCAGAGAAGGCCTAGCTGGCCCTTACGGACCACCACTGCATCCTGGCTGAGGTGAATCGTAAGCTGGAGTCTCAAAGACTCAAGACTCAAAAGTTACATAACTGGGATGGAACTGACACCAGATGTGTCCGACAATCGCCCTTGCGGTGGGTTATAGGTGCACCTCAGGAGAGCTCTCAATAATTAATTGCGGAGCTTAATCAGGGGGGGTCTACTCGTTAGCAGTCATATCCACTTAATTACGGTATAAAAGGAGACGCCAGCCAAGACACCAGAGGAGAGCCTGAGGGGGGGGTGGTGTATGTACTTGCCCTGTGCCGTATGGCAAAAGTAAAAGAAGACATTTCTCTTAGCCAGCTCTGGTGTGAATGCTAAAATAGTGTTTTTTTCTAATAGTGTTATTTTATGTAGTGGAGCAGTGTTGGGGGAGGGGGACGGAACATGAGTGTTGTATACATTTTATTATTTCAGAGAAAGGCAGCATGTGGTTTGATCTCTCACACACTTTC
Organism: Sprattus sprattus; assembly: GCF_963457725.1. Classification (NCBI taxonomy): domain Eukaryota; kingdom Metazoa; phylum Chordata; class Actinopteri; order Clupeiformes; family Clupeidae; genus Sprattus; species Sprattus sprattus. Next base: position 9,294,813 of record NC_137916.1, on the reverse strand, counting down.
CCCAGGGCTTAGCCTTTTCACAGCCTTGGGCAGAGTAGTGACATTTTAACGAGACTGATTTGGGCTTTCATTTACTTGTGTCGGTGCGGGGAGGTGATTTGGTTTATGGGTTCATTTGACCCGCCTGCTCCGAGGACTTGCAGTGCAGCAGGGAAATCGGGAGCATTTGGTTGTTGCTTCTTATTTTATTTTTTATTTTATTACGTTTTGAAGGTGATCACCCTGTTAAAAGCTTAGCTAGCATTCAATCAGAATGTATTGGAAGAGATCCTATCTTTCAATTCCAAGCTGCACATTAAGTCACCTAGCAGACATCAGCTCTGATAAGAAAAGCGTTTTTTTTTTTTTAACCCCCTCCCCCCATTTCTCCATCTCTCTCTCTCTCTCCTTGCCTGTCCATCCCTCCCTCCCTCTCTCTCCTTGCTTGTCCATCCCTCCCTCCCTCTCTCTCTCTCCTAGCCTGTCCATCCCTCCCTTCCCCCTCTCTCTCTCCTTGCCTGTCCATCCCTCTCTCTCTCTCCTTGCCTGTCCATCCCTCCCTCTCTCTCCTTGCCTGTACATCTCTCTCTCTCTCTCCTTGCCTGTCCATCTCTCTCTGTCTCTCTCTCTCTCTCCTTGCATTTCCCTCCCTCTGTCTCCTTTAAATGATCCTGCATCGCTGTGGGGGGGGGGGGGGGGGGGGTTGAATGCTTAAACATTGGGAACTGTTTGCTGTGCCTGCTGGTGGTCTCTCTCCATGTATATGAATAGCAGTTTGTGTGTGTGTGTGTGTGTGTGTGTGTGTGTGCGTGCATGCTTTGATATTGTGTCTCAGCCTAATCTCCCTATCTCTCCCTGTGTGTTAGCAGTCTGGCCTCGTAGCACTTACGAATAGCAGTAAATAGGCTGCACCCAGACACAACAGCTACACCTTCACTCTCCCATCTGACCTACAGGATTATCCAGTGCACAACACAAGCACAAGCCTACACAAATTGTTTTATTGCCTTGTATTTTTAAACTGTTGTGTGTGTTTGTGTGTGTGTGTGTGTGTGTGTGTATTTGTCTGTGTATGCGAGTGAGTCTGTGTGTGTATGTGTGTGTTTGTGTGTGTATTTGTCTGTCTTTATGTGTGTGTGTGTGTGTGTCTGTGTGTCTGTGTGTGTGCATTTGTCTGTCTTTATGTGTGTGTGTGTGTGTGTGTGTGTGTGTGTGTGTGTGTGTGTGATTGTGTCTCAGCCTAAACGCTCTCTCCCTGTGTGTTGACCGCTGGCGTACCTGCCTCCCCGTGGGGCAAGTGTGTGTCGCAGCCCCATGACTCAGGCTTCTTCCAGGTGTACAACTGCAACTGCAGGATGGTGCATATGCCTGGTAAGTAGGCTTCACTCTTCCTTTCTAACAGTCTCTGCACCATTCATTCTTATCTTTTTCTCCATCTCTCTCCCTCTATCCACGGTTTATTCCTCTGCTCCCAAAGGAATTGTTCACTTGTTCATTGATTTTGTACATGCATTTTTATGGGAAATTAACCACTAATCATTTTTAGAAATGCACTATTCTGATTTCCATATTTTTTCACTTCTCGTCAACGTGTCTGTCAACGTGTCTGTCCTGGCAATCACTGATGAGCATCACACCATCAGTGCTGAACATAATATATTCCAACAGTCTCTTTCCATCCGTCCCTCTACACTTTTCGTTCTCTTCCCATTTCGTTCTCTTCCCTGTTAGCCTTAATTGGAATGGCACACTGTGTACTGCTACCTCGCTCTCAATTATCAGCTAATGGTCACACGTGAACGTCTACGTGTGCTTCTTTTGTATGTGTGCAAGCAAGCAGTGGCTTAATGAACAGTTCACTTAGCATAACCAGCTTTTTTTTAATTTTAGGCTGCCTGCAAGTCAATTCAAATTACCTCTCCAGCAAATGTTTTCTAGAGACCACACAACAAGAAGTTATTTCATGTGTACAGAGGAAACTATTCCACCTCATTTTTTGTTTTCAAGTGCCAGACAGACAGACAATAAAGGGGTAGTTGTCTTGTTGAATAAATCCATGCTGTCCCAAAACACTGAAGAACATTCACAAATACAGACTGTAAACATAAAAACAATGCTTTTTTTTCTTCTTTTTTTTTCTTTCTCTCTCTACCTCTGTGTGTTTGTGTGTGTGTTGGATAGAAACATGGAGTACACACATGACAGGGGGACAGAAAGTTTGGAAAATAAATTAGTTTTGACTTTTTTTACAGGTCAGCAAAGCAACAAAACAAAACAGCAGGCAAAACATTAGAGGGCGTCAGTCTGTTTTTTCCCCCCAACTGTTCTCTGTGTGTTCTCTCATGTTTTCTGATTAGTGTGGGATCTATTTTATGTTTAGATGAACATGGATTAACTCATCTGTATGAAAGTCTCACTTAGGGAAGGCAGACTAGTTGGGAAAACAGTGACTTAGCCATAGGAGCAATAAAGTTACTACACAGGCACATTCCAAGAAAGGAGGGGGTCTGACAGGACCCCTGGGGGAGTCTGTCACGACACACAGAGGAGGTTAAGGGTAGTGATAGTAGAGGGAATAGTTAATTCTGATTGGTTTTGGCAAACAGCCAGATAAAACACACCCCACAATTTACAGGCCTAAAAATGGCCTGCAGACCATTCATACAATGAGATCGAGCTAATCCATGGACCATCTCCTTATTGTAGCTTATTGATTACAATAATAAACCTCCAGATTTCTACATCCAGCCTCCGGTCTTCTGATTGAAAGAAAAAGGTGTAGTGAGATCCTATTCCCGCCACATCATTAGCTAAGAGAAGACACAGGCAACAACCACGAGTAACACAGGCCCTTACGCATATTTCAGACTGTTTGTTTTGCGCTGCTCATCGCGCTGGACAGCCTGAAGTTTCTAGCTACTTTGCTGTTGCTTAAAGTTGGAGTAGTTTGCTGTTAGTTTGCTTCAAGCCTATCATTAATTCAGGAGCACGGTTCGCAGAGGAAAAAAAAAAGAGAGAGAGAAGCTGTCTTGAAGAAGTGAAGACAGAATAAGTGCTCCTCCTCCTCTTCCTCGTCCTTCTTCTGTCTCAGTCCCTCTCTCCTTCCGTTCTCTGCAGTGGATTCAACATACTGCACCCCTGAACAGTACAAGGACTGCGCTGAGCCTGCTCTCGGTGAGACACACACTTCTGACGCTCTCTCTCTCTCTCTCTCTCTCTCTCTCTCTGAATCTCTGTCTGAAGCTCCGTCAGAATCTCCCTTGGACCAGTGGGATGTGCTCTAATAGTACCGGTCCCAGGCTGAACACACCTGCTGGGCATCTGCAAGACAAACACACAGAAAGACAAAAAGCCCGCCCAGCATCCAAAAGAGGCAGGGTTGTCACAACACAATTGTTTTGTGAAGTTGCAATTGCAGCCGACACTATGGCAGACGGGTAGGATTTGGACATTATCAGTTGATGTTCAATTGATTTGCCCACCCTGTAAATCCAACTGTCCACTTGTTGAACAATACCAAATTAAAAAGTGTTACTTTCGACTCTGCTCTCCCCTATTATGTCCGTCCATGCCTGCATTACTGTAACTCTGACCAGTCTGACACTAGGAAATGTTGGTCCCCTTGCGAATCCTTAGTCCTTGCACCCTGCAGCTTGCCCTGAGCACACGCTGGAGGGTTCCTCTTGCTTGATTACCTATTTGCATTGCAAATGGCAAGGACAATATTGAGTATGTACTGCAAAACACCCACGTACGGCGCCACAAGATTCCAGCCCTCCATCTCCAACAACACATTCTCGCTCAACTGCAAAATCCAAACTCCCCTCTGCCTCTGTCTGGCGTCATGCATTTACCACCATCTGAAGGTCTAGCTAGCATTGCATAATCAGCTCCTCATGCAAGTCAGATAGCTGCACCGCACTAAATGTGAACAAACCACTTGATTATTTAAAATGTAAAGTACTAAGCATGAGTTTGACTGCGTGATGCCCACAGGGGTCAGGAGGAGCTGGTGTTAATATTTACCCTGGTCTCTGGCTGATTGACATCTGCTCCAGGGGAGCAGCCCTGCATAGAGGCAGTGGCTGGAGGCCCTTGTAATTAGCGATTAGCAATCAAGCTGCTAGCCATAATGCTGAGCCCTTTGATGACATGGGCCTGCAGCAGACCTGTGGCAGGGTCTTTGTGAGCCTGCATGGCTCCCGTCTGTCCTTGTGTTTTTATCTGAGGTTGTTTGTTTGTTTAGGTACAAATTAGACGAACCACTAGCCCTTGTAAAACTGCAAAACATTTGCAGGGTATTTTTATGATGCCAACATTTTGAAGAATACTTTACGACATACCCAAGGGGACATTTTCCCCACACACAGATAAACACGAAATGATGTGCACGTGGGCTCACCGGCAGGCACACACACAAGTACAACAGCATAATTAAGATAATTTCATGCAAATTATTCATTTTGAATACTTGGTGGTGGTGGATGCGCCTTTGAAAAGTTCCCCCTGTGAAGTTTCCAAATCACCATTATTTTCCACCTTGAAGGAAACCTGCAGAAATGTGTTGTTAACAGGGACACGGGGTGCAGAGCTGGGCAGAATCATTGTGTGATGTTATGGAAATGTGGGTGGCTCCTGCTGCTTTGGAAATGGGGGACAGCTGCTGTGGACTGCTCTGGCAGAACTTAGAGTACCCTAGCCTGCCTTGCCCACCTGTCGGCATCTGCTCTAGAAGATGGGTAGACAGACAAGTCATTTTGGCAAGGCAGTTGTAATGTAACGATAGAGAAAACAATGATGCAAAAACACTAAATACAAAATAATAAAACAGATACAAAAACATTTAATAATAATAATGTGTAAATAAACAATTCA